>NC_133141.1:26897887-27217679 GCF_048418815.1 Hemitrygon akajei | reverse complement strand
TATACCTTATGGTTTTATTGCCTCTTTGTCTGTGATATCACCTTCTGACTGTCTCCATTAACTCATTTGACCTGACACCCACTAAAACCCATCCCCATAGCAACCCTATCACAGATATTTTCTCTGTCCCATCCATCCCTCCTGCCACTCTCTCTGCAACTTAAAGCAAACTTTTTATTATATCTTTTGAAGGAACAAGAGATGCAGATGCTGGAGTCCAGATAAGAGTTTTGACCTGAAACATCAACAGTCCACCTGCCCTCCCCCCCACCCCATGGATGCTGCTTCACCTGTTGAGTTCCTCAAGTATCTTGTGTGTTGTTTTTTTAAATTCAGGTGGAAGTCTTTGACAGAAAACTTTGTCTCTCTCTCTCCACAGGTGCTGCCACTTTACCTTTTTATTTGATGCATATGGGCACTGCCAGGCACGGCAACTCTGCATACACACCCCACTCACGCCATCCTCTCCACTGTCGCCAATTATAAAACTCAGCATTCCCAGAGTCAGGAGGAAGAAAAGTTAGTCATGGTTTCTCCTGCTGTTCCAAAGTATCGCTGATGGAGAGTGTGGGTGTCAGGTGGATGACAGGACTGGAATTTTCTCCTGGTGGAATTGTCCACTGATACCCATTGCCGAGATTGAAGTCCCAGGCTGAGTCAGTGCACAGGGAGATATTGGATCACTCTGGTGCCTGAGTGTGCTGTGTCTTGGAGTGGGCAACTCTCGGGGCTGTAGCAACAAGGAGAAAGCACACTTCCTTGAGGCTGAATAGTAAATGCTGCCCTGGTCTTCCACGGCAACACACACAAAATGCTGGAGGAACTCAGCAGGCCAGGCAGCATCTATGGAAAAGAGTACAGTCGAGTTTTGGGGCTGAGACCCTTCGGCAGGACTGGAGAAAAAAAGCTGAGTAGATTTGAAAGGTGGGGGGAGGGAAGAGAGAAACACCAGGCCATAGGTGAAGCGGAGGGGGAGGGATGAAGCAAAGAGCTGGGAAGTTGACTGGTGAAAGAGACAGAAGGCCATGGAAGAAAGAAAAAGGGGAGGGGGCACCAGAGGGAGGTGATGGGCGGGCTTGTTCTGGCGGACGGAACATACATGCTCAGCGAAGCAGTCCCCCCATCTACATCGGGCGTCACCGATATACAAGATGCCACACTAGAAGCTCCGAACACAGTAGATGACCCCAACAGACTTACAGGTGAAGTGTCTGAATGGTAGTGAGGGAGGAGGTGTAGCACTTTAACTTTTCTAAAGGGAAGTCCTTTTATTGTGAGCTGGGACATCATGTTACAGCTGTACAGGTTGCTGGTGAGAGCACACATGGAATACTGTAGCTCTGGTCATCCAGCTATATGAAAGATGTCATGAAACTAGAAATGGTGCAGAAAAGGTTCATGTGGATAACAGGTTTATTATCACTGGCATATGTTGTGAAATTTATTGTTTTGTGGCAGCAGACCACCTTCTCAAGGGCAACTAGGGATGGGCAATAAATGCTGGCTTAGCTGGCAACACCCGCGTCCCGTAAATGAATGCATTTTTTAAAAAATGGCCCATGAAGAGAGGGGGGAGGCTGAGGTAAGGCATAAATGAAGCCATGGAGCAGGAGGGAACCAAATGGCCTGTTTCAGTCTTCTCCACTACTACAACAGCACAGACTCACTCACAGACAGCTGCCGATGGGCGTTGGAAGGAAAAGCAATACCAAAAGAAGTCATAAGTAAAGCAGCAAACTTTTATTCCATTCTTCTGATTGAATCTGGTTTATTACTTCTGTGGAAATGCTTTGATTAAAATATATTCTAAGTATGACATTTATGGGATTAATGTAATTACATAATACAGACAAAATAGATGTTTCTTTTATATAATTGCACACAAGCATCATCACAGAACATTAAGAATGTGCAAACTTTCAAGAATTAATTAGATTTATAATTTGTCTCACTAAATATGGTAGGAGCTTTAACTTTAGCTCAGTTGCCTTCTCCAGTCCTGAAGCCAATGGTAGTTGGGGCTCATTTACGTCACCTAAAACCCAGCCGGTCCTCTCATCAGCTGATTTCTGCACATTCGCACAGGTCAAAAGTCACTGGATACTAGTCAGAATCAGGTATCCTGGTGAATTTCTGCAGCAGCCTTCTCCTCCACTGAGACCCTAGCCCTCATGTTCTCAGGGGTCCTGAGAAGATTGGAAGACCCTGATGGCTATTCCAACTCTGGGCAGCTAAATGTGCACAGATCACACAAAACACAAGAAATCAGCAGCAGGAATAGGCCACTCAGCCCCTTTAAGTCTCCCCCATCATTTAATAAAATCGTACTGACGTACCCCAGACCTCACCTTCTCTTCTGTGGCAGGTCCCCATCACCCTCAATCCCCTCCAACCTTTCAGAAGTATACCCACCTACATATTCAATACTGCTAATAACCCAGCTTCCACCATCCGCAGGGCAGAGAATTCCAGAGATTCACCCCTCTTTGAGAGAAGAAATTTCTACGCACCTCAATTTTAATGACCACCCCCAAACCTTGTCTCCTTGTTTAAGATCCTCCCATGAGTGGGAACGCCTTGATAACTTCCCTGTCAATCCCCTTCAGGATCTTGTACAGTATGTTTCAAGAAGGTCACCCCTCATTCTCCTAAACTCAAAAGAATACAGAGCCAAAATATCCAGTCTCTCCTGGTGGATAACCCCTCATCCCAGGAGCAGGCCTAGTGAATCTCCTTTGGACTGCCTCCAATGCAACACCAAGACCCTATACAGCTGTAATACATGAATCAAAACCTCACTCTGTAAACCTGACCATCACTCCATGCTTTGTGCTTTAACTGCTAGGCTTAGGGAGAACCAAATGTGATCTTACAAAATATATACACTCAGTGGCCACTTTATTAGGTACACCTGCTCGTTAATGCAAATATCCAATCAGCCAATCACGTGGCAGCAGCTCAATGCATAAAAGCGTGCAGACATGGTCAAGAGGTTCAGTTGTTGTTCACACCAAACATCAGGACGGGAAAGAAATGTGATCTAAGTGACTTTGACCGTGGAATGGTTGTTGGTGCCAGACGGGATGATTTGAGTATCTCAGGAAATGCTGATCTCTTGGGATTTTCACACACAACAGCACAGCAGTCTCTAGAGTTTAAAGAGGATGATGCGAAAAACAAAAAATCATCCAGTGAGCGGTAGTTCTGTGGGGGAAAACGCCTTGTTAATGAGAGAGGTCGGAGGAGAACGGCCAGACTGGTTCAAGCTGACGGGAAAGTGACAGTAACTCAAATAATCACACATTACAACAGTGGTGCACAGAAGCGCATCTCTGAATGCACAACACATCAAACCTTGAAATGGATGGGCTACAGCAGCTGAAGACCACGAACATGCACTCAGTGGCCACTTTATTAGGTATAGGAGATGCATAATAAAGGAGCCACTGGGTGTCTGTCCATCCACACATCACAAGCGATGGGAAAGTTTGAATTATTTCTCCCACTTCTTTCTTTTAACACAGCGAGTCGGAGTCACAGTCTGCCCCAGGTCCACGTGAGTTATTAGGGGTACATCTGCTATCCCAGAACCACATCAATTGGGTCCTTCAGCAGAGGATGGCTGGTAATATGAGGTGTAGTGACATCCTGATTGTAAAAGGGATGGGTTTGTAGAGGTGGGTATTCCTTAGTCCACATCTTGTGACCTTATACAATCTTCTTCACTGTCCACCACAACACCAATTTAGGTGTCTTCTGCAAACTTACTAACCAAGCCATCTCCATTTTCACCCAAACTGTAAAACTAAATGACAAACAACAGCACACCACTGGTCACAAACTTCCTCTGACTCCTACCTCCAAGACAATTTTGTGTTTGATTAGCTAGCTCACCCTGAATCCCATGCGATCCAATCTTTGGATCATTCTGGACCTTGATAAAAGCTTTTTTGAAGTCCACATAGACAAGATGGACAATCATGTGCTAAACTGTCCACAAAACCAAGATCGCTCGTATTTACATCGTGGAGCAGGGTCTCTAACATCTGACTGATAAGTCTGCCCCCCACCCCCACATCAATATTACCATTCTGTTGTTGTATGCAATCCTACCCCAGAACTGGCAGCCTGCAGAATCAGTGTACATTAGGTAAACTGGTGCCAGCTCTATTAGCTGTGGCATCTGGCCTGGCATAAAAGCCAATCAGCTGTACCCAGCCCCTGGAAAAGTGCCATGAGCTGTTTCTCTGCTCGGAGGTGTTGCAGGAAAGGTGTGTTCCCTGGTGTAAGTGTGGAGAATGAGCAGTAAATTCAACCGCAGTTTTATTAACAGATTAATTGAAGCATTCTGTTGTAAACAGCAGTATCATTATTTCAAAACACGGTTTCGCTGGTTGGCAGGAGGAATGCTTTCTGTCACTGTCAAGGTCTGTGCGCAGTAATGTGTGTGCAAGGGTGGATCGCTGGCCCAGCTCCTGTTAGTGGCAAGAGGCACTGAAACAGCAGACCCACAGAGCGGGAAACAGGCCTTTCGGCCCAGCTGTCCACACTGACCAAGCTGCCCATCTACGCCAGTCCCACTTCCTCACATTTGGCCCATATTCCTCTAAACCTTTCCGATCCATGTACCTGTACAAATATCTTTTAAATGATGTTATCGTGACCACTTCTGACGTTTCTGCTAGCAACTTGTTTCATCCCTCTGTGTGAAAAACCTGCTCTCCTTGTCCCTATTAAATTTTTCCCTTCTCACCTTAAACCTGTGCCCTGTAGTTTTCGACTCCCTTAACCTGGGTAAAGGACTGTGACCATCCACCTTATTAATACCCCTCATGAGTTTGTAAACCTCTAAAAGGTCACTCCTCAGTTTCCTTCACTCCAGGGAAAACAGTCCCAGTGTATCTGGTCCCTCCTTGTATCTCAAGCCCTCCAGTCCAGGTAACATCCTTCTGAATTGTTTCTTCACCCTTTCCAATCTAACAACATCCTTTCTGTATCTGGGCGACCAGAACTGTGCACAGTACTCCAAGCATGGTCTCAGCAGCACCTTGTACAGCTGTAACATGACGTCCCATCTCCCTGTACTCAACGCCCTGACTGATGAAGGCCGGTGTGCCAAAGATCTTTTCCGCCACCGTGTTTACCTGTGTAGGAACTATGTACCTGAGCAATTGTCATCTGAGTGGGATATCATGAGATTGAGAAAGGGCATTGTACAAACATCAGTCTTTCCTTCACAGCTTTAATTTTAAGTCTCAGGTTCTGGCCCTTTTTAAAAGTCCTTTTTCTTTATGATATTCTTCCTCTTGGTCTCCCGATCCATTAAAAATTCCATTTCCTTTCTCTTCTGAAGGTGCTGATGAACTACCTTGGTCAAAGTCCCATCATCAGCCTTGGCCATTTGACATCTTTAAGGCACAATTTCAGATGACGGCTATCACTCAGCCGTGTGACTGCGGTGAGCACCACAGTTGGGGTCTATCCAGCCCTCATCCAAGGTCCATAATTACACTGGGATAAATTAGTAAAAGAAGCTAAAGAGAATGTGGGAAATTTTCAGGGAAGCCTGTTAGCATCTAAATACTCCTAAGCTTGGTCAAGCTGGACGTTGACACGCAATGCTGTCATCTGGTTGTCTGCCTTTCTTCAGCAGTGTGCTCAATAGGAAAAGATGGGTATCATCGCCTCAACTCCACCTTACCTGTGGCATTGAAGATATCTGGTGGATTGTGATGATTCACCCTCCAACTCTTGTGTCTCTGCCTTTCCTGAAGCTTGTGAGCTTTCCACAATAATGAACCAGCAACATCAGTGATGCTCTGTGTTGGCCAAGTCATTGCTGTGTTACCAGCAGCCTCTCTGTATGAATTTTGCTGCAGTTGACCATAACGTGCAATGTCTCTACTCTTCTCCTCACTTCTATCACCTCCTTCTAGTACACCTTCTCCTTCCCTTTCTCCCATGGTCCACTCTCCTCTCCTATCAGATTCCTTTGTCTTAGCCCTTTACCTTTTCCACCTATCAGCTCCCAGTTTCTTAATTCATCCCCTCTCCCCAGTCACTCACCTTCCCCCTCACCTGGTCTCTTCCAGCTTGTACTCCTTCCCTTCCCTCACCTTCTTATTCCGGCATCTGCCCCCTTCCCTTCCAGTTCTAACGTAAAATCTCAGCCTGCAACACTGACTGTTTAGTTCTCTCCACAGATGCTCCCTGACCTGCTGAGCTCCTCCAGCATTTTGTGTGTGTTACCCAGGATTTCCAACATCTGCAGAACTTCTTGAGTTTATAACATGCAATATGTAGCATCCACTTAGACAGAGGTCAAAAACGATCACCCAAATGTGTTAAGTCATTGAATTTTTAGCCCAGGGTGTTTTAGCAACATGTGAACTGCTTTTCAAGGTTCCTTGCTGTGAGATACGTGCGTGACCCCGTCCTCGCCACAGATACTGCCTGACCCACTCAATTGTTGGCTCGAGTAGATCCAGAGGTAACGTGGAAAGTTTGTGCCTTGGGTTGACTCTGAGGCCCAAATCACGAGTGTCTACAGTACCAGGATGAACTCCTGTGCTCAGATGTGTCCTCGCCATCCAATTACACCATGTGACCAATTATTCCACAAATCCATACAAATTGGGAATGTGGGAGGAAACCAGAGCACCTGGAGGAAACCCACGTGGACACAGGGAGAACGTACATGCTCCCTACAGATGGTGGCAGGAATTGAACCCGGGTCGCCGACGCTGTGGTAGTGTTAGGCTAACCACTATGCTACTGCACCACCCCAAACCCCCATATAAATTCCTCAGCCCTCTCGTTCGTCCCGTGCCCTGTTCTGATGTTACATGTGGCCAAGCCCGATGTCTGGTGAGGCTGGGCTATTGTTAGCCACTCGTGCTGGGGTTTTCACGTCTTCGATGGTGTTACTCAGCACTGACATTGAACATGAAGTGCCATCGCTGCAGGTTTCATAGGTCAAGAAAACCAGCACGAATTCTTTTGATTACAATACTTAAGTTTATATTAGGACTATAAAACACGTATATAGTAATTAAAATCTCCATGGTAATTATGCATTTGATTTTTCTTTCTTATCTTATAGCAAGGTTTTCTGTCAAATGTTTACAAAACCTGAGCAGCATTCTATTCACTATTAGTCCTCACCGCCGCTCCTGCTGTTTGTGGCATACTCTGTAAAAACTGTCCTGAATAATTCTGTTTGCTGACCTCTTAGTGCAAGGCAACAGTCTATAATAATCCAATAGAATCTATTTTGAGCTCACCAGTAAAGCTCCATGTGTGGTACCTCATTGGACGCTGGAATCTTGCTGAGCATTGTGTCAGTCCAATACCACAGCAAGTGCTACACTTAACACAGCAGTGTGCAAATTGCTCTGAGAGATTTCAATGTAGGAATTTCTTTTGTTCTTTCTTCTTCTTGTGTGTTTGAGGGGTCACTTGACAGCTTTGTTTAAGAGCTTGCAAAGCTTGACCCCAAAATGTCTTGATCCCCACATTCTTTCCAGTCCGGGGTCAGTTGGGAGCAGAATCCAAACGTGGAGCAGATGCTTGAGAGTGTTTGCTTGCAAGCTAGAAGGACATTAGGCAGGGCTGGGATGGATTAACTGTCTGAGATTTAAGAGCTTTTCTTTTGAGGATCAAATTAAAAAGAGTTAGCAGTCTGGCTTGAGCTTGTGCAGCGTGATGTCTGCATTGGCCAGGTTGGTTAGGGTCTTTTTGATGCGGAGAGCCGTCAGCCTAGCAGAGGGGCTCTGATACCAACATTCCTTCATCAGTTTAGCAAGAGAGGACAAAATCTAAAATAAAAAAGAAAGAAACATAAGCTCACGGAAAGAGGCTGGTGGTTAGTAAATTGGCCTTAACGTCGTCCCTAGCAGGCCAATATTTTCTTGAATACAAAATGGTAACACTGTGGGAGATGAATATTCTCAAGATTTTGCTGATCAGCCACCTTGTGGACTGATGCAAAACCTCCTCCGACAGTGGACAGAACAGTTTACATTTCTGTAGCCTCATCATCGCCCAAAACGTCCCAAAGTCAATAATCCACGCTTGAAGCCTGACACTTGAAATTTAGGGACACACACATCCAAATGGAACACAATAAACAAAAATAAAGCCGATGATCTGGGCATTTTAGATGCTGGTTTGTAATTATTGACAGAAAAACATGACTAAATATTGTAACAACTGCATGTAAGGTTTTTGGAAACAAATGTGTTCACTATTCAAGATTATTAATACATAGAAAATAATTTAAACCACAGAAAATAGTTGGATATCCTACAAGGATCAGTGTTCAGATATCTGATTCACCATTCATATTTTAAATCAAAAATACAACTTGAGGCTGAAGCAAGACTAGGGGATAGGGTCAATACTGAGGAGGTTGCGACAAATGACAAAACATTAATACATTTGCAGTATTGGGTTATAATTTACAAATGAACCAGCCAGATAAGCATACATAAGTCTCTGGTATCCTATTTTCCAAGTAATATAAAGAGATGGCATATTACTTGGAAAATCAGAAACCAGTGAATGAAACCAATGAACCTCCAATTAGAAATACCTAAAAGCCTAGAAGCAGCAAGGTTTGTCAGTGTGGTCAATATTTTGCTCACCCATGCTCATTTTACACTGGGCTAGACCACACAGTTTCAGTCCTTATTATAACCTTGGTCCGAATGTGGACCAAAGAGCTAATTTCCAGGGGTGAGGTTTGAGTGACTGCCCTTAATGTTAACACAGGATTTGGCTGAGTGTAGAACCCTGGTAAACTGGTCAATGAGAGTGTTCCTGACCAGCTGCATCATCTTTCTCTCACAAGGTCAGAAGTGGGGATGTTCACTGATGACGTTCAAGTTCCGTTGTAATTCAGAATTGGGTTTATTATCACTGACATATGTTGGGAAGTTTGTTGTTTTGTAGCAGCGATGCAGTGCAAGACATAAAAAGCACCATAAATTACAAAAAGAAATATACAGTATATAAAAAAGCATTGAATAAGTAATGCAAAAGGGGGCAACAATAGTGAGGTAGTGTTCATGGGTTCATTGTCCATTCAGAAATGTTATGGCAGAGTGGCAGAGGGGAAGAAGCTGTTCCTGAAACATTGAGTGTGTGTCCTCAGGCTCCTGTACCCCCTCCTTGATGGTAGCAATGAGAAAAGGGAATGTCTGGGCTAATGGGGGTCCTTAATGATGGATGCCACTTTCTTGAGGGACCAACTTTTGAAGATGTCCTGGATGGTGGGGAGACTAGTGCCCATGATAGATACTCAGCCCATGGCTGAGTTTCCAACCCTCTGCAGCTTTTCTGATCCTGTGCACTGGCTCCTCCACACCAGTCGGTGATGGAACCAGTCAGAATGTTCTCCACAGTACTTCTGTAGAAATCTGCTAGAGTCTTAGGTGACGTACCAAATCTCCTCAAACCCCTGAAGAAATTTAATTGCTGACGTGCCTTTTTTGTAATTGCATCATATGTTAGGCCCAGGATAGATCTCCTGAGAAATTCCTCAGTAAAGCAAGTAACATCCATGTCACAAAAGTTCTGGGCAATAACCTTCCCCATGATATTCAGCAACATCTCTGTCACAGAGGCTCTGCTATCGACATCTGAGGAATGACTACTGACCAAAAGCTTAACTAACCCAACCAGTTAATACATTACCATGAGAGCAAGTCATGGCTCGACTCCCCTAAAGCACTTCCAACAGCTGCAAAACATAGCTAGGTGTGTGACAGAACACTCCCTACCTGCCTGGATGGGTAGAGCTCCAACAACTCTCAGGATGCTCCAAGCTATTCAGTAGAAAGTAGGTCATTCAATCGGCTCCCTACCCAGCAGCCTAAACACTCCCTCTCTCCACCACTGGTGTACACTGTAGACAAAATGCACTGCCTCTGTGGACAAGAAGGGCAAGGAGACTGGAGGTCTCTCCTGGAGTTGGAGGACGGAGGAAAGAGGCTTGCTTTGACGTTGTTTTGTTGTTTGTTGTGTTCTGCGTTGTTCTGCCGAGCATTGTGGGCGTGCTATGTTGGTGTGGGCATCTGTGGTGACACTTCTGGGCTTCCCCCAGCACATCCTTAGGTTGTACTGGTTGTTGACAAAAATGACACATTTCACTGTATGTTTAAAGTTCAAAGTAAATTTATTATCAAACTACATAAATGTCACCATATACAACCCTGAGATCCATTTTCTTGCAGGCATTCACAGTAAATACAAGAAACACGGTAGAATCAATGAAAGACCTCACCCAACTGGACAAACAATCAGTGTATAAAAGACAACAAACTGTGCAAATACAAAAAGAAAAAAAAGAAACAATAATAATAAATAAGCAATAAATATAAAGAACACAAAATGAAGAGTTCTTGAAAGTGAGTCCATAGGTTGTGGGAACAGTTCAGTTATGGGAAAAGTGAAGTTATCCCCTTTGGTTCAAGAGCCAGATGGTTGAGAGGTAATAACCTTTCCTGAACCTGGTGGTGTGGGTCCTGAGGCCTTACTGATGGCAGCAGTGAGAGGAGAGCATGATCTGTGTGGTGGGGGATACTTGATGATGGATGCTGCTTTCCTGTCACAGGGCTCCGTGTAGGTGTGTTCAATGGTGGGGACAGCTTTACCCGTGATGGACTGGGCCAATGTACACGTGAGAAATAAATCCAAACTAAATCTGAATTTGAGTCTGAAAAGAAGGAAAAGGGGAACAGGTGCATGTAGTGTTGATGTTCAAGGAGTATTCTTGTACACAAGTCAAATGTAGCAAGCAATTATGGAGGATATGGTATATTAAGACTATAAGATCATAAGACATTGGAGCCGAATTAGGCCATTCGGCCCATTGAGTCTGCTCTGCCATTCCATCATGGCTGATTTATCATCCCTCTCAACCCCATTCTTCTGCCTTCTCCCCATGACCTTTGACACCTTTTCAACTGTAATCAAGAAACTATCAAGCTCCACTTTCACCCTACGCAATGACTTGGCCTCCACATGTGTCTGTGGCAATGAATTCCACAGATCCACCACTTTCTGGCTCAACAAATCCCTCCTCGTCTCTGTTCTAAAGGGATGTCCTTCTATTCTGAGTCTGTGCCCTCTGGACGTAAACTCACCCACTACAGGAAACACCTGCTCCAAGCGCACTCTATCTAGGCCTTTCAATATTTGATAGGTTTCATTGAGCACCCCCCCCCCCCCCCACTCATTCTTCTAAACTTTAGCAATTCCAGGCCCAGGGCCATCAACCTTGCCTGATGTGTTAACCCTTTAATTCCTAGGATCATTCTCAGGAACCTCCTCTGGACCTTCTTCACTGCTAGCACATCCTTTCTTAGATAAGGGGCCCAAAACTGCTCACAATACTCCAAGTGTGGTCTGACCAATGCCTTATAAAGCCTCAGCATTACATCCTTAATTCGCATGTCAAACCTGGTTCATCTGTACTGTGGATAAATCTGGTCACTCTAGTATAAAAAGGGTACAGGGAAGAACGGACAAAAGGTTTGGCAACATACTTGAACAGAGAATGTCTGTTGTGTGGGTCTGATGGGGAGGAAGCATTGACCAGTTCCAAGTTAGCAGGCTGCAGGTCAGCAAAGTCAGAGAGTGACGTTTTTGTCTGTCATTATATTCGAAGTAGGGCACATTGAATCATGGAGTCATATGGATGTGGGCTCTTCAGTTCAACTAGTCCATGTTGGCCATGGTGCAATACACAGCTAGTCCCAGTTTCCTGCATTCCGAGTCTAGACCCTCCATGTACCACCCAAGTGCTTCCTAAATAATATTATTGTACCAGGCTCAACCACATCCTCGGGCAGTTTGCTAAACTCACCACCCCCTGTGTGAAAACTTTGTCCCTCAGGTCCCTTTTAGATCTTCCTCCTCTCACCTAAACCTATGACGCCTAGTTTTAGGTTCTCCTACCTTGGGATAATACCGTCAGTGCCTCTCATCATTTTAAACACTTTAGTAGGGTTGCCTCTCATTCTCCTAGGTTCTAAGGAATAAACGCCTAGCCTGGCGAACCTCTCCCTGCAATTCAGACCCTCTAGTCCTGGCAATATCCTTCTCTGCCCACTCTGATTGGGTAACTTGTATGTCCTGAGTCAGAAGGGCACAGGCTGAACTCCCAACTCCTGAGGCCTGAGCACAGAGTCCAGCTCTGTGGGACCATTGACAGTTGGGAGGTGGCATCTTTCACAGGAGATTCTGCACAACGGCTCCACCTGCCCCCTCAGGTAAATGGAAAGATCCCGTGACAATATTCCAAGAAGAGCAGGCAAGTGCATCAGTACTTATTCCATTGTTAATATTACTGAGGCACAGTCAGTCATTGGCATTTGTGCCATCTTTCTTTGGCTGAGTGAGGAGGCAGTTTTGCAGCTGTATAGAGCTTTAGTTGGGCCGTGCTTGGAGTGCTGTATGCAGTTCTGGTTGCTCTCATGACATGAAGGATATAGAGGCTCTGGAGGGGGTAAAGAGGAGATATGCTCTGTTCGGCCTGGATTTGAGGCTATAAGGAGAGGTTGAATCTTTTTCCCCAGGTAGAAACGTCAAGTACTAGATGACATGCATTTAAGGTGAGAGGTGAAATGTTAAAGGAGATGCGCAAGACAAGTTTTTCTTCCTCACTGAGAATGGTGGGTGCCTGGAACAGGCTGCCAGGGGTGTTGGTGGTGTTTAAGAAGCTGTTAAACTGACGCATGTTGATTTAATTTAGCATCATGGTCAGCACAGACATTGTGGGCTGAAGGGCCTGTTCCTCGTTCTATGTTCTCTGAGTACTGTGTGCAGTTCTGGTTGCCCTGGATGTCAATAAACTGAAGTGTGTGTGAAAAGGACTTACAAGGATGTTACAGGGCTGACGGACATGTGTGACAAAGAGAGACTGAATATGCTGTGTGCATTTTCCCTGGGGTGTCGGAGGCTTATAAATTCATGGGGGGCATAGATAAGCTGGATAGTCAGTCTTTTTCCCAAGGTAGTGGAGTCTAAAAATATAGGGGTTAGGTTTAAGGTGAGAGGAGAAAGATTTAAAAGGAGCTGAGGGACAACTTTTCCACATGGAGCTGGTGAGTATATGGAAGAGGAAGTGGTAGAGGCAAGTGCAATTATATTTGAAGCTATTTGAATGGGTTTGTGGATAGGAAAGGTTCAGAGGGATACGGGACAAATGCAGGTAAATGGGACTCACTGAGTGAGGCAACTTGTTTGCCACAGACGAGCTAAGCCTGTTGCATAACTCCTTCACCCTGTGACTCTGTTACCCATTCAATGTCTGTAACAATTTTGGGTGCCTTAATGGACAAAAGTGGCAGATTCGTGATAGAGAGACTAAGGAAAGGCAGACTGTCCACAACCTCAGTGCCCCACAGGAACTGAGGTGTGTCCACTGCACCACGATCACCCTATGTGACTTCACCTGACTCGGCTTCAGCTCCTACTACTGGCACTCTCTCCATCCATTGTAGCTCTTCCAATATTGGCCAGCCTCCCTTGTTCTATTTTACAGCCTGTCCTTATCTAAAGCTCTGCTTAACTCGCACCAAGTCCCATTTAGTCATTTGCTTTGTGCTCTCTGAGTCCAACAATGCTTTGATTTATATCAAATATCCAAGATTTAAGATTCAAGTTTGTCACATGTCCATTGAAATATAGAGTGAAAAAGCATTGTTTGCGTTAACAACCACCACACCCAAGGGTGCGCTGGGGGCAGCCCGCAAGTGTTGCCACATTTTTCGGCACCAACATAACATACCCACAATGCTCGGCAGAACAATACAGAACACAACAAACAACAAAACAACAACAGCAAAAACAAGCCCTGTTCCTCCCTCCCACCCGTTCCCATACACAGTCCTTTATCCCCAGAATAGGCCTCCAGTCTGCAGTCTTCAGTGGACGCAGACTCGGGCCAGTAGATCACTGGCCATCGACATCCCCAGCGGACTCACGGAGATTTGCAGGCTCGGCTCTGGTCAAAGGACCTTGACTTCTGGACTTCTAATTCAACCCTTTGGTCTTGATCGTCAGCATCCGCTGATCACCAAATACTAGGCCTCGAACTCCAGTCTCGTCAATGAACTCCGGTCTCAGGGGGTCACAAGAACTCATTCCTCCTGTCCGCACAGACCTCCAACTCCAGAACCCACCAACAACTCAATTTAACAATGCCCTTGATATCTTTGTTAATTTCAGTAGCCTTCCATCTTCGAAACCCTCCAAATTCGTTGCTAGGTCATTCCTAGTTCCAGCATTGGTAGCTATGCCTTCATCAGCTCAGACCCCAACATCTTGAACTTGCCTCATACGGTACCTATGTGCATTTGTCTTTTCCTCTACACTGCTTCTTATAGGCTACTTCTTTGACCCAGACCTTGGCTATTGGCCCTCATATCTCATGATGCGGCCTGGTGTCAAATTTTGTTTAATAACGTGGCTTTGAAACAACTTGCAATGCTTAATTACAAAAGAAAGCTGCAATGTAAACGCATCCCACTGGAGTAGATGTTTGCGCGTAACCATTTTCCTCGTAGAGCAGTAGAGAGTTACATCACAGAAACAGGCTCTCTGGCCCACTGAGTCTGTGCTGACCATCAACCAACTATTTACACTGAAACCATTTTATTGTCCCCATGTTCCCATCAACCCCAGCCAGATTTTACCCCTCTCCCACACACCAGAGGCAATTTACAGCAGGCAATTAACCCCCCAAACCGTCCGTCTCTGGGATATGGGAAAAACCAAAGCTGCCAGAGGAAACCCACACAGTCACAGGGTGAATGGGCACACTCCACACCAATGGCCATGGCGAACTTGAACTTTAACAAGAGAGCAAAGTCCTTCAAATCAGGGAATGCCAAAAAAAAGGAGCAGATACATACCGGATCAGAAAACCATCTGTTGGGGACGTTGGGTCGCTGCTGATCAGTGCAGACGACTTTCCTCATGTCTTCAAAGCTGGGGTCAGTGGGAACCAAGTCATAAAATGGAGGCTTGTACTCTTCTGTGATTCCTGTTTCCAACACAAAGAACAATTAAGGAGCCTTTAGTCATATGTTCAAAACTGATCACTGCTTTTGTCCTGTGAATGATCTCTTGCATCAGCAGAGCAATGCGAGTTTACCAGTCCTGAACTCTGAGGCACAAAGGTGCAGCTGTATGGCCTAAGGCTCACACGGGAGGATGAGGAGTTGGTAGATAGGAGCCACAGAGAGTAGCCATTCCTAAGTCAGTCATTTTGGATTCGCAACAACATCTCCATCAGCACAGGCACACCACAAGGCTGTGTGCTTAGCCCCCTGCTCTACTCACTTTACATTATGACTGTGAGGGTAAACACAGCTCCAATGCCTTGTTCAAGTTTGCTGACGACACCACTGTCACTGACTGAATCAGAGGTGGTGACGAATTGGCATATAGGAGAGAGATTGGAAATCTGGTTGAGTGGTGCCACAACAGCAACCTCTCACTCAAAGTCAGCAAAACCAAGGAGCTGGTTAATGACTACAGGAATAAGAAGCAGGAGGTCTATGAGCCAGTCCTCATTGGGGGATCAGGGGTGGAGAGGGTCAGAAATTTTAAATTCCTTGCATTACTGTATCAGAGATTCTGTGCTGAGACCAGCATGTAGCTGCCATTGCAAAGAAGACACAGCAGTGCCTCTACTTCCTTAGATGTTTACGTAGCTTTTGGCAGCTAATACTTTGACAAACTTCTATAGATGCATGGTGACTGGTTGCTTCACACCCTGGTATGGAAACATCAGTGCTCTTGAACAGAAAAGCCTACAAAAAGTATCAGCTCAGTCCATCACAGGAAAAGACCCTCTCCACAATTGAACGCATTTACAATGAGCACTGACACTAGAAAGCATCATCCATCATCAAGGACTTCTGCCGTCCAGGCCGTGCTCTCCTTTCACAGCTGCTATCAGGAAAGAGGTACAAGAGCCATCGGTCCCACACCATCAGGTTCAGGAACAGTTATTATCCTACAAGCACCAGACTCCTGAACTAATGTGGATAATTTCACTCGCCTCAACACTGAACTGATTCCACAACCTATAGACTTACTTTCAAGGACTCAGTATTATTATAATAATAATTTTTTTTTTTGTATTTGCACTTTGTCTTATTTCGCACATTATTTGTCTGTCAGTCTTTGTGTGTAGTTTCTCACTGATTCTGCTGTGTCCACTGTGAAAATGAATCTCAGGGTGGTATATGGTGACATACAGTGTACGTACTTCGATAATAAGTTTACTTTGAACTTTGAACTGAACTTAAGTGGCAGGAGGCAGGTATCTGGGTAAACTGTCAGGACAGGGAATTGGAATAGGCAGACAGTGCAGAGTAACCCCATGGCTGTTTCCCTCAATAACAAGTGGACACTGTTGGCAGGGATGACTAGCAGAGGAAAGCCACAGCGACCAATTCTCTGGCTCTGTGGCTCAGAGGGAAGTGTGTGTGTGTGTGTGTGTGTGTGGGGGGGGGGGGGTTTGAGAAGAGGACTGCAGCGGAGATAGGGTTAGGGGAACAGACAGCAGATTCTGTGAACATGAGGAGACACCCAGGTGGTGCGTTGCCTCTCAGGCGCCAGAGTCAGGGATGTCTTGGATCGTGTCCACAGCATTCTAAAGGGGGAGGGTGAGCAGCCAAAAGTTGCGGTACATATTGGAACCAATGAGATGGGTAGGAAAAGGGAGGTGGTTCTGGGGAGAGAATGTAGGGAGCTGGGTAGAAAGCTGAAAAGCAGAACATCCTGCGTAGTAATCTCTGGATTGCTGCCTGAGCCACATGCCAGTGAGGGTAAGAAAAGGATGATTTGGCAGATGAATGTGTGGCTGAGGAACTGGTGCAGAGGACAGGGCTTCAGGTTCTTGGATCATCTACGGGAGGGATAACCAGTACAAAGAGAATGAATTATACCTGAACATGAGGGGGACAAATATCTTTGCAGGCAGATTTGCTCAAGCTGTTTGGGAGTGTTTAAACTAGTTTGACAGGGGGATGGGAACTAGAGTGATAGGTCAAAGGATGGGGCAGTCGGTGTACAGCGTTTAGAGATACTATGAGGAAGGATAGGCAGTTAATATGGCAAAACTGCAGTCAGTGGATGGGTTAAAGTGTGTTCATTTTAATGCAAGAATTATCAGGAACAAGGGTGATGAACTCAGACCAAAGGTCACTACGTGGAGCTACAACATTGTGACCATTTCGGAGACTTCGCTGTTGCTGGATGTTCTGGGGTTTAGATGTTTCCGAAAGGGACAGGGAGGGAGTGGCATTGCTAATCAGGGACAGTATCACAGCTGCAGAAAGGGAGGGTGTCATGGCAGTGTTGTTTACTGAGTCAGTGTGAGTGGAAGTAAGAAACAGGAAGGGAGAAATCACTCTACTGGGAGTAGCCATAGACGCCCCCCCATAGTGAGCAACACTGAGGAAAGTATTAGGTGGTAGATTTTGGAAAGGCGCAAAACTAACAGGGTTTTGTCATGGGGGAATTCAACTTCCCTAATATTGATTGGCACCCCCTTGGTACAAAATATATAGATGGGGCAGAATTTGATAAGTGTGTCCAGAAAGGATACCTGACAAAGTACTTACACAGGAAACTAGAGAGGCCATTCTGCATCTGGTGCAAGGTTAATGGCAGAATTCTTGGCAATGTGGTGGAACAGAGGGATCACAGTGTCCATACCCATAGATCCCTCAAAGTTGCTGCACAAGTTGATAGGGTAGCTTAGAAGGTGTATGATGTGCTGGTCTTCATTAGCTGGGGGATTGAGTTCAAGAGCCGCAAGGCAATTCTGCAGCTCTATAGAACCCTGATTAGACGACACTTGGAATATTGTGTTCAGTTCTGGTCACCTCATTGTAGGAAGGATGTGGAAGCTTTAGAGAGGGTACAGAGGAGATCTACCAGGATGCTGTTTGGATTACAGAGCATGTATTGTGAGGTTAGGCTGAGAGAGCTGGGGCTTTTCTCTTTGGAGTGAAGGAGATGAGTGATGAATTGATAGAGGTGTACAAGATGATTAGAGGAATAGATTAAGTGAATAGCTGGAGACTTTTAACCAGGGTGGAAATGGCTAGTACAAGGGGACATAATGTTAAGGTGATTGGAGGGAAGTATAGAGGGAAGGGTAAGTTTTTTTTTACACAAAGTGGTGGTGTGGAATGTGCTGTCAGGGCTGGTGCTAGAGGCAGATACATTAGGAACATTTAAGAAAATCTTAGATAGAAGATGGAGTGCTATGTAGGAGGGAAGGGTTAGATTGATCAGAGTCAGCTGAAAGGTTGGTGCACCAGGGCCCATGGGCCTGTACTGTGCTCTTTACTCCTAAGCAATAAAATTGGATGATTTGCATGCCTGGGATTTTATTTGACCTTGAGACCTTTGCGAACTGCAGGCTTTATGCTTCAGGTGCACTCCTGTGTGGCCCTGGTGAGTCTCGAGCCTCAGTAATTTTCAGAGTGTTCTCAAATGGGAAGCAGTATTGATTACATTAGAGCTGCTGATTATGTGTTGGGTTGATGCCAACATGGAGTGGTTGGGTCTGCTTTTGTTTTGCAATTTATTTATCATTCTCTATTTGTTCAAAATTAATGCCCAGGTATGATGGCAGTATTATAGTAGGCTAATCACAACACAGGACGTTTGAGTGACAACTAAGAAGAGTGTGCTAGGCACAAGACTATATACTGTAAATCTAAATTGCTGTTTGTGCACAGTTAATGCCAGTGTATATTTTTGGCATAGGCTGTTGGTCTACATCTGTGAAACATAGATTACCTTTGAGTCAAACAAAGGAGAGCTTTGGAGCTTTTTTTTACAAAACACCATTAACTGATAAACATTTGGAAAGTCAAAGTTCAAAGTAAAATTTATTATTAGAGTACATACATGCCACCACATACAACCCTGAGAATCTTTTCCTGCGGGCAAATCTATGGAACAGTAACTGTAAACAGGATCAACAGACACCAAACTGTGCAAATGCAGATATAAATTAATAGCAATAGATAACGAGCATGAAATAACAAGGTTAAAAGGTCAAACATTATTTAAGCAACTCTTACATTACTCACAACCTGGAGGAGAGCTATTCAGCCTGTTAAATCTATGCCAGATCTCCAGAGCAATCGCATTCCTCTCACTGAAAGCATCCCATCCAACTGGTACGGTAACTGCTCTGGCTGAGACCACAAGGAACCGTAGAGAGTCATGGACACGGCTCAGCACATCACAAAAAACAGCCTCTCCTCCACGGACTCTGTCTACACTTCCCACTGCCTCCGTGAACATAATCAGAGACCCCACCCACCCCAGACATTCTCTCATCTCTCCTCTCCCATTGGGCAGAAGATACAAAAGCCTGAAAGGATGTACCACCAGGCTCAAGAACAGCTTCTATCCCAGTTATAAAATTACTGAATAGACTCCTTTGTGTGATAAGATGGACTCTTCACCTCACAATCTCCCTTGTCATAGCCTTGCACCTTATTCTCTGTCTGCACTGCACTTTCTCTGTAAATGTTAACACTTCATTCAGTGTTCTGTTACCCTTGTACTAGCTCAGTGTACTGTTGTGGTGAAGTTATCTGCATGAACAAAGCTTTTCCCAACCGAGATACATGTGGCAATAATAAACCAATTTACCAATTTCCATCCCCCTACTTTGCTCCTTGTAGTCTATTCTACTGTATCTCGCACAGCCACCAGCTCTCCCAACACACGCTACTTGAGAGATCACTTACTGCGGCCAGTGAACCGACCAGCTCACGTGTCATGACGTGGGAGGAAACTGGAGCGCCTGGGTGAAACGGAGCCATTCACAGGGAGAACATGCAAACTCTACGCAGACAGAGTTCAATCAGGTCCAGATTGAACTCTGATGGCTGGAGCTGTGAGACAGCACCACATATTAAATCGGAATTAGTGACCGTGACTTATATGGCTGTGAGATAAAATACAGGTCGGCCACCTCGAAACGGCAATCAGTAATTCGGTCCCGCTGCTGGTTCGGACATCATTATCGCCAGCCTAGTTTCAAATTTCCCTCATCGCCCTGCTGCTGTTTTAGCAGAATCAACTGTTGCCAAGGTCTTTAAAAGAAGCACTTATTTTCATGACCTGTGCTATCTGGCCCCAGTCACGTCTTCATTGAATAAAGGAAGTGCTTCTCGCAGGGTAAAATGCAAACACCATTCGTTATCTATACAAGATGAGGTGGAAGTTCTGAAAATACTTGACAGCGGTGTGTCTGTGAAAAGCATACACGACTTGTATAACATTGGATCTTCCACAGTTTATGATGGAACAAAATGAAAAGTTGCTCCAGTTCTTTGCAGAGAATTAAAAAAACAGATGTGAACGTTGGACATAGAAATCTACAGCACATCACAGGCCCTTCGGCCCACAATGTTGTGCCGACCATGTAACCTACTCTAGAGACTGCCTAGAATTACCCTAGTGCATAGCCTTCTATTTTTCTAAGCTCCATGCACCTATCTAAGAGTCTCTTAAAAAACTCTATTGTATCCGTCTCCACCACCTTCGCTGGCAGTGCACAAGGAAAACAATGCAAGATGTTCACAACTAGATAAAGTTCTCAGAAAGTGGTTTAAACTCCGTGCCAGCGAAGGCGTAGAACTGTCAGGAGAGATGGTGAAGGAACAAGCGAAGTTATCTCATGAAGAATTAGGACTGGATTATCAATATGATTACAGTGAAGGGTGGCTTCAGCGTTTCAAACCGTCATGGTCCGGTCCGAAGTCTGCATTCTGGTTCATGGTCTGGTCCGTGGACTCCGGACTCCGGGTCCTCCGGCTGTCCCTTGTTTCGATTGGACTCAACCATAAGCACCTGATGCTCATCCTGGGGCTGGGAATATAAGTGGCCCTGGGATTGAGTGTGGTTGGGGGGGGGGGGGGGGGGGTTGTCTTGTCAAGGTTCCCTGGGGGCTAGAATGGCCACTTGCCATCTTTAGGCTGAGCTGGAGAACCATTGCTTCTGGGAGCCTTGCTGTCAGTGGTCAGAGCTCTCATTGTGGTATGGATTTGGCTGTTTCCCGGGCCAGCTGGGTGGCTGTCAGCCACTCTGAGCTAGGTAGGGATCCGGTTGTTTCTGTAGCCAGCCAAGGCTGCTGGCTGTGACTGTGACTTGGAACAACCCTAATGAAGAGATGGAACTGTCTGTTGTTCTTTGGTGTTTGGCTCTTCCTGTCCTTGCCCTGTGGGGTAAGTCAGTGTTCTGGAGTTGCCCTGTGGGATGATCTGTCTTGTCTAGTCCTTGCCTCTGTGGGGTAAATCAGAGTGTTCTGCTGTTGCATTGTGGGGGGGTGGGGGGAATCTGTCTTGTCTTGTCTTTGCCTTTGCTGGGTAAGTCAGGCTGTTCTGCTGTTACCTGACAGATGGTCCTGCCCCACCTTGGTGTGGAGTGAAAGTTGAGTCCCGGCTTGTCAAAGGAGAAGTCCTGGCTCTATGTTGATGTACAGTTCCTAGGTCAAGACTCAGGTTCTGGGTCCTTGTCCAGTCTCGTGCTCGGAGTCCACCCCAGGCGCCTTGTTCCCAGTCCCTCATCTTGGTCCTGCTTCCCTAGCCTTGTCTGTGACCTGTCCCATCCTGTTCCTAGTACTTCAGTGTCTGTGTCCTGCATTTGGGTCCAGTCCCAATGCCCCCCTTATGACACAAACAGTGACATGGCATAAAATTTCATGCAGTGTGGTGAAAAACGGTCAGCAGATAAGGAAGCTACTGGCTGTGCTTGATGAGTTTGCTAAGTTAGTTTCTGATGAAGTCTACAATGCTGACAAAACTACCAATTAACCTAACCACCTGTGAGTTGGCAAAATCACTAATCTGGCACTGCACAAATCCAGAACGATTGGGACCTGTGGGAGTCAACCTGTACCATTTCCCAGCTGAATTTGTAGCCACTGAGTTCATTACCTGCTGTTGAGTTAATCTGACATTTGAGAACCCTTTCATTTATTCTCCAAATCTTTGACCAAGCTATTGCACTCTGAGACCTGCTACCCACTGCTATGTACATCTTTCCTGGGAACACGTCTTCGCCGCCAGTTTCTACCACATGCTTTCCAGATTCGGTTCCGAGCTCGTCGATTCGGACCCCAGGTACTCACTTTCCATTGACCGCTTCGCCCACCGCGTTCTACATGCCATGCTTTCCGGCACGAGGAGGTACCTGGCGTCCCTCTCCCAGTCACTTCCACACTCCGGGAATCTCTCCGCCGCCAGTAAGGGACCTGTCCGTTACTTTGTCCTCCGCCGGTTCTTTGACTTTCTCACGTCCTACAAGGATGGGAAAATCGTCCCGGCGTCTCCAGACCGCGATCCCTGCTACCGACCTCAACGGCTCCAACAATCCGGAGCGGATTCAGCTCCCGGGCTCCAGCGACCCCGCACGCCTTCAAAGTGCCGATTGTGCAGCCTCCAACTCCGGCTCCAGCCTGGGACTTGACGCGCTGCCTCTGGAACCCCCACCACCACTCCACAATCCTGTCTGTCTCTCAGGTCCCACCGCATCTCCAGGGCCCTCGGAGACTCCATCTTCATCTCACGCCACCGTCCCTGAATACCCCAAACCTCCTTCCCTTGTCCTCTAACACTACCAACCCCCTCCCTCCCACCGCCCCTCCGATCCCAGCTCTCGTCTATCCCCTCTCTGAGGCAGAACATTCTGTCCTCAGTAAGGGCCTCACCTTTGTCTCCCACGCCCACCATGACACTGAGCTCTTCTAACGCCGCTTCCGTCTCCCAGTCTGTCTTTGGCAAGAACTCCACCCCGCATCGATGATCCTTCAACCCTTCTCTGCTTCCAGGACACCATGCCCTGGTCTTCTGCCTGCTCTGCACCTTTTCATTGCAACTGCTGACGAGACACCAACCGTCTAGACTTCAACACTCCTCTCTCCAATTCCAACCTCACTCCTTCTGAATGCTCGGCTCTCCACACCAACCCTAACTTCACCATCAAACCCACAGGTAAGGAGGGTGCTGCAGTAGTCTGGTGTACTGACGTCTACATGCTGAGGCCACCACTCAGCCACCTCCTCTTACGCCTCGAACAGGATGCCACTAAGGAACACTAGGCCATTGTCGCCCACACCATCACCAACCTTATTACCTCTGGGGATCTCCCATCCACCGCCACCAACCTCATAGTTTCCACACCCCACACTTCCTGTTTCTATGTCCTACCCAAGATCCACAAACCTGCTTGTCCAGGTAGACCCTTTATCTCAGCTTGTTCCTGACCCACTGAACTCACGTCTGCATGCCTCGACTCTGTTTTATCCCCCTGGTTCAATCCCTTTCTACCTACATCCGTGACACTTCACATGCTCTGGATCTTTTTAATGACTTCAGGTTCCTTGGTCCCTATCATCTTATTTTTCATATGAATGTCCAGACCCTGTAGGCCTCCATGCCCCACCAGGAAGGCCTCAAAGCTCTCCGTTTCTTTCTGGACACCAGATCCAACCAGTTCCCCTCCACCACCACTCTCCTCTGCCTAGTGGAAACTTGCCCTCACTCTAATTAATTTCTCCTTTGGCTCCTCCCACTTTTTCCTACAAAAGATGTAGCCATGGGCATTCACTTGGGTCCCAGCTATACCTGCCTGTTTGTTGGCTACATGGAACAGTCCATGTTCCAAGCCTACACTGGTGACCAGCCCGCACTTTTCCTGCGCCACATCGACGACTGCATTGATGCTGCTTCCTGCACCCGTGCTGAACTCGTCAACTTCATCAACTTTGCCGCCAACTTCCATCCTGCCCTCAAATCCACCTGGTCCATTTCCCACACCTCTATCCCCTTCCCTTTCTCGATCTCTCTGTCTCTATCTCTGGAGACAGCTTATCCACCAATTGCTTATTATAAACCAACGGACTCTCACAGCTACCTGGACTATAACTCATCCAACCCTGCTACTTGTAAAAATGCCACCTCCTTCTCTCAATTCCTCCATCTCCACTGCATCTGCTCTCAGGCTGAGGCTTTTCATTCTAGAACGAAGGAGATGTCCTCCTTTTTCAAAGAAAGGGGCTTCCCCTCCTCCACCATCAATGCTGCCTTCAACCGCATCTCTTCCATTTCACACATGTCTGTTCTTACCCCATCCTCCTGCCACCCCACCAGCCTCTGCATCCAGCACATAATTCTCCATAACTTCCAAAATCTCCAATGGGATCCCACCACCAAGCACATATTCCCCCACCATACTTTCTGCTTTCTGCAACTCCTTTATCCATACGTCCCTCCTCACCTATCTCCCTCCTGGCACTTACCCTTGTAAGCAGAACAAGTGCTCCACCTGTCCCTACACCTCCTCCCTCACTACTGTTCAGGGGCCCAAACAGTCCTTCCAGGTGAGGCGACACTTCACCTGTGAGTCTGTTGGGGTCATCTACTGTGTCCGGTGCTCCTGGTGTGGCCTCTTGCATATCAGTTTGGCCCGATGTAGATTAACAGACTGCTTCGCTGAATATCTATGTTCTGTCCGCCAGAAAAAGTGGAATCTCCCAGTGGCCACCCATTTTAATTCCACTTCCCATTCCCATTCCGACATGTCAGTCCATGGCCTCCTCCACTGCCGTGATGAGGCCACACTCAGGTTGGAGGAACAGCACCTTGTATTCCATTTGGGTAGCCTCCAACCTGATGGCATAAACATCGATTTCTCAAACTTCCAGTAATGCCCCCTCCCCTTCACCATTTCCCATCCCCTTGTCCCTCTCTCACCTTATCTCCTTGCCTGCCCATTGTTTCCCTCTGGTGCTCCTCTTGCCCCGTTTTTCTTTCTTCCATGGCCTTCTGTCTCTTTCACTAGTCAACTTCCCAGCTCTTTGCTTCATCCCTCCCCCTCCAAGTTTCACCTGTCACCTAGCGTTTCTCTCTCTCCCTTCCCCACCTTTCAAATCTACTCCTCAGCCTTTTTTCTCCAGTCCTGTCGAAGGATCTCGGCCTGAAACGTCAACTGTGCTTTTTTCCATAGACGCTGCCTGGCCTGTTGAGTTCCTTCAGCATTTTGTATGTGCTGCTTATTTATCTGTGATCTTTGCTCCTGTTGTAATAAGACCGTAAGACATAGGAGCAGAATGAAGCCATTTGGCCCATTGGGTCTGCTCTGCTTTTCCATCATGGCTGATTTTTTTTCTCAACCCTATTCTCCTGCCCTCTCCCTATAATCCTTAACCCCCTTGTTAATTACCAAAGACTCATTGTTATTATTCTTTTGAACAGACCTTTTGTACAGTAAGATGGACTCTTGGCCTCACAATCTCCCTCATTAGGATCTTGCACTTTATTGTTTACCTGCACTGGACTTTCTCAGTAGCTCTTGCACTTTATTCTGCATCGTTATTGTTTTCCCTTGTTCTAGCTCAGTGCAGTGTGATGATTTGATCGGTATGGACAGTGTGTAAGACGAGCCTTTTCAGTACGTCTAGGTACAATCTCTGCCTTAAATCTACCCAATGACTTGACTTCCACAGCCCTCCGTGGCAAAGAACTGGATGATCCACCATCCTCTGGTTGATGCAAATCCTCTTCACTCCGTTTTAAAGAGAAGTCCCTTTATTCTGAGGCTGTCTCCTCAGATCCAACACTCTCCTACTCTTTCCACATCCACTTTAACCAGACCTTTTTTAAGTATCTGGTCTCAATGAGATTCTTCTTTGTCCTTCTGAATTCCAACATGTAAAGGCATAAAGACATCAAACACTCCTCATTCATTAACCCTTTCATTCCTGGGATCATTCTTGAGAACTTCCTCTGGACCCTCTCCAGGGCCAGCACATCTTTCCATAGATGTGGGGCCCAAAATTGCTCAGTGTTCCAAATGCAGTCTGACCAATGCTTAATAACACATCAGCAGTACATCCTGGCTCTCTTGAAATGAATGCTTACTTACTCACTTATTTTCCTTATTCAACCTGTAAATTAGAGGATCCTGCTCTAGGATTCCCAGGCCTCTTTGCATCAATGATTTCTAAATTCCCACCCCACTTAGAAAACTACCTACACTTTTATTCTTCTTGCCCTTAGTAACTCTTCAAGCCAGTTCCCTTAGTGATTCAATGACATATTTCCTTGGAGAAGACTAAGGAAATCATTGTGGACTTCAGGAAGGTGCCAATGAACCATCACCCCCTGAAAATGCATATGGCTCATCCTCGGCAGAGTTAAGTCTGACAAATTCCTGTGAGTTCACGTCACAGATGACTTCACCTGAACAAAAAGACACTGCAGCACCTCCACTTCCTAAGAAGACTGAGGCAAGCAAGGTGCCTCCCCACCCACATCGTAACTGTGTTTTACAGGAGCACCATTGAGAGCATCCTGACAAGTTGCATCTCCATCTGATATAGGAGCAGTCGAACATCAGACCAAATGTCACCACAAAAGGACTGTGAGAACAGCTGAGAGGATCATAGGGGTCTCCCTACCATGTATCAGGGACATTTATCAGGAGTGCTGCGTACAGAAATATTATTAGTATGAAGGATCCAACATCCTCTTTGACTTTCTACCATCAGGCAGGAGACTACGTTGCATCAAAACAATGGTCAGGGTGGGAAGCAGTTTCTTCCCTCAGGCCATTTAGCTTCTGAAGTTCCTGCTGCATCGTATTCGAAATGGCACTAAGTAATCTGTTTCGTACCTTACAGTATTTAATTCATGCATTTTAGTTTGTTATTTACACGTGATTCATCTGTAGATTTTACCTTTACCTTCGTAAGTTATCATGTGTTATGTGTACTATGCTTTACTCCCTGGTTCGGAGAAACATCGTCTCATTTCTTTCTACATTATATGATTATATATGTTACATACATGTACATCATATGTTAAATAAACTTGATATTGTTTAAACTGAAATGTACAAGACGAATTGTCAGACAGAACTTGGCACTGAGCCACATTGGGGACCAGGACCTTGGTCAGAGTAGTAGGTTTTACATTAGGAGAGAAGTTCAGGAAGGGAAACACAGAGCCTGGGCAAGCCTACACAAAGACTAAATCAAAGGATGTTTGGCAAATTCCTGCAAGCCTTTTGGCAGCTGCCTGATAGCGTTCACTGGGGCACACTTTCAAAATCTATGCTCAGAGCACCCTCTAATGGACGAGGTTGGTAGCTGCAGCCTCCTTTGTGGGACCGAGATCACGCAGACCCACACCACACCTCAGGACAATATTTTATTTAGAGCAATACACTCAAAGAAAATAATGAATTGCTGCACTGAGACAGTGTCACCTTTGTCCTTCCCCCTCCAAAAGCAACTTTATTGATTGAACAGATATATACAAACATGGCCTGGATTGAAAAAAAATCAGCGTGGTAGCTGTGCTCTGGAACCTGACAGGCATTTCAAGAGGATTTATTAGTGACTTGCAGAAGGAAAATTGTGAAGTACTTAAAGCTTTGGTGAGCGAACCAATGGGAATGGAGCTAATTAGACAGAACATTCAAGCAGATAAGAAATACAGTGCAGCACAGGAACAGTCCCTTCAGCCCACTGGTCTGCTGACCACGATGCCAATTCAAACTAATCCCATCTGCCTGCACATGATTCCTCTCCCTCCATCCCCTGCCTCCTCATGTGTTTGTCTAGATGCCTCTTAAACATTGCGATTGTATCTACTCCTACCATGTCCCTTGGCAGCCCATTCCAGGTTCCACTCTGCCTTGTAAACTCCCTTTAAACTTACCTCTCTGACCTTAAACCTACTCCCTGTAGTATTTGACATTTCCACCTGGGAAAAAAGACTTTGACTATCTAACTGTGCAGAAGTCTTGGGCTCATATATAGCTAGGGTGCCTAAGACTATTGCACAGTAATTTTATGTATTGCCTTGTATTGCTGCCACAAAAAAAACCAAATTTCATGACATATGTGAGTGATGAGAAACCTGATTCTGATATGGGTCTCTATTGTGGACTGAGAGTGGGAAGGGGACAGGGAGAGGGGAAGCATGGTTGGGAAAAGTGGAAGGGAGAGGGGCTGGGGGTGGGAAGCACCAGAGGTTCATTCTATAAAGATCAATAAACCAATTGTTTGGAATCAAATTACCTTGCCTGGTGTCTCAGGGCTGGGTGTGTCTGCACCCACTCCACCCCCTGCCTCTAGCACTCCTTCTCTGCCACCTGCCCCACACCCCTCCCAGGGCGCTCCACTCTCGCCATTCCCAACATCCTTTGTTCCCACCAGACTGACAAACTTACTTTCTGATCCACGTTGACTAACACAGAGCTACACAAGTCTTAGGCACCCTACCTAAATATATGTGCCAAAGACTTTTGCTCAGTACTGTATGTCTCTCATGATTTTATCAACTCCTATCAGGCTGCCCCCTCAACTGCTGATGCTCCAGAGAAAACAATCCAAGTTGGTCCAGCCTCTCCTCTTAGCTAATACTCTCTACTCCAGGTCTATCTCTTTCTGCAGCTTCTCCAATGTTTTCACATCCTTCCTGTAATGAGGTAACCAGTACTGCGGTCTAGCCAGAGTTTTATACAGCTGCAAAATGACTTCTCAACTTTTATACTCAATGCCCAATTGATGAGGACAAGCATGCCACATGCTTCCTTACCATTCATCTACTTGTTGCCCCTCAGAGAGTTATGCATTTGCACTACAAGATCCCTTGTTACATCAATGCTCCTGAGGGTATAACCATCATTTACTGTATAACCATGACAGAATAATTAAAATAGGCCATAGGGTCCACTTGTGTGCTATATAATTATATGATTCTTGAAAGAAACAGATTCATTCTAACTCACTTAGGGTCATAGAGTCAAATATTTATGTTCGTTTTATTCCGTATCTGTACTTCAACCTCTAACTTTAATTTGTATATCATTCTTTATTCATTTCCTTGATTGTCATTTTTTGTTGCACATCACAAATTGGCCAATGCATTACAGCAAATTCCTAACACAAGTAAATGCATATGGTAAACAAAGATGATCCTTGATAAAATGGCTACTATGTTCTGCACGTTGCAACACTTCCTAAGTATTTCATTGCCTGCAGAGATTCTTAAAGGTGTGGCATAAATGCAAATTTTCATACTTTTCTATCATTGCAAGCAAACCTGATTGAATACATAGACTGTGTGTAGATGTTTCCTGAGGAAAGCTGGGCAGGAATGGTATGGGCCTTGTCAATAGCGTCACATCAGCTCCAGTCAAGCTGACACACGCATCCCAATGCCGAACATCACCCGATCTGAGGTAAGTCCCCTCTTGAAGGAGTGCAGTCTGCGCGGTAAGACGTGCCACAGCCTGAGTGCCAGAGCTATGCTGAGAAATTGAAGGAGACAGTGGAGATCACGTCTGCGGATTTGTGATCCTCCTAACATCTGGCTCATTGTCAACATAAATGGAAAGGGTTGTCGTTCATTCAATTTCCCAATCCTGCAGAGTCTCTGCTGTCTCTCAGAATCAAAAATCAGGTTTGTTATCTCTGACATGTGTTGTGATATTTGTTGCTTTCTGGCAGCGGTACAGTGCAGGACACAAAAAATTATCATAAGCTGCGATAAATAAATAAATAAATAAACAGTGGAAAAGAGGAACAGCGAGGTCACGTCCATGGGTTCATGAACCATTCAGAAATAGGATGGTAGAAGGGAAGAAGATGATGCGAAAATGTTGTGTGTGTGTCGTCAGGCTCCTGTGCCTCTTCCCCGATGGTGGTAATAAGAATCCAGCAAAGGTGCTGTCTGTCAAAACCACTCCACTTTTGCTTGCTAAATGCATCGCTGAAAAGGGACCATGTGGTCTGACAGATGGCTTCTGTGGTGGTGAGACCCCATCGTCACTCACTCAGCTGCTTGGGGAAGGCCTTGTCGGTGGAAGCTGTCCGTAAGTCAGCTGAGGACAGACATTATAGTTCAGATGACATAGCTGGATCTGAGTTGGAGTACAAGGAGATATCGTGCCTAATGATGTGGTGTCATGACAACAACCTTTCCCTCAATGTCAGCAAAAATAAAGAGCTGGTTATTGGCTTCAGGAAGCAAGGTTCAGCACAACACCCGTATAGACCAATGGTTCTTAAGTCCATGTGGCTATCCTCCATTTTCCTGCCACATTCCAAAGACACACTAGTTAGGGTTAGTAAGGTGTTGCTGCCAGAAGCTGGGTGACACTTGCGGGCTGCCCCCAGCACATCTTCAGACTGAGATGGTTGTTGATGCAAGTATCACCAGTTGGTGTAAATATCACCAAGAGCTTGTTCTGATCCAACAAAGTAGATGTCATGGCCAAACCCACCCATACCTCTACTTCCACAGAAGGCCAGAATGTCCCCGTGAAGCTCATGAATTATAGGTGTACCATCCTATCCAGATGCATCACAGGTTGGTACAATAACCACTCTGCCTGTGACCACAAGAAACTGCAGAGAGTTGTGGGCACAGCTCAGCACATCACTGAGACCAGACTTCCCACTGTGGACTCTGTCTACAGCTCGCAGCCAACATAATCAAGGACCCCTTCCAATGCAGACATCCTCCCTTCTCTCCCTCCCATCAGGCAGACGGTACAAATGTGTGAAAACTCGGACCACCAGCTTCCATCCCACTGCTACAAGTCTCTTGAATGAACCTCCTGTCAGATAAAGATGGACTCTTGACCTCCCAGTCTAGCTCATCATGGCATCTGTCTACCTGCACGGCACTTTCTTGGTAAATGGAATGTTATATTCTGCATTCTTTATTCGTTTTCCCTTGTACTACCTCAATGTACCGATGTGATGAAATTATCTATATGAATAGCATACAGTTACCTATTACTAAGTGAGTGCGCAAAAGAAAAAGTCAATTAGCCCAAAAAGTTAGTGTTTATGCTCCATATAAGCCTAATGATAGCCTACTTCATCTCACTCCATCACCATGTCCTTCTCTTGTGTTCTTCTTAAATACTCTTCACCTCAAACACTCTCTGTGGCAGTGCTTTCCACATTCTGACCTTTCCTCTGGTAAGTAACTTCCTTCTGATTGCTTACTGGACTTATCCCTGGCTGTTATTGATCGCTCCCAGATTTGGAAACATCTGCAATCAGTGATATCATTTCTACATCCACCCCAGCAGCAGTTGTAAAGCCTTCCATCCACTCACTCCTCAGGTTTTTCTTTATTGGATGAAGAGGCTGAAATGTGGCTCTGGAGTGACCAACAGATCAGGTGGGGTTGCCCTTGTAGATTCATCCATCCCAGAGTAACATAAGCACCAAGAAGATAGAAGCCCCTCTGCCCATCAACTCTCCCCCATCTTCCAATATGATCTTGGCTGATCTGCCCCAGATCTCCCCCTTTTCTGTGTCAGTTACTCTGACCCTTCAATCCTCCAACCCTTCACAAATATATTTTCTACCATGTGGCAGTGGTGGAAAGTGTGAGCGTATTCAAGTTCCTGGGTATGAACATCTCAGAAGATCTAACCTGGGCCCAACATGTTGATGCAATCATGAAGAAGGCACACCAGTGGCTCCACTTCATCAGGAGCTTGAGGAGATTTGGTTTGTCACCAAAGACCTTTACAAATTTTGCAAAGATGTACAACAGAGAGCATTTTAACTGATTGCATCACTGTCTGGTATGGAGGGTCCAATGCACAAGATTGAAAAAATGCTGTAGAAGGTTATAGACTCATCCAGCTCCATCAGGGGCAAAAGCCACCCCACCATCAAGGACATCTTCAAATGCCGGTGCCTCAAGAAGGAGACATCCATCATTAAGGATCCTTATCATCCGGGACATTCCCTCTTCTCATTACTGTTATCAGGGAAGAGGTTCAGGAGCCTGGAGACGCACACTCGATGTTTTAGGAATAGCTTCTTCCCCTCTGCCATTAAATTTCTGAATAGACCATGAACACTACCTCACTATCCTATTTTGCACTATTTATTTATTTATTTATTTATTTATATTTATTGTGATATAGTAATTGTTTTATGTCTTGCACTGTACTGCTGCCACAAGAAAATACATTTCACAATGTGGTGGTGATAATAAACGGGACTCTGATTCTGATTCTGCTCCTTAAATACCCACATCCCTGCGGGGTAGAGAGCTCCAAAGATCCCCGCTTACTACACTGTCTATCCTATAGCTATTCGGTATCCTGTCCACTCAGGAATCCTTTCAGGATCACGATACACTGCAACTGTGAGGGATGGTTCAATCGCACCTCAGCTCCTGACAGGAAGGTAAGGAGACTTAGACCACGCCTGCTCTTGTAAACTCTCAGTGTCACATTGAAACAACCTTTGGACATGATTGGCTAGGTGGCTGGAATGTTTTGCAGATTATTTGCATTTTCCAAAATGGCTGCCACACTGAGAAACGGTTTGCTCATCGTCAGTACTTCTAGTATGGATATTGTTTTTTTATTGTCACTTTGTACTGGAATACAGTGAAAAGCTTGGCTTTGCAAGCCATCCATATAGATCATTCAGAAACGTTAAGTACTTTGATGTGGTACAAAGGAAAAGTAGTAAGAGAATGCAGAATATTCATGGGATAGTCCTGATGAAGGGTTTCAACCCAAACTATCAACTGTTCGTTTCCCTCCATTGGTGCTGCCTGACCTGCTGAGTTCCTCCAGCATCTTGTGTGTGTTGCTGCAGAATATAGTGTTATAGTATAATGCAGCCTGTCAATAGATTCTCCAGCACACATCAATAGAAGTTTTGGATGACATGCCGAATCTTCGCAAACTTCTAAGCAAGTAGAGGCGCTGCTGTGCTTTCTTCAAAATTTCACTTACTTGCTGGTCCCAGGACAGGGCGTCTGAAATGATAACCCCAAGGAATTTCAAATTGCTGACCCTCTCCAACTCTGCTCCACCGATAAGGAGTGGCTCATGAACCTCCAGTTTCCTCCTCCTGAAGTCAAGAATCGGCTCCTTGGTCTTGCTGAGATTGAGTAAGAGTTTCCCCCAGACATTGTGGCTACAACACTCCGGCCAGACATAGTCCTGTGGTCCACAACAGCCAAGCTGGCATATGTTGTGGAATTGACAGTACCATGGGAAGATGGCGTTGAAGAAGCTTATGAGAAGAAAAAGACCAAGTACTCTGAACTGGCAACTGAAGCTGCTCAGAACGGCTGGAAGACCAAGATTTTCCCTGTAGAAGTGGGATGCAGGGGATTCGTGGCTACATCTGCAACCAGTCTATTGAAGAAGATGGGGCTGAGGGGTTATTCACTCCAATGAGCAAACAAGTCCTTGTCAAATGCAGCAGACAAAAGCAGTAACTGGATTTGGATTAAAAGGAAAGACAACAACTGGGCTGCAAGATGAAGACAGGAGGGTATGGAACTGAGGGGGGTGTATCTGGGACACCAGGTAGTACGGTTGAGCCCTCTGGAGACACCGTGGGCTTATCAACACAACGTCAAAGTAGGAGGGTGCCCACCTGATGACCCCGATGAGGTACCTACTCTCGTCGCCACTCCAAACCCACTGCCAACATCGTGAGTGCCGACTTATCATAGGGGTTGAAATATCAAGTCCTAGTAGCTCTACTACTGTACTGATGTTGTGGCACTACTCAGCTGGATTTTGAATCTCCCTCCTTCGTCGCCAACTTTGATTCAGCCAACAACACTGGTGTTGTCAGCAAACTTGAATATGGCATTGGAGATGTGCTCAGCCACGTCATAAGTGTAGAGTGAGTAGAGCAGGGGGCTAAATGCACAGATCCTTGTGGTGCACCTGTGCTGATGGAGATTGTGGAGGAGATGTTGTTGCCAATCCAAACTGACTGGAGTCTGCAAGTGAGGAAATTAAGGATCCAATTGCACAAGGAGGTATTAAGGCCAAGGTCTTGAAACTTATTGATTAGTTTTGAGGGGGTGGTAGTATTGAACGCCGAGCTGTAGTTGATAAATCCTGCTGTCCAGATGTTCCAGGGTTGAGTGAAGAGCCAATGAAATGGCATCTGCTGTTGACCTGTTCTGTTGGTAGGCAAAATGGAGCAGATCCAAGTTGCTTCTCAGGTAGGACTTGATATGGTTCATCACCAATTTCTCAAAACACTTTATCACAGTGGATGTAAGTGTTACTGGGTCATTGTCAATTGAGGTAGGTTGCTACATTATTCTTAGGCACCAGTATAATTGGAGCCTACTCGAAACATATGGATACCTCAGACTGTCGAAGTGAGAGGTTAAAGATCTCAGTGAACACTCCAGGTCTTTAGTACCTGGCCAGGTGCCCCATCTGGGCCGGATGCTTTCTGTGAGCCCACCCTCCTGAAAGATACTGTCACATCAGTCTTAGAGACTGAAATCACAGGATCATCAGGACTGTGAGAGTTCGGGATGTCTTCTCCATGTTTTGATGATCAAAGTGAGAATAGAAGGCATTGAGCTCACCTGGAAGCGAAGCCCTGCTGTCTCCCATGTCGCTTGCTTTAACTTTGTAAGAGGTGATAGTATTCAAGCCCTGAAACACCTATTGAGCATCCTTCAGTGATCAAGTTTAGTCTGGACTTGCTACTTCACCTGTGAGATGGCTTTGCGGAGTTCATACCTGGACCTCTTGTAACTTTCTTGGTCGCTAGACTGGAATGTATCTGATTTGGCCCTCAGCTGATTGCGGATCTCATGGTTCATCCAGGGCTTTTGGTTGGGGAAGAATCTGAATGATTTTGTGTGGACACTCTCGTCTATAACTATTTTTATGAAGTCTGTGACTCAGAGAAAAGCCACACGTTCGTGGGGAGGAAGTACGAGCTCATATAGACGGTGCCGGAATTGAACTCTGAACTCTGACATTGTGAACTGTAATAGCATCATGCTACTGTGGTGCCCATAAATACTTTTTGAGATGGTGCAAAGGAAAAGCAATAACAGAATGCAGGATATTCATGGGGTAGTCCTGATGAAGGGTCTCACTCCAAAACATCGACTGTCCATTTCCCTCAGAAGATGCTGCCCGACCTGCTGAGTTCCATCCAGCATTTTGTGTGCAGAATATAGGGTTACAGTTACAGAGAATGGTAAATCGGTTTGTTATTGTCACCTTCTAAAGAAATACAATCGTTCACAATCTCACACACATTAATATTGGGGAAAATGAGACTTCCTGAATTTCATAAAGCCCTAAACTCTATAAAACTCTGCTTAGACCACACTTGGAGTATTGTGTTCAGTTCTGATCGCCTCATTATAGAAAGAACATGGAAGCTTTCAAGAGGGTGCAGAGGAGATTTATCGGGGTGCTGCCTGGATTGGAGAGCATGTTTTATGAGGATAGGTTGAGTGCACTCGGGCTTTTCTCTTTGGACTGAAGGAGGATGAGAGGTGGCTTCATAGAGGTGTACAAGATGATAAGAGAGATAGATCTAGTGGATAGCCAGAGACTTTCTCCCAGGGTGGACATGGCTAATCCATGGAGGCAGAATCTTAAGGTGATTGTGGGAAAGTATAGGTTGGATGTCAGAGGTAGGCTTTTTACATAGAGGTGGGTACATGGATGCCCTGCTAGGGGTGGCAATACAGGCAGATATATTTGGGGCACTTAAGAAAATCTTAGACACATGGATAATAGAAAAATGGAGGGCCATGTAGGAGGAATTGATCTTAGAGTAGGTTAAAAGATTGGCATAACATCATGAGACAAAGGGCCTTAACTGTGTTGTACTGTTCTATGTTCTATATTCCATGGTTAAACTTGGAATGGAGTGGTGATGAGAGAAATATTTATCATCTCAACAGCTTCCACAGAATGACTGGATTTCCAACACAGAAAAAATCTGAAATAGCATTGCTATTTCCAGAAACACCAACCCTCATGAACTTCTTCCCACACTCTTCCTTTTCCATACATCTCCAATAACGAAAGCCTGATAAGATTAGAGCAGCCAGACAACCACTTCTGTCTTGTTTCTAATGAAGAAGATTATATCCCGTTACTCTGTCTCTGTCCAAACTAGTGCTGACATGAGATTAAACTGTTTTCAGTGAATGATAATTCATCTTGAAATAAACATAAGATTAAGTAACTCTGAACGAGCGGAGAGAGTTGATGACAGGAGTCTATCAGTCACAACTATGTGAAAGTAGATTATCAGTTTCCTGGGGTCACAAGTTTGGCAATCTGCTTTATTTGTTAATCGCTGGAGAAGTTGTCCAGTTTAGTTACTCACTGAATTCTGCAGAGAGAGAGAACGTTACAGTATAGAAAGAGACTATTTTAGAGGCATAGAGTCACAGAGCATTACAGATGAGGAACAGACTCTTCAGCCCATCTAGTCCATGCCAAACTGTTATTTAGCCTAGTCCCATCGACCTGCACCTGGAGCATAGCCTCCTATACCACTCTCATCCAAATTTCTCTCAAATGTTGAAATCAAACCTGCAACCATCACTTCCACTGGCAGTTCGGCCACACTCTCACCACCCTCTGAGTAAAGGAGTTCCCCCCCAGGTCCTTTCACCTTTCACCTATGGCTTCTAGTTCTAGTCTCAACTGACATAAGTGGAGAATACCTGTTTGCATTTTCAACTTCTGGTCAGTGTTTGACATTTCTGAGTACTAGTTAGGGTTTATTAGCCAAGGTTGGTACCATTGGCTAGATCTAGAAACTACACTCTTTTATCGTCAGCCATACACACTGATTTCCCATTTTCCCAATATGGCATTGCGGACCAATTGCCGTTTATAATGCATCCCTCATTGCACTGAGAGAGTCGTATGCACCACCTTCTTGAACCACCGGCTGTTTGATCCAAGTGAGTGGCTCCCTCGGGAAGCAATTAAAAGATAAACCAAAAAATATGGCACAATTTCCACAGGTTGGCCAGACAAAGTAAGGAAGGACTGATTCCCTTCCACCTTAAGTGCACCTGTTTTCAACAATCCAATACTTTTCCCCTTAGCTCCTGAGAGTTAAATAAAGAGTGCTTCAAATTCTCAGATTACCATGATAAGAGTGAATTTATGGTCACCAGACTTTTAGTCTAAGCTTCCGGATTGCAAGATCAGCAACATGCTCCTCGGAGGGAAATTGGAACTCAGCCTCTGTTTATTGCTGAGGGCAGGAGATTGAATGAAGTTCTGGCTCTCAGCCATCCTAAGGGTCTGGACAGTGTGAAGATGATATTTCTCCCTGTGGGAGAATCTGGAACCAGGGGCCACTGTTTAAAAATAACAGGTTCTCTGTTTTAAGACAGAGATGAGACCAAGTTATTTTTTTCTCAAGGTGAGTGGTGAGTCTTTGAAACTCTCTTCCTCGAGGGCAGTGGAAGCAGAGTCCGTGAATATCTTTAAGGCAGAGCTAAAATAGGTTCTCGATAAGCAAGCAAGGGTGGTGAGATGTTACTGAAGAACGAAGAGCTGAGGTCACAATCAGATTAGCTAAGACCTTATTGAATGTTGAAATAGGCTCAAGGAGCCGAGAGGACTATTCCTGCTCTTATTTTCTTAAGACCTTAAGGTCATAAGACATAGGTACAGAATTAGGCCATTTGGTCCACTGTGCCTTCTCTGCAAATTCAATCCTAGCCGATTTATTTTTCCTCTCAACCCCATTCTACTGCTTCTTCCCTGTAAGTTTGACACCCTGACTAATCCAGAACTTATCAACCACCACTTTAAATATACCTAATTATCTGGCCTCTATGACCATCTGTGTCAATGGATTTCACAGTTTCACCATCTTCTGGCTAAAGAAATCCCTCCTTATCTCTGTTCTAAAGGGACATCACTCTATTCTGAGGCTGTGCCCTCTGGTCTCTGACTGCCCCACTACAGGAAACATCCTCTCCACGTCCAGTCTGATCAGGCCTTTCAATATTCAATGAGTTTCAATGAGATTCCCCTCTCATTCTTCTAAACACCAGCGAAGAGTCTAGTACAGGTCCAGAGCCATCAAACTTCTATTAATATGAGAAATTTGGTTCAGCCATTTTGGAGCAGAATAGCTAATAGTATGAGAATTTTGTTTTGAAGGAAACCAAGAACAGCAAGTCTGTACCTGGAGTAAATGCAAAGCTGGATAAGTGCAGGATTAAAAGCTCATGGCACAGATACGGTCCAAATGTTCTTCCCAATAGTTGAACAGAGTAGTGGAACAGGGAAGTATGTCTAGGGAGATATCCTTGCAGCAGACACCCTTGAGATGCAGGTGAAGAGCTGCCCATTTATAGATAGAAACACATGGCAGCAAAAGCGAGGAATGTCACTGTGTCACTCAAAATGGAAATGGGTCTTTTGGAAGTCTCTGCCGGTCATCAATGACCCATTTGCACAGATCTTACACTATACCTATCATCTGTCTCCAGATTCTACCACTCATCTTTGCACAAGGGGCAAGTTACACCTACTAGCCCACCGACCCACGCATCTTTGGGAGGTGGGTGGAGACCAGAGTCACCAGGGGAAACTTCACATGGTCAAACAGTACTTAATTCATTCTGGCTCCTTTGTTTTCCATTACTAATTCTCCAGACTCACTTTCTATAGGACCGATATTAGATTTGTTAACTTTACAAAATACATATTTATGGAAACTCTCACTGTTTTTCATTTCTAGCTGGCTTCATCCCATACTCTCATTGCTCTGTCCAGTTTAATCTTTCATCCGCACTTTGCGGTTTTTCATCTTCCGTCCAGTTTCTTGACCAGGCATCCATCTTGGCCCAATAATGTGTTTATTTATTAAGTCTGTTACTACTCTTAGTTTATTTAGTGAACCACGGGAATTTTCTTTCTCATTGGAATGTATCTGTTCTGTGTATTCTGAACGATTCCCATCAACATCTGCCACTGTGTCTCCACTGACTGAACCCAGCTCACTTTAGCCAGCTCTGCTTGTTGTCCCCTCTTTGTCGTTCTTATGTAAGTTTAAAATACTTTTCTCGGACCCACTCCTCTCTCTCCCCGACTGAACGTAAGATTCAATCACCTTCTGATCGCTGCTACTGAGAGGTGCCTTCACTGTGAGGTCATTGATACTGTCTCATTGTACAATACCTGGTCTAGTGTAGACTGCTCTCTGCTTGGTTCTAGAGTGTGCTGTTCTACAGAATCGCCCTGAAAACGTTGTGAACTGCCCATCCGCACAGCATGCGTACATCTGAGTTTCTAGTCTACTGTATGAATAGACTGAAACTTCCCCACTCACTTCACTCTGCCTTTCTGACAAGCTCCCATTACTTTTGTTCACTCTTCCAGGGCCTGTACAGCATTCTCACAAGCAACTTTAAGCCCTTTATTGTTCCCTGTAACAGCTGATTCTCCCCACATTCCCACCAACTCTCCGCAGGTCAGGATTAAATCTGGATCTCTGGAACTGGGGGGAACAGGAACTCTATAACTCCTTAAATGCCAGAATGGGTGATTTCTTCATGCTCCCATGCTTCACTCTACTTCAAGGCCCCGCTACTAATATTTCCCAACAGCACGCCCGTCCCCTCGATGGCACTTACCATTGGTCACCGTCCTCCTGGCAATCTCCCACAGCACAAGACCAAATGCCCAGACATCTGTCCACTTGTACGACTCAAAACGATCGGTGCGGATGGTCTCATCCAGGACCTCTGGGGCCATGTAACGCTTGGTCCCCACTTTAGGGTTGTTTCCAATGTCCAGGAAGTCGTTGTTCTGAGAGTGCATGACAGCCAAACCTGTAGTGCGGTGAAGGAGAATGTTACGATGACTTGGAAAACGTTACGTCAGACTGAGGCACAGACATATCAAGGAAAGGAAGATCGGATTTGGTCAATGTGTGTGGCTGTCGCCAGTGTACTTAGAAAACTTAACCTCAATACTGCTCAGGTACAACTCCCCCAGGAAGTGGGAAAATATGCCACCACCGTTCTAGAGGCCCACAAAGCCCCCACCAATACCTGTGCCAGGAAGGAGAGCACAACCCTGGCACGACTAGTTGTTACAATCAAATGCAGTGTTCATACAAAGCATTCATCTGATTCAATGCCGTGCAACACTTCCGTAAAAAAACCGGTCACCCGACCCACTCATCCACATTCTCACAGCCAAGTCTGACTCTCATTGTTTGCGCGTTCTTCCCCCTTGTAAGTTTATTATCAAAGTACATATATATGAATCCATATACTACCCTGAGATTCATTTTCTTGCGAGCATTCTCAGTAGAATAAAGAAATACAATAGGATCAATGAAAAACTACACGGAAAGGCTGATGGCCAACGAATGTGCAAGATGTGTTGACCTGTTACCAATTGCTTGCCGCTGATTAGATAGAGAACAGTTACTGATGATTGCTTACCGATTGTGTCCAGCCAGCTTGCTGCCTACAAACAACCGGAATGATGCTCATCGACTATTGACTGTAATCTGACAGTTCACAGCTTGACAGCTGATTTGCAGGCGTTTCACTGCTTGTGCACAGGCAACCTGCTGTTGATTTACAATCAACTGTCTGGTGATTTATAGACACCTTACTGCTGATCGCATTTTGGCATATTTACAGGCAGCTTGCTGTTGAGGCAACTGATTGCATTCGGCCAACTTACCCCTCATCTACAGGTAATGTTGCGTATTTACAGGCAATGTACTGTTTATTTACAGGCGACTTGCTGTTTATTTACAGGCAACGTGCTGTTTATTTACAGGCGACTTGCTGTTTATTTACAGGCAATGTGCTGTTTATTTACAGGCGACTTGCTGTTTATTTACAGGCGACTTGCTGTTTATTTACAGGCGACTTGCTGTTTATTTACAGGCAACGTGCTGTTTATTTACAAGCGACTTGCTGTTTATTTACAGGCAACGTGCTGTTTATTTACAAGCGACTTGCTGTTGACTGACAGGCAACTTACTGCAAATTGACTGCTGCCTGCATTGGGCCAATCTGCTGTTGTTTTACAGTCGACTTGTTGCTGATTGACTACTGATGGCATTTTGTTAATTTAATCAGGAATCCTGATGAAGGGTCTCAGCCCAAAACGGCATTTCTTTATTCCCCTCATCAGATGCTGCCTGACCTGCTAAGTTCCTCCAGCATTTGGATTTACAGGTGATCTGTTATTGATCTACAGAAAACTCGCCACCGATTGACAGACAAACTGCTGTTGAGTTGCAGGTAACTTGCTTCTTGTTTACAGGCAGCTTTGCGGCTCATTGGCTACTGATTGCTTTCAACCAATAAGCTGTTGAGCAGAAGCAGCTTGCTGCTGAACGTTACAGGCAACGTGCTGATTGGACAGCATTTGTACACTTGCAACCTGTCAACGTTGTCCGTGGATTTAATCTTGGCAATTAGCTGATTGGACAAGCCGGCATCTAGACTCAGTTGCTGGCAGGATAATGTTTGTATTTAGACCCTGCTTAATTGACTAAAGTGGTAATTTGCGTTAAATTGGCTGTTGCATGTGATTAGGCAGTTGCTACTGATTGGCTAAAGCTTGCTAATCACTCGCAACTTGTTTCTCATTGGCTTTCGTTTGCATAAAGCCAATTGTTACTGCTGATTTGCTGGCAAATGCATGCATGCAATTTTGCCGCCAGTTGACAAATCATTGCATCAGACAGCTTGCTACTGATTGGCTATCAAATGCATACAAGTAATTTGCTGAAAGTGTACAATAATCTTGTTCCTTGTTGGTTAATATTTCATTATGGCAGTTCACTCCACACAAGAACTTAGTGCATGCAGGAAACTGGCGCTTTTTTTTTGCATGTTTGTCCTTCAAGACTGGCCTCACGGTATGCCTAGAAACACAAATCGGTTGTGAGGGATCTTCCACGCACAGCATCATCCTTATCACCTGCACAACAAAAGCACCAAGAAAGAGTAAATTAAAATAGTAGCTCACCAGACTTGTGTCACATTTTAACATGGATCACTTTGAACAGTGGTTGTTAAGTTGATACACACAGCACTAAGTTTGTGTGTGGCAGTAACTGAGCGACAAAGTCATTTGTTCTGCTGGTAATTTTATCTCCATACGGAGCCATGAAATACAGAGTGACAGGGAAACTGGCATTCCACTGCACCTTTCACAACGTCAAGGTGGCCCTGACAGCTTTGCAATCACTTTTTGAAGTGTTCGAAGTTTTGAAATGTACCTATACGCACGCAGAAAGCCAGTGCATGCAATACTAACCAGAAAGTGGGCATTGGTAATGTTGATAGAGGGAAGAGCATTGGCTAGACCATCAGTGCTACTTCCCAAAATCTTCTTTAAAATAGTGCTGTGGGAAGCTGCTGTCTCAGTGTTTTCAGTTTTTATGCCACTGTGTGCGATTGAGTCAACTTTATTTGATGCAAATACAGGTGTGCTTCCAACAACCCCAACTAATGCAGCGGAACAGAGAGGGGGGATTTTAATTTAACACTGTACTTGAAGGATAACACCTTCATCAGCACTGCACTGGATTATACAACCTCTCACGGTCCCAGAACACATTTCACACAGTCAGGAAAACTCACTAACATTCTGCTTTCTGAGGAGGCTGAAGAGAGCTGGACTGTGCACATCCATACTCACGTCAATCTACAGATGCACACTAGAGAGCATCCTAACATGCTGCGTCACTTCGTGGTACGGAAACTACACTGTGGCGGACTGGAAGGTTCGACACCGGGCAGTCAAAACTGCCCAACACATCACTGGCACCAGCCTACCCGCCATCAAGGAGGTATATACACAAGGGTGCCAGAAAAAGGACAGTAAAACAGTTACTTTCCCCAAGTAGTAAGATTGATCAACACCTCCACCCACTAACCCACCCCTCCACACCTCCAACCACCACTACTTTATCATTTCCTGTTGTCACCTCATGTACAGACACTCCTGTGCCTCCCAAAATACAATCAATCTGTGTATATAAGCTATCTATATATTTATATTGATTGTTTTTTATTGTGTTCTTTATCTTATTGTGTTTTTTATGCAGCATCAGTTCTTCTTGTACTGGAAATGAGCCCATGCCCTCCAATTACTCCCAAGTGACCAATTACCCTACTAACTCCGTACGTCTTTGGAATGTGGGAGGAAACCGGAGCACCCGGACGAAACCCAGGTGGTCATATGGGGAACGTACAAACTCCTTACCGACAGCAGCCGGAATTGAACCTGCGAGGTTGTGCGCCGACCGCTATGCTACCGTGCCGCCCATGAAAACCATCAGGAGATTTTATGAGAGAGAAAGGAGGGAACGTGAATAAGGAAACCTCAAAACGCAATAACAATATATTATGATGGCGTGTCATCCCCGAGCTTACTCCATCAAAATAACCAGTGCACCCAATGATATCCTCATCCTTTCTTTCCTCCCCAACAGCACTGTGGGAGAACCTTCACAAGAAGGACTGTAGCAGTTGAAAGAGATGGCTTCCCCCACCCCCCCACCTTTTCGAGGGCAGTGGGGAGATGGGGAATAGGGGAATAAATGCTGGTCTTGCCGTTGATGCCCACCTTCTATCGCATCACTTTAATGAAAGCTTGTATTTTAGTTCATTATGCAGACAAATGAGCGCCGTGTTCAAGCTCACCTGTTCAGAGGTGGTGAGCGGAGTCTGGGCAGTGTGCCAACTACAACAGACCGCCAGTGCCCCCTGAGGGAGAAAAGATCAGCCGAGGTTCCTGCGCCTCACCACAATTCCAGAAACCTCGGTCAGAATATGAGTGTGTTTGTGGGTGTGCAAGTGCAGTTGCGAGTGCAAATGAGAGTGTGTACACACGTGTGCCTAAATATGTGTGCTTGAAAGTGAGTGTGTGTGTGTGTGTGCTCATTTCTGAAGGTGTCCAGGATTTGGCCTGCTCACTCTCACTCTCCTGGTAGAAGACCTTCTGTTGGGGCCTCTACATCCATTTTGCCTGAATGTTGAAGCAAGGGGCACAGTCTCAGAATGCAAGGATGTCCCTTTCGAACAGGGGTGAGGGGTAATTTCTTTAGTAAGAGGGTGGTGAATCTGTGGAGTTCATTGCCACAGACGGCTATAGAGACCAAGTCATTGGGTATATTTAAAGTGGAGGTTGCTAGGTTCTTGATTAGTCAGGGCGTTAAAGGTTACAGGGGGAAGGAAGGAGAATCGGGTTGAGAGGGACAATAAATCAACCATGGTGGAACAGTGAAGGAGACTCGATGGGCCAAATGGCCTAATTCTGCTCCTATGTCTTATGGTCTAAAAGGGGGATCCAATCGGAAGGGAAGCTGCCCATGGTGTTGAACAGAGAGCAGAGCGGCTGTGTAAGTTTTGATCAATGGCGAGCAGGTAGGAAGCAGCATCAGTAAAGCAGGTAGACAGTCATCACTGGCCACCAGGATGTCAGGACAGCTGGAGACCAGAGGACCCCTGCATCCATGTCCAGGAGTGTGGGCAGTGGGCTGAAGCAGCCTTCCGAGACACAGGAGCACTGGGGTTATTGATGTGCAGGAAAATGCTTGGCACAAGAAGGGAACTGAAGCTTCTTCGTGACTGGAAGACAAAATGTAAGGTGAAGGATGTTGAACCGCGAAGAACTGAGCAGGATGTTGCTTTGCTTGTTTACCCAACTTCATTAAAGGAGGCACTGGAGAGAGCATATCTGGAGAGTAGTTGTTACCTAAGTCTGCTATGCAGCATTGCTTGTTTCTCTTGACAAGAATATTTCTGCTTTTCAGGTCCCGGTGGGCGATGGCTGCTTTGCCCGGTGTTCCAATGATTTCTGCGTGTAAGTGGACCAGGCCGCTGATGATGGAAAGTGCAAGCTTCATGCAGCCCTGCGTGTTGACAGCGTTGCACTGAAGGTAGTCGTACAGTGATCCGTTCTCATGGTAGTGGGTTATGAGCCAGAGCTGGGTGCTTGAGTTTCTGGACGTCATGTCTGAGGCGATGAAGCCTGGGGAGGGAGGAGGCAAGCACAACTGGTTAGAATGTGTTGGGCATCCCAAAATTTTCATGCTGTGTCACGGAGTACAGCACGTGGGAGAGGAGTTAGGTGGGGAGGAGTGGGGAGCTTGCTCACGTTCCACAGAATGGACATTATGAACCCACTGGCCCAAGAAAGTGTTTTTGTTCCACACTAGTTCTTCCCATCCTACTCTCTCACTCTGTCAGCAAATACTCATGTGCATTTCTCTCCCTCTTGTATGAGCGCGTTTTCCCTGAAATGCATCAACGTGCCCCATTACAGGAGAGACGTGGAGGCCTTGGAAAGGGCGCAAGGATGCTGCCTGGATTTGAGAGCATGTCTTATGAGGGTAGATTCAGCGAGCTAGGACTTTTCTCTCCGGACCGAAGGAGGATGAGAGGTGACTTGATAGAGGTGTACAAGATGGCAAAAGGCATAGATGAAGTGGAGAGACAGAGTCTTTTTGCCAGGGCGAAAATGGCTAATATTAAGGGGCATAAGTTTTATGTGATTGCAGGAAAGTAGAGGGAGGATGTCAGAATCAGGTTTTTTTTACACAGAAAGTGATTGAGTGCTTGGAACACCCTGCCATGGGTGGTGGGAGAGGCAGATACATTGGGGACATTTAAGAAACTGGCATGTAGATAGGCACATAGATGATAGAAAAATGGAAGGCTACATGGGAGGGAAGATTTAGATTGTTCTTAAGGTAGGCTAAAAGTTCGGGACAACATTATGGGCTGAAGGGCCTGTACTGTGCTGTACCGTTCAATGTTTTAAAGGGTATGAACTATAAGGAGAGGCAGGAGAAACTTGGGTGGTTTTCTTTTCAGCATCAGAGACTGAGGGGGGAACTGATGGAAGTACAGGTTGACCACCGATTTTCCAGAAACTGACGGTTCAGCACCACTTTTAATTACAAGGCCAAGTATCGCTCATTATTCATGAAATGTATGTTAGATGAGGTGAATGCTGGCAATTCTGTACAGACACTTATTAAAGAATTTAACATGAAAGACATTCTTTGGTTCATTACTCGAGGATGGGGGAAGGTAGAAGCGTCAACACTAAAGAATGGCTGCCATAAGCTGAATGTTTGATAATGTGCCTGAAGAAAAACTTGACGATGATTTTACAGGATTTCGTGTACCAAAGGAGAAAGCAGTTGTTCATGATTTGTTTGTGTATAATCAAAGATATAGCAAGTAGTTGAGAATCAGTTCAAAATCAAATAAACTGCAGATGCCGGAATTCTGAAATAAAAACAGAAACTGTTAGAAACACTCAGCAGGTCAGCCAGTCGAGGGAAGAACAGGGTTAAGGTTTCGGACCTGGGAAAGAGAGAGAAAATTGTTTTTCAGAAACAGAGAAGATGATGGAGACGACTGGATGGGACAAGGAAAATAGCTGTGATAGGGTGAGGCCAGTGTTGCCATGGGGATGTTCGAACAATTCATCCTGCATTTAGAAGATGACAAAGAAACATTGTGTGTTGCAAGCTGTTGCCAGACTATGCTAATTGAGAGAGAAAAAGTCCTGAGTCGACATCACAGAGACACAAAAAACTAGAGAACTGGAGATGCGGGTATCTGGAGCAACACAAAAAATGCTGGAGGAACTCAGCAGGCCAGGCAGCAACTGTGGAGGTAAATGGACAGTCAATATTTTTAATCAGGGATGAAGGTTGGGTTTTGGTTCAACAATGAAGGGAAATGCCCCAGGCTCTTGTGATGTAGATAGAGATATTGAAGGCTTGCTGTTAATACTCAAAGTGGGATGGTTGAGCTCAGGAAGATGGAGGTTGTTACAGAGGGTGTTGGAGGAGTGGGAAGAGACTGGGAAAGAAGTGAAAGGTAGAAGCTAAGATAGGATGAAATTAGTTCCATAGGGAAAGAATGGGCTAAAATAATATTGGAACTATGTTGCTTGTGCATTTTCAGGACGAGGTAGAGCTGTGGTTGGACTACTGTGAGGATGGAGGGAGTGACCCCCCAGTGAGATGTGGTCACTCTGATGATCTCTCATTCCCAGTTCTGCAGCACTTACCTAGAATGTTATCGTGCCTCAGTAAGACTGTGTTGTAGATCTCTGTCTCCCGAAACCAGGACTGTTCATCTCTTGAAGAGAAGATCTTAACGGCTACATTTTCCCCCTGCCACATGCCTCTCCACACTTCACCGTAGCGTCCTTTCCCTAAGCAAAGGCAAACAAAGATTAGGAAACAGGAGCTGGGATTTTCCAGTGGCTTTGCAGTGGGAAGGGAGGCAGCGAAGGTTGGACATTCATTTCTCGCTGTGGAACCAAACTGTACACCAAACGCCCAGTTTGAATTGAAGCCGAGTCAACTGATTTTTAACAGAGGTAATATTTGACCTGAGTCGGGGAAAATAGACAAGTGCGCCATGGTAGTGTCGTGGTTAATACAACTCGGGGTGCTCCAAAGTTCGGAGTTCAGTTCTAGTTGGTGCTGTTCTGTAAGGAGTCTCTGTACGTCCTCCCCATGGAACGTGTGGGTTTTCTCTGGGTACTATATACTGCACGTAAAATATATAATTATCTTACAGCTAAGCTGGGAAGAGTGTTGTGCATTTAATATTTCAGTAGTATAGTACATATATTGTTTGACTAAGCACTCTTTGTTGTTTACTTAAGTCATTACAGGTTATGTGTAAAAGTACATGAATGGCACACATCACCATGTCATATGTGCGTGCTTCACTAAAGTAAAAATTAAGTAGACACATTCATCCCTGGGCTTGTGTTTTTCTTTCAATTAGTTTTGAAGTTACAAAACATAACACTGATGAAGGGTCTCAGCCCAAAACACAGTTTATTCCTTTCCGCAGATGCTGCCTGACCCGCTGAGTTCTTCCAGCACTTTGTATGCATTACTCTTTGATCCACAGGCTAAGTTAATGCGACTCAGTAGGAATGGCTATTGCCACTGACTCAGAAGGTTTCTGGTTCAAGTCCCATTCTGTAGACTGGAACACTGCCATGCTGAGGCAATGGGCTGCTTACAACAAGACCATCATTTCTACTGAAATAGACAGGCTTAAATAAGGCCTCCGTCACACACACCTGAAGACGATGTTACTATAAATGGCAGAGAATGATCCTTAACTCTCTTTTATTTACCTGACTTGGCTGAAGGCAATCATGTTGCTTGTATGGGGAATCACTGTCGTCGTTTTGGTCCTGAGAACTGTTTCTCTCGAGCTTTTATGTCTCTTTTCAAATACACTTTGTAGATTGCATGTGACACTGTGCTGTTTAAGTTGACCCTCGTTGCTGAGCAAATGAGTTTTGATTGTTCAAGAATAGCATGTTTACTCCAGCTGGGTGAATCCGCTCACCCCCTCCAGCCCATTAGCTGACCGTGTTGTCCACTGACTTTTAATTCCTTCTAATTCCCATTAATTGGAAGCTCAGCACTCTTTGGTCAGTACATATACTCGCTGCAGAGGTGCAGGGTAACTGGCAGTACTTGGGAGTTGGTAGTCATGTGTGACTCGGCTGTCCGCTGTGCCTAGCCACCCATGACTGAGATGGTAGACACAGCACAAACAGCACCTATGAAAATGCCAATTTCAGTAGAATCTCAGACGGTGACGAGGAGGCGTACAGGAGTGGGGTAGATCAGCTTGTTGAGTGGTGTTGAAACAACAACCTTGCACTTAACATGAGTAAGACCAAAGAATTGATTGTGGACTTCAGGAACGGGAAGTCGAAGAAACACACAACAGTCGTCATCGAGGGATCAGAAATGGAAAGGGTGAGCAGTTTCAAGTTCCTGGGTGTCAACATCTCTGAGGATCTATCCTGGGCCCAACATATTGATGCAATTATGAAGAGTGCACAACAGCAGCTACATTTCATTAGGAGTTTGAGGAGAATTAGTATGTCATCAGAGACTCAAGTGAATTTCTACTGATGTACTGTGGAGACCATTCTAACTGGTTGCACCACTGTCTTGTATGGAGAGTCACTGCACAAGATCAGGAAAAGCTGCAGAAAGTTGTAAACTCAGCCAGTTCCATCATGGGCACTAGCCTCCCCCGCACTGAGAACACCTTCAAAAAGCAATGCCTCAAAAAGGCGGCGTTCATCACTAAGAACCCCCATCACCCAGGACAGGCCCTCTTCTCATTGGTACCATCAGGGAGGAGGTACAGGAACCTGAAGACACACACTCAACATTTTAGAAACAGCTTCTTCCCCTCTGCCATCCGATTCTGAATGGGCACTGAACCCATGAACATCACCTCACTATTTTTGCTCTCTTTCTACACTACTTATTCAATTTTTATATATATTTCTCATTTCTTAAGATTTATATTATACCATGTACACCGTGCTGCTAGTGTTAACCAACACACTTCACGACATACAGTTTGTCAGTGATTATAAACCTGATTCCAATTCTGACTAAGAACATTGTGTTTTGTTTGTGATGACAATGGGAAAAATTGGGAACTGTTTCTTGCCTCACTACAAGTCAATTGGGCATAAAATGCTTTGAAGTATCCTGAGGTAATGAAAGACACCATGTAAATGCAGTACTGTTTTAACAGAAGGAATCCATACAGCTTGGCATAGCTTAACCCAGAACAATCTAAGACATATCTCTCCAACCAGCTCCCTCCACATCTTACTGCGTTTCAGACCCTTCATTAAAATGCTTTCCCCCTCAAGGCACGATGCTAAGGTTAACAAAGCATGAAAATGAATTCTAAGAAGGTAAAGAGGGTGCTTGGAATAGTTTGTACTAACCTACACATTCGATCAGTGTGATTTGCCTGGCCACTGTTCTCTGAACAAGGAAAGGGAGACCAGAGCCACTACCAGAGGTGCAGGAATGATCAAACAGGTCCTAAGGTGAGAAACAAAAAAGAGGCATTTTAATTAAGGATTAGAGCAATTCTTTGCAAGAACTCACAAGACATGAACAGCAGTTGAAGACATCATTGTTTAACAAAATTGTACGTGACATCACAGAAAGAGGCCGATAAACCCTCTTGCTCCATGTGGGATTCTCTTATATTCCTCATATAGTTGGAAGAATTTGGGAACATAATATCCAATCCTCTTTCTCAGGAATTATATAAGGCACTGGAGAGGGAACACTTGGAGTACCGTGAACAATTTTGGTCACTCTGTTAGAGAAAGATCTTATTAAACAAGAAAAAGTGCAGAAAAGGTTTGCCAGGATGTTACCTGGACTTGGGGGCCTCAATTACAGGAGGGGTTGCATAGACTAGGTACATATTTATTCTCTGAAACGTGGGAGATTGAGTGGTGACCTGATAGAGGTGCTGTATATAGAATCATGAAGAGCATAGACAGGATGAAATCACGTAGTCTTTTCACCAGGGACGAGTAAAGATGAATAAACTCTTTCAGGCTTCCAGCTGAGTACAGGTATCGATTATAACCGATGTTTCGATGACAAACTGCCATCTTCTTCAAGGAAAGAGGGCATAGGTTTAAGATCAAAGGGTGAGATTTAAAAGAGATCTCAGGGGCATCTTTCTCACACAAAGAACGGTGCATACTTGGAGTGAGCTCCATAGTGATTGAGGTGGGAATATTGGCAGCATTTAAAAGCCATCTAAGATTAGTACGTGGATAGGTGAAGTTTAGAGGGCTATGGGCCAAATGCAGGCAAGTGGGACTATCTTACTGGGCAACACAGTCGGCAAGGACATCTTGGGCCGAAGGGCCAGTTTCCATTCTGTATGGCTCTATGACTCTACGACTGGAATTCAGAGATGGGTGCTCGGTGACGTATGGTAGTAAGGGAGATATTGGTGGTAGGTGAAGGAAGAGCCAGGCTTAGTAGTAACTCACGTCACTGCTGGTGACCACTGTCACTCACCGACATTAGCATTTGTATAACATCTTAGTGAAGATGCCTCCCCCACCATGAATCACATGGATTAGGAGAAAGAGGAGTGGAAATAATAAAGTGGTCGGGAATTTCCAGTCTGTTATACCGAACAGTCCAGGTGGCAAGAGGGTCTGCTGGTTGGATGAGAATTGAATTTGCCCCGATGTACATTTCTTTGTGTTAGCAAGATATGACTGTAATTACAGAGGGTGACAGTAAACCTCACTGTGCCAATAGCCCTTTAGAACCACCCATTCCTTTTCCATTTGTACCCTTCAACAGCTGATAGGGCTATTGTGTTCCCTGCTGTGATGAACATCCATAGAGTTGTTTCACTCTTAACCTGCCCTGCATTAAGCCAGCGTTTGTGTTTCCCAGCTCCTGGACATTTTGTTACTCACAGACCAAAGGAAAGGACGCTCCCAGTTTGCTCTTTCAGAAACATTTTACCTGCTCTTCCTCAGAGAGCAACTTCACAGTTGGTCAATCGTGCCAACTCTTGTTTCCCTTCTATGCTACGTTTACAGAATTCTGCAGGCAAGGAGAGACTGAAAACTTACGCCAATTGTGTTGTCTCCAAGCTCAGCTATTTTCAGCATTTCTGTCTGGTTCAGTTCTTCGTCCTTGTTCAAAAATGGCATCATTTTGTTTTTACAGAGTTTCTGGTGGAACAGCAGCAACAGGACTACCAGAACACACAGCACCACAACTGGGACTACCACTGTGACCAGGGAAGAGAAGTTTTCCTTTGTTTCTGAGAAAAGAGAAATCACAGGAGACAATGAGCAGTAAGTATCAACCTCATAGTGTCACATGTTCATGCAGCCCAGAAACAAGTCCTTGGCCCAACTGGTCCACGCAGACCAGGATTACCATCTAAGGTGGTCCCAATATCCTGCGTTTGGCCCATATCCCTCTAAATCTTTCCTATCCATGTACCAGTCCAAGTATCTTTTAAATGTTGTTAATGTATCCACCTCAACTGCTTCCTCTGGCAGCTGGTTCTATATACCTGTGGTAAACTATGTGTATACCTGTCTGGACACGCCCCTCTGCTGACTGCTCCTGTGGCTCCTCCCACAGACCCCTGTATAAAGGCGATTGGAGGCAGTGCTCCTCCCTCAGTCTCCAGGATGTCGTGGTCACGTTTGCAGCTAATAAAAGCCTATCTTTTGCCGCCCGTCTCTGAGAGTTTTTGATGGTGCATCAATACCCACCACATTCTGGGTAAAAAAGTTGCCTCTCATGTTCCTATAAAAGATCTGCCCTCTCAACTTTAACCTATGCCATCTTGTTCTTGATTCCCCAAATCTGGGAAAAAGACTATGCGTATTCACCCTATCTATGCCCTCATGGTTCATCCACCTCTATAGGATCTCCTCTCATTCTCCTGTGCTCTAATAAATAAATTCTAACCTCTCAATCTCTCTCCACAACTCAGTCTGTTGAGTCCTGGCAACATCCTCATAAATATCCTCTGCACTCTTTCCAGCATAATGACATCTTTCCTATAGCAGGGTGACTAAAACTGAACACAACGCTTCAAATGCAGCCTCAACAATGTCTTGTATAACTGCAACATAACATCTCAGCTTCTATACTTAATGCCCTGACTGATGAAGGACAGCATGCCAAAAGCCTTCTTTACCACCCTGTCTACCCGTGACGCCAATTTTCAGGGATCTATATGCTTATTCTTGTAGGCTCCTCTCTTCTACAACATTGCAACCTCTACACCAGGGCCTCTGCTGTTTGTGATGTATACAAATGACCTGGATGAGAATATAAATGGATGGGTTAGTAATTTTGCAGATGATATGAAGATTAGTGGAGTTGTGGATAGCATAAGAAGACTGGCAAAGAATACAGCGCAATACAGATCAATTGCAGATAAGGGCGGAGAAATGGCAGATGGAGTTTAACCTGGACAAATGTGAGGTGTTGCACCTCGGTAGGGCAAATGTAAAGAGACAGCACACTGTTAAGAGCAAGACCCTTATCAGTGTTGATGACAGAGGAATCTTGGGGTCCACGTTTATAGCTTCTTGAAAGTGGCAACACAGCACGGGTTGATGGGGTGGTTAAGAAGGTATATGGCATACGTGCCTTTATTAGTCTAGGAATTGAGTTCAAAAGTCAGGAAGTTATGCTGCAGCTTTTTGAACACCAGTTAGGCTGCATCTGGAGTATTGGATACAGTCCTGGTCACCCCATTACAGGAAAGGTGTCGAGGCTTTGGAGAGGGTGTAGAAAAGGTTTAGCATGATGCTCCCTGGATTAGAGGGCATGTGCTATAATGAGAGGTTGGACATACATGAGTTATTTTCTCTGAAATGGCGGAGGCTGAAGGGAGATCTAATAGAGGTTTATAAGATTATAAGAGGGATAGATAGAGTAGACAGACAGTATCTTTTTGCCGGGGTTGAAATGTCTAATACCAGAGGTCATACACTTAAGGTGAGAGGGAGTAATTTCAAAGCAGATGTGAAGGGCAATTTTATTTACACACAGAGCCTGGAATGCACTGCCTAGGGTGGTGGTAGAGGCAGAAACATCAGGGTCTTTTAATGATGTTTAGATAAGAACATAAATATGAGAGAAATGGAAGGATATGGACATTGTGTAGGACGAAGGGATTAGTTTAGTTGGCCATTTGATTACTAATTTAAGTAATTCAGAACAATCTTCTGGGCCAAAGGGCCTGTTCCTGTGCTGTGTTCTATGTTGACATTACCCAAGGCCCTACTGTTCACTGTACAAGTCCTACCCTGGTCAGTCTTCCCAAGATGCACCACCTCATATTTTGCTGAATTAAACTCCATTTGCCATTTCTCAGCCCACTTACCCAGCTGATCAAGATCCTTCTGTAATCCATGGTAACTAACTTCACTATCTATTCACCATAACTGGGTGGTAAACACACATTCTAACATGGGTACAGGAGGAGGTCACCCAGCTTCTCCAACCTATTCCAGCATTCAGTGACTGATCTGTATGTTCCCTTCATCTACATGTACGAACAGTTGGTTTTGTCTCCATTTCCTGCCTATTCCCCAGAACTTTTCCCTATTTCACATCATCAAGAGCCTGGCTCTATTCCACTTCATTCCCTGAAGAAAAAACTGATCATTCTTGGATATAACATTTCCAATGATCGACCATCCTCAACAAACTGTGGAGGGAGGGTATTCTATACTGGACCCCAGTATTCCATAGTCCACCTCTTAGTTTTATGTGTCTTTTCTCTGAGTGTTCTCACTTGATGAAACAACTTTCATCAGAGATCAGAGATCTCTCTCCACTTGAGGTACCCCACTTGACCACCCCACCGAATTTCCTGCCCTCCCAGAAATTTAAGATACCTTGTTCCCAATAGAATACAGTCACAAAGGAAGACACCAAGTTCTCTTACCACTTTGTTTAAGTCATATTTAACTTCTGCAGTGTTTACTATGAGTGGAAAAGTTGATTTATTGACTTTAGGGGTGCAATATAATTTCTAGAAAAAAATCCCATTCAAAGGAAATGAGTACTAATTGGAAATGATTACATGGAGTTGGAAAAGTTGAATATCAAAATATTCCAGTGAAAGGTTTTAAACTAAACTGGTTTCCCTCAGGTGGAGAACTAACACTGGACAGTAAAACACACACAAACTGCTGGAGGAGCTCAGTAGGCCATCAACACCTATGGAGAGGAATAAACAGTCAAAATTTCAGGGCAAGAGCCTTCCTCAGGACTGAAAAGGAAGGGGGAAAATCCAGAGTAAGATGGCGGAGGGGAGGGGAAGGAGTAAAAGCTGACAGGTGAAAAATGAAACCAGGTGAGGGGTAGGTATGTGGGTGGGCGGGGAGGGGAAATAAAGTGAGAAGCTGGGAGATGATAGGTGGAAAAGGTAAAGCACTGAAGAAGGAATCTGACAGGAGAGGAGAGTGAACCATGGGAGAAAGGGAAGGAGAGGCACCAGAGGGAGGTGATAGGCAGGTGAGGAGAAGAGAAGGGGTGATAGGGGAGCCAGAATGAGGAATGGAGAAGGGGGGGGGGGGGAAGTTAGAAAAATCAATATTCACGCTATCAGGCTGGAGGCTACCCAGATGGAAATTGAGGTATTGCTCCTCCAACCTGAGAGTGGCCTCATCGTGGCAGCAAAGGAGGGCATGGACTGCCAGTGTCAGAATGGGAATGGGAAGCAAAGTTAAAATGGGTGGCTACCAGGAAATTTCACCTTTCCTGGTGGATGGAGCAACGGTGCTCGACAGTGAATGTGGGAAACACGTAGAGTATATTGGAATATATACAGACATGGTCCCATGTTCTGTACAGGTGATTTCAAGAGTTATTTGGATTTAAAACCCTGTGTGTGACATGTGCTTCCTGTGCACATATCTTACTTTCTTTTGTTGTTATTAAATCCATGCTTTTCTGATAAGATGCCAATGCCAAGGTTTCCAATGTTACGATGTTAACAGTCAGAATGTGCAGGCTTTGACCACAAGGTGGCTCCAAAGTGGCATTTGCAGCTTAATCTTTTCGACTGTGAGGCTTCCTCTCTTGGGTCAGGTGGCTTGAACAGGCAAAGGTCAGAATGAAAAGGCACAACCTTGAGCTTATGGTTACCACCAGTGGTAGATCTTCCCCGAGTCAAGAAACCAAGCCACCTTGTGCCACTCTGCACCAGTCTCTCTATGCCCAGTCTCAAGCGGTACATGTAGTACCATTCACGACTTTAGGATTTAGAACCCAAGAAATAGGAGCGGGAGTAATCCATCCTGTTATTCATTATAATCAGGACTGATCTTTTTACCACCATTTCCATATCCCTGATATCGTTAATATCCAGAGATCTATCAATCTCTTTTTGACTGAGCACCTGTAAGATTCCAGGGTAGAGAATTACTAAGTTTTCCCACCCTGTGAGGGAAAGATTTTATCCCCTCATCTCAATGTTAAATAGACCACCCCTGATTCTGAGAAGGTATCCTCAGCCAATGGAAACACCCTGGATCTATCCTTTCAAGTCCTTTGACTATTTTTCAAATTTTGATGAGATCTTCTCTTATTCTTCTAAACTCTGGAGAACACAGTCCGAGTTGACTCAATCTCTCCTCACGTGAGAAACCCACCATCCCTGGACCACTCTAGAGAATCCTCGCTGCACTCTCAGTGGCAATTAGAGGTGAAGAGATCAGAACTGCCCACGGTACTCCAGGTGTGGTCTCACCAAGACCCTATACAATTGGAATAGGATTTTCCTTATTTCTGTACTCAAACCTTCTTATAACAAAGGCTAACATATCACTTGTCCTCTTAATCACTTGCTACACCTGCATATTGACTTTCATTTTCTTGCATATGAGCACATCCAAGTCCATTTGAACATCATCACCACTGATCTCTTATCATTTACCATATCCTCTGCTTATCCATATCCCTGTTCCCTCAGCTTATCCATATCCCTGTTCCCTCAGCTTATCCATATCCCTGTTCCCTCTGCTTATCCATATCCCTGTTCCCTCAGCTTATCCATATCCCTGTTCCCTCAGCTTATCCATATCCCTGTTCCCTCAGCTTATCCATATGCTCCCAACCCCAACACCTCTGTGCATCCCCCTCCCCACTCACACCCTCACCTAGTGTAGGAACAAAAGCAAACTCAGAAACAGGACAGTTGGGTGACCTTGGGCAAACAGCTGGTCCAGGCTGTGAACAGCTGGTTCCTTGAGATACCCTCCTAGTCCTACCATTATCCCCATTCTTTGCATTCTGCCTGATAATTAATTTCTGTGCTCTCACCTTGTCGACTTGTCTCCTATGGGACCGTATTGAAAGTTTCTGGAACTCCAAGTGCACTTCATCTATTGGTTTCCCCATCTACACCAGCAGATTTCTCTTCATACTGTAAATCTATGTTGCTTTTCTTCAAAGTATCTGTTATTATATCTTCCATTTTAATATTTTTCAGACATTAGGTGACCAGCTCAGATTCTTCTTTCCTTCTTTTCTTAAACAGTGTGATCACATTTTCTCCCATTCATTCCATGGGCATCATTCCTGGATCTATGGAATTTTGGAAGATGAGAACCAGATCATCTATCTCTATGGCCATGTCTTTCCAAACTTCAGGGTGTAGATTATTGTGTTGTTGGCTTTCAAGCTCATGAACTTGTCTAGTTTTATTTTGTTGATCAATACTTATTTCCTTTGCTCCTCATTCTCACACAACCCTTGATTCTCTAACGTACCTGTCAGATTCTCCACTGTTGTCTTCAATGAAGACAGATACAAAGTAATTGTTTAATTTCACAGCCAGTTATTCCCAATTATAAATTCTCCTGCCCCTTTCTACAAGGGGGTACTTTTGCCCTCATTAAACTTTCCCTTTTAATGTTCCTGTAACATTCCTACAGTCCTTTTTTATGTTCCTCACCAGTTCACTCTCAAGTTTGGCCTTCTCTTTGTTTACTGTTTTTTTGCTCCTTTGGTGCTGAACTCCCAATTCTCGGTCTACTGCTATTTCTGGCATCTTTCTGGGTTTTATTTCTTTCATTAATTTATCTTGTCACCCACAACAAAATCATTTTCCAAATTTCTGTGCTTCAGAGGATTTTTTTTTGCTACTTATGCATTCTTTTAGTGAACACTAACCATTGCCTGCTCTTCATTAGGAATATAAGGAGATTTGGTTTGTCAACATCGACTCTTGGAAGATTCTCCAGATGTACATTGGAGAACATTTTGACTGGTTGCATCATCACCTGGTATGGAGAGGCCAATGCAGAGGGTTGTAAACTCAACAAACTCCATTAGGGACACGACTGTCCCCACCTTCAAGAGGCGATGCCCTAAGAAGGCAGCATTCATCATTAAGGACCGTCACCATCTAGGACATGCCCTCTTCTCATTACCACCATCAGAGAGGAGGTACAGGAACAGCTTCTTCCCCTCTGCCATTAGATTTCTGAGTGCTCCATTAACCCATGAATCTTATTTTTTTGCACTGTTTGTTATTTTTGTAATTTAAAGCAATTTTATGTACTTGCACTGTACTGCTGCCACAAAGCAACACACTTCACCTCATATAAGTCAATGATGATAAATTTGATTCCAATTCTGGTTCACCGTCACTCCTTTCAATGTATTCTCTAAATCAACTACAACCAATTCCCTCATACCTTCATGGCTTCCTCTGTTTAGATTTAAGGGTTTAGTTTCATATGAAATTATATTTCTTTCAAACTGAGGTAACATTCTGTCACATTATGGTCATTCTTCCCCAAAGGTCCCTTAAATAACAAAATGATTAATTAACCCTTTCTCATTCCACAAGGTCTACACTAGTCCTTTCCCTAGTTGGTTCCTTAAGATATTGATCTAAGAAACCATCCTCCGTGAAATGCTCCTCCTCTCTATCACAGCTGACTTGACTTCTCCACTCTATTATGACTCTGTTACTCTTCTTAAACGCTTCTCTAAGTTCCAGGCCTATTCTGTGCCTGGTATTACAACTACTATTTGGTGGTTCTCAATAATGCCTACCAATATTTTCTGCCTTTTTCTCTTTTTTGACTCCACCCAATATGGCTGTACTTCCCCATCAGGTCTTGCTGAGCCAAGGTCCTTTCTAACCACAATACTGATCTACCTTCCTATTTATAGCACCACCCTGCCTCCTTTTACGTTCTGCCTTGTCCTTCTTAAGCATTGAACACCCATGACTATTTAATTCCCAGATCCTGTCAATGAGACCTGAACCTTTAATTAATCTTGTGCCATTAGCTCATCTACCCTGTGGATGTTAGTGTCTTTTGCTATTCTAGCTTTTAAAATTATACCTCAAATGGCCTATCAACCAATCATGACAATATAGTTTGGACAGGACACAAGGAAAATTCTGTGGAATTCAACATGAAGCTATATGATCTTCTACCTTCCACGTGATAGAGATGATGAAGCCTTAGCTTAGTATTTAATCTGCAAGGCAGCCTCTTTAGCAGTGTAGTCCTATCTCAGACTGCCTTTGGATTAAGCACACCTTTGGATAAGATTTGAACCTACAACCTTTCAACTCAGAGAGCGTTAACGACTGAGCCAAGGTTGTCCCAAGATATACTTCCAAAATGTAATCACCTCCTGGGAATACACAGATTGATGATATTAGAAACAGGCAGCCTAACTCCGTTGTAACAGTGAGGTATCAGCCTTATTGGCAAAACCAGATGTTTACATAGCAGCAGTGTCACTACAGCTTCTGAAGGAAATAATGACCCTGAAATTTCATGGGGGTTCTTACTGGGAAGGATGCACCATGTCCTGCTGTGACACAAAGGTAATGTTGCGAGGCTGCTGGGGACTTCTTGTTCTTTTCCTTCATTTGGGACCCAGTATCTGGACAAGCCCAATCATTCTCTTCCCACCACTCGACCACCATAACTCTGACACCCATAAAATAGTCAGGCTGGATTTCCACCATAAACGCAGGCAGCAAGTCAGTGCAGGAGGACACCAGCAGATTGCATCTCTCCAGATCTTCAAAGCTGTTCCAGCACTAGTGACTGCCCTCTGCCTTGCTCCAGGACAGTAGTCTGTGCCTGTTCAAGCCAAGGCACATGATAAAAACCATACAGCTTTGTCCCATTGATCTACAGAGGTAAATGTAACAGAGGAACACCCACAAAATGCTGGAAGAATTCCGCAGGCCAGGCAGCATCTATGGAAAAGAGTACAGTCAATGTTTTGGGCCGAGACCCTTCATCAGGCCTGGATGACGAAGGGTTTCAGCCTGAAACATTGACTGTTTACTCTTTTCCATAGATGCTGCCTGGCCTGCTGAGGTCCTCCAGCATTTTGTGGGTGTTGCTCGGGTTTCCAGTATCTGCAGATTTTCTCTTAAGCGTAACCGAGAGACCCGTTTACCTTCCACTTTTTTCACGGTGAGGTTGCGGTTACAGAAGTGGCCTACGCAGCATTGCATGCTGACAGATGGTGGTGAGTTGTCACAGGGTGCCTCTTGAAGGTCGTTTGTTAAACAGCCTTTCACCACCTCATCTGGGAATTCACTGATCACTGAGACATAACACTTGGAGCCAGTACATTGGTCCTCGGTACAATATCCGTTCTGACACACACAGTCATACTTCTCCGATGTCCCTGAAAATGTGATGGAAGCAATTAAACATGGCATTATTAAGGACTTCATATCAAGTCTTACAGTGTTACCCTGGTCTCACAGCACCAGGTGCTGTGGCCGTTACTGGAAGGAACATGTCCATTATTACTGTTCCGGGAAGGCAGGGGTTGCGCTGGGACATTGACAGGATGCAGAACTGGACTGAGAAGTGGCGGATGGTCAACCTAGAAAAATGTGAAGTGATTCCTTTTGGAAGGTTGAGTTTGAAGGTGGAATACGGGGTTAATGACAGGATTCTAAGCAGTGTGGAGGAACAGAGGGATATTGGGGTTCACTTCCATAGGTCCCTCAAAGCTGCCACACAAGTTGAAAAGGTAGTTAGCCTTCACTAGTTGGGGGATTGAGTTCAAGAGCTGCAAGGTAATTTTGCAGCTTGTAACATCCTAGTTAGACCATACTTGGAGTATTGTATTCAAATCTGGTCATCTCATTATAGGCAAGCTGTGGAAACTTTATGGAAGGTTAGAGATTTACCAGGTTTCTGCCTGGATTAGAGAACAAGTCTTATGAGGAGAAGTTGAGCAAGCTAGGGCTTTTCTCTTTGGAGTGAAGGTGGGTGAGATGTGACTGAATAGGATGTATAAGACGAAAAGAGGGCATAGATAGAATTGGCAGTCAGAGATTTTATTTTCTGACTGTCAAATGGCTAATACAAGGGAGCATAGGTGATTGTATGAAAGTTAAGCCGGGACGTCAGAGGTAACTTTTTTTACACAGTGAGTGGTGGGTGCGTGGAATGCCTTGGCAGGTATGGTGGTTGAGGCAGATACATAAAGAACATTTAAAGGACCCTTAAATAGGCACATAGATAAAAGAAACATGGAGGGCTATGTGGGAGGGAAGGGTTAGATTGAACTAGGAGTGGGTTAAAAAGTTGGCACAACACCATGGCTGAAGGGCCAGTGTTGGTACTGTTCTATGTTTTTAACCCAGATCCGTTGATATCTACAAAAAATCTCTAACTTGACTCTACTCGGTAAAGAAGCCTCCACAAGCCTTTTCAGGTAGGGATTTCTAAAGATTTATTAACTATGTCTAAAGAAGTTTGCCCCGATTCCTCTTTGGAACACTAGCCAAGAGAGACATCAGCCCCATATCTGTGCTATTAAACCCCGTACGCTTCAATGAAATCACCTCTCAGTTTTCTGATTGATGACCAAGGATTAACTTCATTCGCCATATACATTTACATGTATTAGGAATTTGCCGTGGTGTGTTGGCGTGACATGCAACAAAAAACAACATTCGACAATTACTAAGAATAAAGAATTAACTAAAAATAAATTGAGAAGTATAGGGGAATGGAACAAAATGTGCGTGTATATAAATACACACATATATATAGCAGCATGTATTTACAATGTAAGCAGCATTATGAAAAGATTGCACTAACCAGCTCACTAAGTCCTCACAGACATTTTCAATCTGTCTCTTGAACTATGCACTGTTCCATCATGTTTCAAGGAATCTGTACATACAGGCCTGGTCTCTATACAAGAGGTCTGTCCAAGAGACTGATATTTTTATTTCTGCAGGCAGAAATTAAATAATAATCTACAAACACAACACTTTGATATACCTAGCTTAGACTTAGAGATCAAGTTTTCATTGCAGAGGAAACCTGTGCAGCACTGTGTTATCTTCTCTGGGACTTGTGATTGGTTGCATTTCTTATCACTGTGCTCATTCAGACAACCCTTCTGGTGGACCTGCTTCCCATCCTCAATGCTGAGAGTCAGATAGCAGAAGTGGCCAAAGCACCGCTGCTCTGCGCAGCCTTCTCCTTCACACACACACTCAGTCATCTGTGTACCTGTGAGGAAACATTGCATCATTTATCAGGTTCATGGCCTTTCATTAGAAGGCGGAAAGCTGGAAATGCTACACTTTCTAAGTGGCAGGGAAGAGATGGGATGGAGAGAACAAGGGGAATGAGTGTATTCAGGAGCAGATCAAAGTATGTATATGTCACCACATACCCCGAGATTCATTTTCTTTCAGGCATTCACAGTAGAACAGAGAAATACCATAAAACCATAAGATATAGGAGCAGAATTGGGCTATTTGGCCCATCGAGTCTGCTCCACCATTTCATCATGGCTGACCCAATTATGCTCTCAGCCCCAATCTCCTGCCTTCTCCTCATACCCCTTCATGCCCTGACCAATCAGGAATCTATCAAACTCTGCCTGAAATACACATAAAGACTTGGTCTCCTCAGCTGCCTGTGGCAAAGAATTCCACAGATTCACCACTCTCCGGCTAAAGAAATTCCTCCTCATCTCTGTTCTAAAAGGATGCCGCTCTATTCTGAGGCTTTGTCCTCTGGTCTTAGACACTCCCACCAGATGAAACATCCTTCCCACATCCACTCTATCAAGGCCTATCACTCTTCAAGAGGTTTCAATGAGGTCACCCCTCATTCTTCCGAATTCTAGCAAATACAGGCACAGAGCCATCAAGCGCTCTTCATTTGACAAGCTATTCAAACCTGGAATCATTTTCATGAACCTCCTTTAAACCCTCTTCAGTCTTAGCACATCCTTTCTAAGATAAAAGGTTCAAAACTGCTCACAGTGCTCCAAGTGAGGCTTCACCAGTGCTTTATAAACACCAGTCCTAACATTACATCCTTGCTTTTATATTGTAGTCCTCTTGAAATGAATGCTAACATTGCATTTGTCTTCGTCACCATAAACTCAACCTGCAAATTAACCTTTAGGGAATCCTGCACAAGGACTCCCAAGTCTCTTTGCAACTCAGATTTTTTGTATTTTCTCACCATTTAGAAAATAGTCAACCCTTTCATTTCTTCAACCAAAGTGCATGACCGTAGACTTCCAAAAACTGTATTTCACCTGCCATTTCTTTGCCTGTTCTCCTAATCTGTCTAAGTCCTTCTCTCACCTCTCTAACTCCTCAAAACTATTTGCCCAGCCACCTATCTTCATATCGTCTGCAACAAAGCCATCAACTCCATCATCCAAATCATTGATATATAATGTAAAAAGAATCGGTCCTAACAGCGACCCCTGTGGAACACCGCTAGTCACCAACAGCCAAGCAGAAAAGGCTCCCTTTATTCCCACTCTTTGCCTCCTGCCAACCAGCCACTGTTCTATCCATGCTAGAATCTTCCCTATAATACCATGGACTCATAGCTTGTTCACAGCCTCATGTGCGGCACCTTGTCAAAGGCCTTCTAAAAATCGAAGTACACAACATCAACCAATTCTCCTTTGTCTATCCTGCTTGGTGTTTCTTCAAAGAATTCCAACAGATTTGACAGGCAAGATTTTCCCTTGAGGAAACTGTGCTGATTAAAGCCCATTTTATCATGTGCCTTCAAATACCCTGAGCCCTCATCCTTGATAATCGACTCCAACATCTTCCTACCACTGAGGTCATACTAACTGGCCTATAGTTTCTTTTCTTCTGCCTCTCCCTTCTTGAAGAGTGGAGTGACATTTGCAATTTTCCAGTCTTCCAGAACTAAGTGATTCTTGGAAGATCATTACTAATACCTCTACAATCTCTTCAGCTACCTCCTTCAGAATCCTTGGGTGTACACCATTTTGTCTAGGTGACTTACCTACCTTCAGACCTTTCAGTTTCCCAAGAACCTTCTCTCTAGTTATGGTAACTTCACACACTTCATGACCCCTGACACCTGGAACTTCCACCATACTGCTAGTGTCTTCCACAGTGAAGACTGATATAAAATACTAATTCAGTTCATCTGCCATTTCATTACTACCTCTCAGCATCGTTTCCAGTGGTCTGATATCCACTCTCGCCTCTTTTACACTTCAGTACCTCTTTATACAACAGTACTTCCAGTCAAGTTGGCTCCTGTGTACAATGCTCCCACAAGACATTTTCTGGATCGACCATCAAACCATATATTACACTTCTTTTATGTCTTTTACATTTTTTTTTCATCTTGAATGTGATTCTGGAATCGTTGGAGCCTGTGATTTGGAGTTTTGAGGTTGTTTGGGTGTTTCAACGCTCTGCAGTCTCTCAGAGGATTCCGGGAGACAGAGGCAGCGTGCGCAAACCTCGTGGTGAGAAGGTTGCGGGTGTGGGTGTATGAGCTGATGTTCCACTGCATTTTGCCAATGGAAGCTTCCATAGTTTGCCCATTAAAGTGATGAGGGAGATTGAAATTTCGAGGTGAACGTGGAAGGTGAGTGCTCGCTGGTGGGATCGCTCTGCTGGCAGAGAGGGGAGACTGCCAACTGATTGCTGGTGGGATCGCTCTGCTGGCAGAGAGGGGAGACTGCCAACTGATCGCTGGTGGGATCGCTCTGCTGGCACAGAGGGGAGACTGCCAACTGATCGCTGGTGGGATCGCTCTGCTGGCACAGAGGGGAGAGCTTGCTGCTGTGCCCAGAGAATGTTACCCAGGTTTTCTGCTTTTTGGATATGGACTTGGACAATGGACTCTTCTCAATGTTTTTTTTATATTGTGTTTTTCACCTGATCTTTATTGTTTTTTTGTGTGGGGGTGGGGTGGAGATTTGAGGGTTGATGTGCCTGTTTCATTTTTGTTTGTTTTTTTTGTGTGGGGAGAGGGGATTCGGGAGTTGATGATCGTTCTCTTCTTTCTTGGTTTCATGGCTATCTGGAGAAGAAGAATTTCAGAGTTGTATACTTTGATAATTAACCGTTGTGTCAATGAGAAACTAGACACAAAGACTGACAAATAATCAATGCGTAAAGGAAGACAAACTGCAATAATACAAGATAAATAAATACTGTAAATAATACTGAAACCATGAGTTGTAGAGGCCTTGAAAGTGAGTCCATAAATTGTGGATTCGGTGAAGCGTTGAGTGGTAGTGGTGCTGGGTGGACGAGAATGGTGACTGCTTGGCTGACCTGACTAATTAAGGTCTAAGAGTGTCAGGAGGTAATTTGTAGTTGGTTTGTTATTGTCACATGTACAGTGAAAAACTTTTTATTTTGCTTGCCATCTAAACAGATCATTTCATCACATCGGTACATCGAGGTAGAACAAAAGGAGAAGGAATATAGAATATAATGTTAGAGCCACAGAGGAAGTGCAGTGCAGGTCAACAATAAGGTTCAAGGCCACAATGAGGTAGATTGAGAGATCAGGATTTTGTCCGTTCAACACGTACAAACAAGCTGGATGAACTCAGCAGGTCGGGCAGCATCCGTTGAAAGGAGCAGTCAACGTTTCGGGCCGAGACCCTTCATCAGGATTGAAGAAGGAGGGGGCAGGGGCCCTATAAAGAAGGCTGGTAGGTGCCAGGTGAAAAACCAATCAGAGGAAAGATCAAGGGGTGGGGGAGGGAAAGCAGGGAGGGGATAGGCAGGACAGGTGAAGAAGGAATCTAAGGGGAAAGCACTATGGGTAGTAGAAGAAGGAAGAATCATGAGAAAGGTGATAGGCAGCTAGAAGAGGAGACAGAGTGAAAGTGGGATGAGGGAAGGGAGATGAAGGGAATTACCGGAAGTTGCAGAATTTGATGTTTATACCAAGGGGCTGGAGACTACCCAGACAGGATTTTGTCTTTATTATACAAGAGGTCATCTCAATAGTCTTATAACACCAGGATAGAAGCTGTCCTTGTGCCTGGTGGTACTTATTGCAAACTTTTGTATCTTTTGGCTGACGGGACTGCAGGAGAAGAGAGAATGTTCAGGAAGGGAGGGGGACTTGATTTTGTTGGCTGCTTTTGCGAGGCAGCAAGAAGTCTAAATGGTGTCAAAGGAGAGAAGGCTGAGTTGTGTGATGAGCTGAATCATGTTTACAACTCTCTGCAGTTTCTTGCTGTCTCGGGCAAAGTAGATGCCACACCAGGCCATGGTGCAACTGGATAGGATGCTTTCTATGGTCCATCAATAAAGGTCAAGAGAGATATGCCAAATTTCTTTAGTCTTCTGAGGAAGGTAGAGGTAATGAATGCACTTTGTATATTTACTGTACATGGTTGGACCAGGACAAGATTGAGTGTGGAGAAGAAATAGAAGTTTTGAAGGCATAAGAAAGCTTGAGTTCTGTCAACCAGGATAGATTATGACTTCTGGCTTTAACTGCAGAGAGTTGGGCTGTGCAGGGAAAGTGGTTCTCCGTTAGTAATCAGGTGACACAGAATTAAGTTAATTGTCAAAGGAAACAGAGGTGGAGAAGTCTTTTCAATGCTGTGGTGCAGACTTCGCAAGCTGAAAGGAAGTCAGTAGAAATTCAGCAGTAACTTTCCAAATGTGCATACTTTTCCTAGAAAGAAGAACTAAGGAGGGAGATTTACCAGTCACCGAGATTACCTTTCACATGAAGAAGGGAGCAGACAAGTATCAATAGTGCATAAGTAAGGAGTGATCTCTCCGCCATCGGGGATCTGCAATGTGAGGGAAAAATATGGTTTTATTGATTGCATTTTAATGAAGGCTTTATCAAAATCAAGTTGGTATTCCCCATATTTCCTTCTCTGTTACTAACTACACACCCTCCAAGGTGGCCTGAAATATGATTGGCAAAGTTTCACAGAGAGTCTGTGGAGAATCAATACCCTTACGGTATAGGTTAAACATTAGTCACTTTCACACATGTTTCTGCAGTCCTTGATTCACGTCCAAGGGAACACTGACCAAGCCTGAGAAGCATATTTTTGGTTGAAAGAATTTGGGGCCAACTTGTGCATATCAACATGATGGAAAATGATCTGATTCTCCATAAATCTCAACAGGATCCATCACAAATTCCTAGGATAGGGACAGTTTGGGTTTGACTCGGAGTGTAGCTCCCTCTGCACTGTTTCATCACACACTCCAGGGTCAGACACAGACTGAAGCTTCTTCTACACTGCTCCAGCATATTCTCTAGCCTTGAGTTCAGGGATACAGCAGTCAAATAGTTAAAGAGAAAGCGGCGGGCGAGAGGAAGGTTGGGATTAGGGGAGATAAAGGTCACTCATCTTGGAAAAAGATTCAGAATAATGCACCCTTGGTTTCATGGACGCTTTGAGCACCAGGGGTCAGAAGCCCTGTTTTTCACTAGAGTTATTTGGTCCAAGGTCAGCATTCTCCTCCTCTCTCTACACTTAGCCCCTACCCCCCTTATCCGTAACCTGACGCCCAAGAAACGTTTAGCTCCTGTTGATTGGAAATGAGTCAGTGTGTTGATTGGAAATGAGTCAGTGTGTTTGAGTGATCCATTGCTTTTGGAGACTTTTGCACACGGGTTGGTTCACACAGACAGGAGGAGGTGATTCCGTTCTTCCAGGCATTTTTTAATTTATTGAGGTATTGCATAGACTAGGCCCTTCTGGCCCTTCGAGCCACGCCACGAACAATTCCCCGATTTTAACCCTAGCCTAATCACAGGACAATTAACAATGACAAATTAATCTACCACTCCTGTGTCTTTGGACTGTGAGAGGAAACTAGAGGAAAGCCACGCAATCACAGGGAGAACACACTTACGGGCAGCGGCGGGAGTTGAAGCTGGGTCGCTGGGACTGTAAAATGTTGTGCCGTCCTCCCCCACCCACATCCTATCTATGGATCTATCAATCTTAGCTGTGAATTATCTACATACAGTCCCTTCTTCAATTTTTGGGTGGAAGTTCCAGATTATTATACCCCCTCCCCCCCATCACACCCGTGTGAAGAGCTGTTCCTTTTCCTTAATCCGAAGATGACACATTGGAAGAAAGACTTTCTCTCTATCTACCTTGCCAGTTCCATTTGTCATTTTTACAAATCCAGTCTAATCGTACCTAAATTTTCAGTACTTGAAGGAATTCAGTTTGTATAACGTGTCTTTGTAATTAAATCCTTTCAGTTCTGCTAACTCTCAGATGAATCTGCCTCTCCTCACTCAAGGGCCAATATATCATACCCGAGGATCACAAAACGAAAAGCAGTGGCCAGGCCCTCTGTACAACCATAACAGAGAAAGTCCAAGGGAATGAAAGCCATAGGTTCTCTCTTTCTAAAATAAAAAACAAAGAACACCAGAAACACTCAACAGGTCAGGCAGCATCTCTGGAGAGAGAAATGGAGTTAATGTTTCAGGTCAGATGAAGAGTCTTGGATGTGAAATTTCAACTCTGTTTCTCTCTCCACAGATACAGTACAACTTGCTGAGTGTCTCCAGCATTTTCTGCTTTTATTTCAGATTTGCAGTATCTGTCCTTTCAGTCTTTTCTTCCTCTCACTTGAGGATACCACTCCCCCCACTGTGGCCTCATTTTCATTCATGGATAAAAGTCAAAAGTCAAATTAAATTTATTATCAAAGTACTGTACATATATGTCACCATATAGTACGTTGAGTTTCATTTTCTTGGAGGCATTTACAGAAAAATGAATAAATACAATAGAATCTATGAAAACTATACATAAACTAAGACTGACAAATGAACAATGTGTAAGGGAAGGCATATTGTGCAAATAAATAAATAAATAAATAAATGAATAATACCGAGAACTTGATTTGTAGAGTCCTGGAAAGTAAGTCTGCAGTTTGTGGAATCAGTTCAGTGTTGAGGTGAGTGAAGTTATCCACGCCGGTTCAGTAGCCTGATGGTTGTAGGGTTATAACTGTTCCTGAACCTGGTGGTGTGGGACCTAAGGATCCTGTACCTCCTTCCTGATGGTAGCAACGAGAAGAGAGTGTGGCCTGGATGGTGGGGGTACTTGTTGATGGATGCTGCTTTCTTGTGGCCGGGCTTCTTGTAGATGTGCTTAAAAGTGTGGAGGGTTTTGCTAGTGATAGACAGGGCTGTATCTATTCACTTTCCGTAGACTTTTCCATTCCTGGTCATTGGTGTTTCCACACCGGGCCATGATGCAACCAGTCAGGATACTCTCCACTGTGCATCTATAGAAGTTCGTCAAAGTTTGGATGACCACCCTTAACACAGTTAAAGCTGTCAAAGGATTTTTAAAATCTTACCATAAAGATGACAGTAGCATACCGGTGGAGCTACTGGATTCATATCCAGAGATCTGCATTATTAATCTGGAAACATGAGTTCAAATCTATCCAGTGGAAACTGAGAAATTTAAATTCAAGTAATGATATATACATGTTTGAAAATATGACTATGAAACTACTAGACCGTAATTTTACAAAACCTTCTGGTTCACTGTGGTGCTTTGACGTAGCAAAACTGCTGCCTTTATCTGGACCCACTTAGGCCTATAAGTGACTCCAGGCCTGTTTGATTCTTTACTATTTCTTCAGTTTCAGGGCAATTATAGCTTCAAGTAGAGGCAGGAAAACTTGCGTTGTTTTCTCTGGAGCATCAGAGGCTGAGGGAAAGCTGATACAAGATTATAAAATTATGAGAAGAATAGATTCCCTCTTCTCATTGCCGCCATTGGGGAAGAGGTACAGGAGCTATACTTAATGTTTTAGGAACATCTTCCTCACCTCTGACATCAGGTTTCTGAATGGCCTATGAACGCTACCTCACTATTCCTCTTTGTTTGCACTGTTCATTTATTTAGTAACTTATAGCATTTTTAAAATGTTTTTGCTGCCTCAAAACAACAAATTTCATGACACACAAGACAGTGATAATAAACATCATTCTGATTCAGAGATGTAGACAGTCAGATTCTTTTTCCCAGGATAAAAATGTCAAACGTTAGCACATAAGTTCAAGGTGAGAGGGTGGAAAGATTAAAGGAAATGTTTTTTATACAGAGAGTGATGGGTGTGTGGAATGCACTGCTGAGGGTGGTGGTGGTGGATAGTGGTGTTTAAGAGACTTTTGGATAGGAAACGGAGGGAAATGGAAATGGACGGAGGCTTCTATATACAGAGAATGGAGGGATATAGATAATTTGCAGGTAGTATAGACAGTTTGATTTGGAATGGGGTTCAGCACACCGTGGTGGGGGAAAGGGCCTGTTCTCGTGCTGTACTGTTCTATGTCCTATCTTCTAATTAGGAATTCTGACCTTGTCAATATCCCTTGGATGAAAAAAATAACAACAAAAAATTCCTCCGAGCCCTTTCTCCCACAAGCACTTTCCAAGATGTGCCCTCTGACTGACTTGGCTGGGAATGCTTTGGAAAACTGCACTCCATCTCCGAGGCCCATGTCTGCAGGTGAAGTCATCACAGAGGTGAATGGCGTACTGAAAACTTAAACAGGAAACAGATGCTTTGCGATTAAGAGACAAGAGATATGGTAATAACAGGAAGTGCCCTGGTCAAGCTTTGCGTGCTATCACCAGCTGCTTCCCAGTCCTATTGTTTGATTACTGGGAAGGTCCACACCTCTTGGAAGCAGCAATACACTACTGTTCATTGACATTATCGGAATGCAGTGCAATATTTCACAGTGTTGAAAATAAACTGATATGGTGGATCAAGTAATTTGTATGTTTCCTGATAAGAGGCTGCCAAAAGAACAATCAGGAATCTGATAAACCACGCTGTGAGGTCGGGAGCGGTAATGGAACTGGATGCATGCGGTTTGAGCTTGCGTTTACACTGGATGGACTGATATCCTAATGGCTTCTGCAGGACTGGCAATTGTCCCCAGCAACCCGACACCATGTGAATCAGTGCCAGCCTTCGCCGTTCTTACAGGAGTCATAGAGTCAGAAGGAGCTACAGAAACAGACCCTGTGGCACAACCTGTCTGTGCTGGCCACAATGCCGATTCAAGCTCGTCTCATTTGTCTGCATTTGCCCTATATCCCTGCAAACCTTTCCCATCTCTGTACCTGCCCAAGTGCCTTTTAAATGTTGTCAATGTACCTGCCTCAACCACTTCCTCTGGCAGCTCCTGCCATATACCAACCACACTCTGGGGGAAAAGTTGCCCCTCCTAAACCTATGCCAACTAGTTCCTTTGCTGCCATGATGAGGCCACTCTCAGGTGGGAGGAGCAACACCTCATATTCCATCTTCAACCTGACAGCACAAACATCAATTTCTCTAACTTCCAGTAAGTTCTGCCCCATCGCACTTCACTTCTTTTAGTGGCCAGACGGGTTATTACAATAATTCTGTTGTTTCCCTCTTAACATTAGCGAGGCCTTTTAAATTACTGAAATATAATGTCCGCAGTTGAATTCACAGTGGGATTTGAATTCACACCTCCAAAACCATGTTCCAGGTCTCCCGATACTAGTCTAGCACCAGCTTTCTCAACATGCTCACTTCAAATGTCCATAATGATGAAATGGAAAAGACCACAGTGAGTGCAAAGGCTGCTCTGTGTATATATAGGGAAGTTAGGGGAGAACACATACCAGAACTGATTGCGGTGTCAGGGGTGGATAGGATGAGCAGCTTCAAGTTCCCAAGTGTCAACATCTTGAAGGATCCATCCTGGGCCCAACACGTTGATGAAATCATGCCAGCAGCTCTACTTCATAGGAGTTTGAGGAGATTTGGTATGTCACCAAAGACTCTACAGATGTACCGTGGAGTCCATTCTGACTGGGTGCATCACCGCCTGGTGTGGAGACTCCGATGCAGAGGATCACAAGAGACTGCAGAGGGTTGTAGACTCAGTCAGCTCCATCACAGGAACGACCCTCTCCACCATCGAGGACACCCTCATGAGGTGATACCTCAAGAAGGAGGCATCCATCGTTAAAGACCCTCACATTCTGGGAAATGCCCTCTTCCCATTACTGTCATTGAGAAGGAGGCACAGGAGCCTGACAACCCACACTAAAGGACTCAGAAACAGCTTCTTCCCCTCCACCATCAGATTTCTGAATGGCCTATGAACCCATGAACACTACCTCACTATTCCTCTTTCGCATCACTTATTTATTGTTGTAATTCATAGTCATTTCATGTCTTTGACCTCTGCTACCACAAAATATCAAATTCTGATTTTCTGTTGGAAGAACTGAAACTCAAGTACTAAAGTTTCTCGTGTAGTCACGAGTTCAGGGAACAATTTGGAGTAATACCAAGTCATTTCCAGATAGGCAGAAACGATTCTGTACATCATCTGGAAGGTTGCTAAATCCAACTGATTTCTACGGCAATCTTTTGCAAACATAGTATCATCTTTATAAAGAAAATGGTACTTTAACTATGATGCTATGTGCAGATGTGGAAAGGGTTCACACATTTTGTTTCAAAGTGGGAAAGCGATGTAGTGTATTGATCAGTAATGCAAAACGGAGTCATATAGTCACAGAACATCATGATGCATGATATAAGCAACATGTTTTGGCGTGCCCTGCCAATAGACCAAACCAGAATAAATTCCAAGCTCTTGTTTCAGTTCCTAGCTTCCTTCAGGTAACAGTGTGATTAGATCTCGCCAGCATGACCAGATGCATTACAGCAAGCCCCTGTCTTGTCTGTTAGTCTATCAATCTGTACAAGAAAGACTTGAACACATGAATGTAGTTAAGTCAGAAAGAACAGTGGCCAAACTTGGGCTGATTTTGGACACGTTAAACAAAAGTTCATTGTGGATAATGAACATGCTTTGAAGGATTTAAATATATTGGATTACAATGCACAGAATAATGATGGTAAAAACAAACAGATAAAGATGAAGAAAGCATGACTGCTAAAGTAACCTCTATGAGACAGTGAAGATACTATATAGGGTGCTCACTGATACCTCCTGTAACTTAATAAAGTGGCCACTGAGTGTATATTCATGGTCTTCTGCTGCTGTAGCCCATCCTCTTCCAAATTCGACATGTTGTGCATTCAGAGATGTTCTTCTGCACACCACTGTTGTAACACTGAGTTACTGTCACCTTCCTGTCAGCTTGAACCAGTCTGGCCATTCTCCTCTGACCTCTCTCATTAACAAGGCGTTTTCACCCACAGAACTACCGCTCACTGGATGATTTTTTTTCAATAGTTCAATGGTTCTATTTAATATCAGAGAATGTGTACAATATACAAACAGAAATTCTTGCTCTTTTCAAACATCCACAAAAACAGAAGAGAACCCCAAAGAATGAATGATTACAAAATGTTAGAATCCCGAAGCCCCCTCTCCCGCCTCCCGCAGCAGCAAGCATCAACCCCTCCACCCCGCTTACCTCAGCACCCATCACCCACCAAGCAAGCACTAGAAAAGCCCCAAAGGGAGGCCATGATCTGCAGTCCAACAAAAGCTAACTATTCACCCAACAATTCGACGTGCCCCAGCTCTCCCTCCTAACAAGGGACAGAGAGGTGTCTTTGTCACACCCGTTTCACAGCGAGAGGGGAGACCAATAAAACAAAACAGCTTGCTTATTATGATGTTACAGTCTGCTAGGTTGCTTTTATTCCAAGTTCTACAATGCGAGAATTGGCAGTAAACTTTCCTGCACCATCGAGAGGGAGGGAGGGGGAAAGAGAGAGGGAGACGGGGGGGGGGGGCGGAGAGAGAGAGAGAGAGAGAGAGAGAGAGAGAGAGAGAGAGAGAGAGAGAGAGGGGGAGCGAGAGAGTGGAGGGAGGGGGGAGAGAGAGGGGCGGGGGGGGAGAGAGAATCCGCTGTTCATGATGTTCTGTTTCTCCTGCAACATCTCAGTCGGCGACACCAGCATGGAATCGACTCATTCACAGGGCCACAGGACCTTACCTTGAAGGTGAACATCTTCCAGGCCGCATCCTGGGATATTGAAAAATGGCAGCACAGTAGGTTCCAGAGGTGGGAACCACCGCTGTAAAGATCCACAGTTTCAGTGCAGCTGTAGATCATGGACTCCATCTTTGTCACAGACTTTGTTTTTTGAACCATTCTCAATAAGCTCTAGAGACTTGTGCGTGGAAATCCTAGATCAGCAGTTTCTGAGATACTCAAACCACCCAGTCTGGCACCAACAATCATTCTGCAGTCAAAGTCACTTAGATCACCTCACATTTCATTCAGATGTTTGGTCTGAACAGAAACTGAACCTCTTGACCATGTCTGCATGCTTTTATGTATGAGTTGCTCCCACATGATTGGCTGATTAGATATTTGCATTAAAAAGCAGGTGTACCTAATAAATTAACAACTAAGTGTGTGTGTGTGTATGTATGTATGTATGTATGTATGTATATATATATATATATATATATCTATATATATATAAAATGAAAAATTGCATTGAAAAATCCTTTTCCAAGTGTTATTTGGTCAATACATTCAGTAGTGGTAACATTGTTTGAAAACCAAAGCAACATAATCTCTCAAACTACCCCTGGTGTGTTATAACCTTCTGATATTTGAGGGGCTTTCCCACCCATTTTGACTATTCATGTGCAGGAGAGGAAAGACTCTAGCTTGTGGTTCTATCCCATAGAGTCTTTGTATGGGTCACTTTGAGCTTCAGTGCATCTGCCAGCTTGTATTCCCACAATGTGGAATGCGCCAGTAAGCAGCTTTCTCTTGTGGTCATCTCGTTGGGGTGGAGGTGGGTGAGCAGTGGAGAGAGGCACATTGTCTCTCTACTGTGCTCTGCCCCAATACTGCCAACTATTCTTAACTGCCAATGCGGATGACCCAGAAAGTAATCTTTATTGAGTGTTTAACTTCCTTTAATGTAGATTTCCATGTTGCAGCCGTATAAAACTTTGGTTAGCCTTCAATCATTAGATTCTGCAATGGTTCTGGAGGACTGGAAAATTGCAAATGTCACTCCACTCTTTAAGAAAGAGAGGAGGTAGAAGAAAATAAATTATAGGCCAGTTAGTCTGACTTCAGTGGTTGGAGAGATGTTGGAGCCAATTGCTAAGGATCAGGTTTTGGGGTACTTGGAGGCACATGAGAATATAGGCCGTAGTCAGCACGGTTTCCTCAAGGGGAAATCTTGCCTGAGAAATCTGTTGGAATTCTTTGAAGAAATACCAAGCAGGATAGACAAAGGAGAATCAGTTGATGTTGTGTACTTGGATTTTCAGAAGGCCTTTGACTAAGTGCCACACATGAGGCTGATTAACAAGCTACGAGCCCATGGTATTACAGAGATCGTAGCATGGATAAAGCATTGGCTGACTGGCAGGAGGGAAAGAGTGGAAATAAAGGGAGCCTTTTCTGGTTGGCTGCCAGTGATCCATGGTGTTCCATAGGGGTCTGTTCGGACCGATTCTTTTTACGTTATATGTCAATGACTTGGATGATGGAATTGATAGCTTTGTGGTCAAGTTTGTGGATGATATGAAGATATGTGGAAGGGCAAGTAGAAAGGCTACAGAGGACTAAGGCAAATTAGGAGAATGGGCATAAAGTGGCAGATGGAATACAGTGTCTGGAAGTATATCGTCAGGCACTTTGGTAAAAGAAACAAAAGTGTAGACTATTTTCTAAATGGAGAGATAATTAAAAAATCTGAGGTGCAAAGGGACTTGGGAGTCCTTGTACAGGATCCCCTAAAGGTTAATTTGCAGGTTGAGTTGGTGGTGAGGAAGGCAAATACAATGCTAGCATTCATTTCAAGAGGACTAGAATATAAAAGCAAGGATGTAATGCTGAGGCTTTATAAAGCACTGGTGAGGCCTCACTTGGAGTATTGTGGGCAGTATGGGCCCCTCATCTTAGAAAGGATGTACTGACATTGGAGGTTCATAAAAATGATTCTGGGGTTGAATGGCTATCATACGAAGAGCATTTGATGGCTCTGGTTGGCTGCCAATGACTAGTGATTTATTTTTACATTATTTTTGTTGTTATGTTATAGGTCAGTGATTTGCTTGATTGAATGGATGACCCTGTGGCCAAGTTTACAGGTAATATTGAGGAAGCAGGGAGGTTGCAGAAGGACTTAGACAGATTAGGAGAATGGGCAAAGAAGTGGCAGATCGAATACAGTTTCGGGAAGTGTATGGTCATACACTTCAGTTGAAGAAATGGAAAGGTTGACTATTTTCTAAATGGTGAGAAAATACAAAAAAAAACTGAGTTGCAGAAGGACTTGGGAGTCCTTGTGCAGGATTCCCTAGAGGTTAATTTGCAGGTTGAGTCGGTGGTGAGGAAGGCAGATGTGATGTTAGCATTCATCTCAAGAGGACTAGAATATAAAAACAAGGATGTAATGTTGAGACTTTATAAAGCACTGGTGAGGCCTCACTCAGAGTATTATGAGCAGGTTTGGATCCCTTATCTTAGAAAGGATGTACTGAAACCAGAGAGTGTTCAAAGGATTCCAGAATTGAATGGCTTGTCATATGAAGAGTGTTTGATGGCTCTGGGCCTGTATTCACTACAATTCAGAAGAATGAGGGGTGACCTCATTGAAACCTATTGAATGGTGAAAGGTCTTGATAAAGTGGATCTAGAGAAGCTGTTTCCTATGGTGGGAGAGTCTAAGACCAGAGGACACAGCCTCAGAATAGAGGGATATCCTTTTAGAATAGAGATGAGGAGGAATTTCTTGAGCCAGAGAGTGGTGGATCTGGGGAATTCTTTGCCACAGGCAGCTGTGGAGGGCAAGTCTTTATGTATATTTAAGGCGGAGTTTGAAAGATTCTTGATGGGATATGGGAAGAAGGCAGAGACTGGGACTGAGAGGAAAATTGGATCAGCCATGATGAAATGGCGAAGCAGGCTCATTGGGACAAACAGCCCAATTCTGCTCCTCTATCTTATGGTCTTATGATCTTATCTAAGAAATCAGGTGACAAGATAGAGATACGTCTCTACCAAAGGAGATGTAAGGCACTCCTTCCCTCCGCTAAACTGCAGGTCACCCTTGGGCAAGGTGTAACACCAGCTTAGCTCCTGATCAGGGTCATGTGAAGCCATTGGAGCAGGTGGTGGATGGTCATATGAGCAGCTTGTGCATATAACCATATAACAAATACAGCATGGTAACAGGCCATCTCGGCCCTTCTAGTCCATGCCGAACGCTTACTCTCACCTAGTCCCACTGGCCTGCACTCAGCCCATAACCCTCCATTCCTTTCCTGTCCATATACCTATCCAATTTTACTTTAAATGACAAAATCGAACCTGCCTCTACCACTTCTACTGGAAGCTCATTCCACACAGCTACCACTCTCTGAGTAAAGAAGTTCCCCCTCGTGTTACCCCTAAACTTTTGCCCCTAATTCTCAACTCATGTCCTCTTGTTTGAATCTACCCTACTCTCAATGGAAAAAAGCCTATCCACGTCAACTCTATCTATCCCCCTCATAATTTTAAATACCTCTATCAAGTCCCCCCTCAACCTTCTACGCTCCAAAGAATAAAGACCCAACATTCTAGTAAATCTCCTCTGTACTCTCTCTATTTTGTTGACATCTTTCCTATAATTCGGTGACCAGAACTGTACACAATTGACCAGAACTGTACACGATATCACAAGTCCTGGTTATGTGACCACTGACGCCAGGCAGACAATCTCTGAAAAGTATTGATAATGACTGGGGTCACCTGTTTAATAAAGACACTGCCCAGAAGAAGGCAATGGCAAACCACTTCTGTAGAAAAATTTGCCAAGAACTATCATGGTCATGGAAAGACAATGATCGTATGACACGGCACATAAAAATCGAAACTAAGAAAATACGTGCTGGCATTGGAGAGGGTTCATGAGAATGATTCCGCATAAATATGCTTATCATATGAGAAGTAATTGGTGGCCCTGAGCCTGTACTCACTGGAATTCAGATGAGTTGTGGGGAAGGGGGTGGAGAATCTCATTGAAACCTATCAAATATTGAAAGGCATAGATAGAGTGGATGTGGAGAGGATGTTTCTGATAGTGAGTGAATTGACAGTGAGTTGAGAAGATCATCGGGGTCTCTCTTCCCGCCATCACGGACATTTACACTTCACGCTGCATCCACAAAGGAAACAGCATTATGAAGGACCCCACGCACCCCTCATACAATCTCTTCTCCCTTCTGGGAAAAGGCTCCGAAGCATTTGGGCTCTTACGACCAGACTATATAACAGTTTCTTCCCCCAAGCTATCAGACTCCTCAATACCCGAAGCCTGGACTGACACCTTGCCCTACTGTCCTGTTTATTATTTATTGTAATGTCTGCACTGTTTTTGTGCACTTTATGCAGTCCTGTGTAGGTCTGTAGTCTAGTGTAGCTTTCTCTGTACCAGCAGTTATGGTCGAAATGACAATAAAAGTTGACTTGACTTGATCTAGGACCAGAGGGCACAGCCTCAGAATACAAAAATGTCCCTTTAGTACAGAGATGAGGAGGAATTTCTTTTGCCAGAGGGTAAAGGAATCTGTGGAATTTATTGCCACAAGTGGCTGTGCAGGCCGAGTCATTGCATACATTTAAAGTGGAGGTTAATAGGTTCTTGGTTAGTCAGGGTGTCAAAGGTTACGGTGAGAAGACAGGAGAGTGGGATTGAGAGGGATAATAAATCAGCCATGATGGAATGGCAGAGCAAACTTGATGGGCTAAATGGCATAATTCTGCTCCGATGTCTTATGGTTTTATGGTCTTATTTGGGATATTGTGTGTGATTCTGGTCATCACATTACAGGAAGGATGTGGAAGCTTTAGAGAAGGTGCAGAAAAGGTGCACTTGGTGAGGGCGCCCTTCAAGGACCTTTTAAATCTTTCCCTCTCAACTTAAACCTGTGCCCTCTAGCTTTGGACTCCCCTGCTCTGGGAATAGGACTGTGACCATTCACCCTATCTATGTCCCTCATGATGGTATAGACCTCTATCACGTCATTCCTTGGCCTTTGACAAGATCCTAATCTTCAGTAGGGGTCATGGTGGAGTAGCGGCTAGCATAACGCTATTACAGCATTCGTGACCCTGGTTCAATTCTCGCCATGGTCTGCAAAGAGTTTGTATGTTCTTCTGGTCTCTTCCCACATTCTAAAATCGTATGGGTTAGTAGGTTAATTGGTCAGGCATGGGTGTAATTGGGGGGGGCACAAGCTCACTGGTCCGAAGGGCCTGTTATCTCTTAATAAATAAATGAAAAAGTAAATAAGCAAATTGGATGGATCACCCTCTGCTGTCCTTCTTACTGACATCTGGGGACTGAAGTATAAATTGGGAGAACCGTCCCTTCGACCAATCAAGGAACAGCCAGACGGGGTCGTACCTTTGCCAATATCCCAGACTCCCCCATCGCAACCCTGGGTATGTTATCGTTGTAATGCTTTCTCAGCCTGTGACCATCATTGGCCACTGCTCCATCATTTGGGATGCTTGTTGAACATTTTGCAAACATGCATTCCATTTGCAACTCACCCCAAGCCCCCAGATTCTGAAGCAGCCCATGCAACACAACTTGAAGAACATTCTGGCACAGGCAAATAACATTGGTTCCAGGCAACGACCATTGCCAATGAGAGAGAGTCCAACCAATTCTTCTTGAGATAAAACTCTGAGAAGTACATTAAGACACTCTCCACAAAAGTGTTTGATGCTTGGGACATTACACATCCTTAGTGGGAGCAATACAAAAGGGCCTTTCAGTTAAGCTCAAGAGTGAAGAAGAGATTTAAATTACAAGAATGTTGCTGGGACTCTGTGGACAGTAGCTTTGCAGGTTTGTACTTTGTTCCTTGTAGAGTAGGAGACTGAGAGGCGATCTTACAGAAGTGTAAAATCTCATGAAGGGGCAGACAAGGTGACTGCGCACAGTCTTTTTCCTGGAGTTGCAGAATGAAGAACTGGAGGGCCCAGGTTTAACGTGAGAGGGGAGAGATTCAACAGAAGCCTGAGGGGCAACTTTTTCACCCGGATGTCAGTTTGTATATGGAACGAGCTACCACAGGAAGTGTTTGAGGCAGGTACATTAACAATACATAAAAGGCGCATGAGTAGGTACATGGGTAGGAAAGGTTTAGAGGAACATGGCCAAATATTGGCAAATGGGCCTAGCTTAGATGGGAATCAGCATGGACCAGCTGGGCCAAAGGGCCTGTTTCTGTGCTGCAAGACTATATTAAATTACCTCTTATGTTTAAACAATGAGTTTTAGTATTAGACTCTCTCATGAGGCGACATCCTCTGTTCAGGGGATCTTCCACTCAGCGTGCTCATGGTTGTCTGAATTGAGTACGAGAGAACACTGGGACAGAAGGAAGCCATTCAGCTTGCCCTGGCTGTTCTACTAATCAGTGAGGTCATGGCGGACCTGTGTGCCATCTTTTCCAAGGGTTGCATGTGTGGGGAGGTACAGGTAGAATGATAAACTTGCTTACAGCAGCATCACAGATATGTACATAGATACAGACAACACGCAGAGCTTAAATTATACTAGACAGCAAAAGAAAAAAAAGTCGAGCTAGACATGCCCCCTCCAGCCGCCACATGCCGCTGAGCACAGTGGTAGTTTGAAATGGATTTTGAGAAGGTTGAATAACAAGTAGGAAATGCAGAATACCTCTCACAAGGTACATGGAGACCAGAGGAGGAAATGCCCCATGCTCGATGTTCTCCGAACATTTTCCGACTATGCTTCTGTCAAAAGATTGTTGTTGAAAGGAACAAACAGCACACATTCAAAGGATGGTGATTGTAATCATAAGTCTTAAAAAAATACAGGTGTCCTGTTGGGTAACCTTGCTTTTGAAACTTGTTTTTATTTCAAGTAGGAAACTGGGAAACAAAGCCATCAAAGCTGCGTACGCATTGAGCAACTCGAGGCGCCAGGGGCCACCACACTGCCACTGGCTGTGCCTATGGTCTAGACATTGCGTGTGTCTTTCACTTCTTCATTAAAGTCTTGGAGCAAACAATCTTCGCCTTGAGCACAAAGTAATGAAGAGGTTTCCGCAGCAACTCGGAGACTAATTTCAGGACAAAGGGCGTGCTAGCTTACAGCCAGGAAGCTGACGAAGTAGTATTTACATTCCAAATGTTTGAACTTTATGGAACAAGAATAACTCAATTCAATCACTCAAGGTCAGAACAATTAGGAATGGATATATAGTTCTTAGCAGACAGGAGAAGACTAGGCCAAGAACAAATCTGCTTCCCAGTCGCCATTCCTTCCTTGAAAAATTACCCCTCCACCCTCTTTGTCCTTAACCAGAGGAGGCAAGACTAATGACTGGTGAAACACAGCAGCTAAACAGAGGAGTTTTACACTAGTGTTATCAATTATTATGTAGCCATTGGTAGGGCTTGCTGGCTTCAGCTCAGAGACAGGTTGTTCGTGTGCTTTTTACTCATCTTTTGGCAAAAAGAGATTTGATTTTAAAGAAATGTTTGGTCACTATGATACAAAATTGAGTGACCGGCCTCTAGAATGAGATCCCTCACATGAAACCCCTTTTTCCTTGCAGGAGCTCACAGGTTTACTTTTGCCTAATTTTTCCCCATGTTGTTACTCTTGTGTTCTTTCACCGTTGAGCACTGTTGACTAAAACAGATGAAAATGGAAAATCCATGTCCAAATTAGGAGCTGCTGTGGACAATGTGCATTTGACAAAAGCTGTTCTCTGAGTAATTTAATCAGCAAGCTCTTATTGCTTGATAAGTCTTTACTAATGAGCTCTCATGGAAAGGCCCTAAGAAGTCTCTTTGAGACCTTCTGAGTCCAATTCATGATGCACTTCAAGATAATGAAATCAATTATCTCAGTAAGGGATTAAATCAAAGGAGATGGAATAGTGCCAAATTTGAGTAACAGAACAGGTGGATCATCTGACCCATAAATCCCTCAGATTTTGGCCACAGAATGTGCAGCTTGCTGTCCAATAATGAGTCCAAAATATCTCAAAGGAGGATAGCCCAAAGGAATAGAATTATAGAACATCGAACATAGAACAGTACAGCACAGGAACAAACCCTTCAACCCACAATGTTATGCAACTAATTATGCTAATGACATCTAATCCTTTCTGCCCACATGTGCTCCACATCCCTCCAGTCATATTCGTGTGTTTATGAGCCTCATAAACACCTCTATTGTATCTGCCTCCTCCAGCCCTGGCAATGCATTCCAGTCTGTCCTGTGAATCCCCTTTGAACTTTCCTCCTCTCATCTTAAATGCATACCCGCTTCTATTAGACAAAATTACGTTTGAAAGCCGCTTGATAGTTTTACACTTTACAGTCTGCATCACTCACCACGTGTGCGATTACCATCAAACCCAAGAGAATGGCTACTCGGCCCTTCTACAGAAGTCTACAATCATCATCCTACCTAGAGCAAGAAATGTTGTTCACTGTGGGTAGGTTTCTCTTGGAGTCATTGATGACCCTCGGGTGCTTATGACTGTTGTCCTGTCAAAACTTTGCAAGTAAAACTGGAATTCAAGGGGCTAGATTCTTCTTCATCTTCTTCCTGTGCGGCAAACCTGGAATGGAGAACAGGAAAAGTCACGATGCCAATATAAAATCAGTGCAAGACTCTTTTTTACCTGCCTGATTGTCCCAAGCTTGCTTTTCCACTTCCTGCAGAGAACAGGGAGGTAACTTATCCCAAGACTTCAGCTGATCATCAGACGGCCAGCAGTAGGTGGAGATGTAGGAGTAATGAATTTGTTCTTATGCTGTCGTGTTATCCTTTCATGCTCACAAGATATGGCCCTCGGGCATATGGGCCTCGGTGAGCTTGTGGTTCCTTGTTTCATTGGGTCTGCCAACACCCACTCACTCACTTACAGTTCTTTTGTCACTCACCCACACGAGGGACAATTTACAGTGACCAACCTGCACGCCCTTGGGATTTGTGAGGAAACATGGGGGGGTGGGGGGAGCACACGCTGTCACAGGAGACCGTACATAGAAATTGCCTGAGGCCAGGATTGAACCCTGGTCTCTGGCGCTGTGAGTAGCCATTCCATTTGGCCTCAAGATTTGGTGGTGTTCTTGTCTGAGTATCTACCGTGGCTAAGTAGGTGTCTGTGTAGAGTTTGCACATTCTCACCGTGACCCTGTGGGATTCCTCCTGGTGCTCTGGTTTCCTCCCACATCCCCAAGACACCGGTGAAGGTAATTGGGAGAATCTGGGCTCGTTAATAGGAATGTGGGAAGAATAAGATAGGATTAGTGTAGAAGGATGGTTTGTACAGACACGATTGGCAGAAGGGCCTGTTTTTGTGTTGTGTGTCATAGAGTCAAAGGGCACTACAGCGTAGAAACAACCAAACTAAGCCATACTGAGCTGTAATTTTGCCCAGTCCCATTGACTCGCACCAGGACCATAGCCCTCCATACCCTTCCTGCGAAATATACGTATTCAGACTTTTCTTAAATGTTGAAATTGATTCTGCATCCATCACCTCTGCTGACAGCTCATCCCACACTCTCATCATCCTCTGAGTGAAGAAGTTCCTCTACAGGTTCCCCTTAAATATTTCACCTTTAACCCATGACCTCTCGGTCTAGTCTCAGCCAACCTCAGTGGAAAAAGCCTGCTTGCATTTATCCTATCTGTACCCCTCATCATTTTGTAGACCTCTATCAAATCTCCTCTTAGTCTTCTTTGTGCCAGGGAATAAAGTCCTAACCTATTCATCCTGTCCCTATAACTCAGGTCCTCAAGTCCCAGCAACATCCTTGTAAATTTTCTCAGCACCCTTTCAATCTTATTTACATCTTTCCTGTGAGTAGGTGACCAAAACTGCACACAATACTCCAAATTAGGCCTCACCAATGTCTTATACAACTTCAACATAACATCACAACTCCTGTACTCAATACTTTGATTTATGAAGGCCAATGTGCCAAAAGCTTTTTTAATGATCCTATCAACCTGTGATGCTACTTTCAAGGAATTATGGATCTGTATTCTCAAATCCCTCTGTTCTATCACACTCCTCAGTGCCCTACCGTTAACTGTGTAAGTCCTACCCTGGTTTGTCCTCCCAAAGTGCAACACTTCATACTTGTCTGCATTAAATTCCATCTGCCATTTTTCAGCCCATTTCCCAGCTAGTCCAGATCCCACTGCAAGCTTTGGCAGTCTTCCTCACTGTTACTACACCCCCAATCTTCATGTCATCCACAAATCTGCCGATCCAGTTAACTACATTATCATCCAAATTATTGATATAGATGGCAAACAACAACTGACCCAGCACTGATCCCTGTGGCACACCACTAGTTGCAGGCCTCCAATCAGAGAGGCAACTGTAACCCAGGTTAATTAAACCCAAAGATTTAATGATGGCAAGTTCTACCTGTGGAGGGATGAAAATGAGGTTTACCAATTAAAAAAAATAAAATTTGAAAAAAAAAGCGCTATGCGAGGGCAGAGTGTGGCTGACACAGGACGGACAAGGAGAGAAACGCACCAACGATTAGAAGCTGAAGACATGAACTATTAACTTTACCCTACTAACCTGAAACCCTCAGGGTGAATCCCTTGGAGGAGACACAATAGAGATAAAAGATTTATTGAAGCTATGGCTACAACAGGCAGCAGCTATAACGAGACAATATCGGCAGAGATGAGTGTCCAAGATCCCTACCGTGTAGTCAGGAATTAGTTCTGTAAAATTATACCAAGGGGTTTGGTCAAGTTTTTGTACAAGTTTGTGAACTGACTTTCTGTGGATGCTCAACTATTTCATTCCAACGAACCAAGAAACAAGATGGCGACCACCCAAAATGAAGAATCAGCGTGGGAACGAAATGTATAATGATGCAGAGAATTTAATATGGTTGGATGTACAGGTTTATTTTCATTCGAAGAATCTGAATTTGATTTTCTGCAAAAACTGATTATTTTTGCAGAGACTTTGATAAGTTACTGAATGAGATTTACTTTGTTTAAAAGTTGTGATGTTGGAGAATTGTCGTGAAAGGAGTTAAACTGTGTATATATAAATTTTGAACTTAAACTTGTAGATGTACTGTCTAGAACTGAAACTGAAGTTATATATAATACTTGAGAATAGGAATTATATTTGGTTTTCTAACAAAGTAAAAAGGAAAGTTTAGTTTGTAAACTTTTAAATAGGGAATAACACTAGATCTAATTAGTTAGAGAAATTGGAGTAACAAAGGTTATTCTAATGAATATCACTGATTTTAGCCAAACAGGAATTTGGCTTTTGTTGATATCTAAGATTTGGAACCTAAACAGAATGTTGGAATTTTGAATTGTTCTTGCTCATGTAAATATTTTGTACATATTTTTCTTTTTTTATAAACAAAACTTATTTCCAGAAGTGTGTGGTTTCTTTACACAGCCTCCTTCCCAATACCTAGAACCTTCTGATGGCCTATTAGCACCCAGTGTAATTTGATGTTCTCTAAAGAATGCGGCGATTAGTCACACTCGATAAGACCAGTGCTACACAGGTGTTAAATAACCATCTACTACCACTTTCTGTCTTCTCCCGCAAAGACAATGTTGAATTCATATTTACTGCTTCATCCTGAATGCTGAGTGACTGAACTTTCTGGACCTGCTTCCCATGCAGAACCTTGTCAAATGCCTTGCAAAAGTCCACGTAGACTATGTTCACTGCCTTTCCTTCATCATTCAGTGGTGAGCGGTTGAAAGGGTGAGCAGCTTCAAGATTCCAGGTGTCAACATCTCTGAGGATCTGTCTCGGCCTAACGCATTGACACAATAACTAAGAAGGCACAACAGCAGCTCTACTTTGTTAGAAGCTTGATGAGATTTGATATGTCACCGAAGACTCATGCAGATTTCTATGGCTGAATGGTGTAGAGCACACTGACTGGTTGCAAGACAGGCTGGTACAAAGGAGCCAGAGTCCACAGAATCACAAGAGGTTTATAGACTTAACTGTCTCCATCACAGGCACAACCCTCCCCACCATCAAGGACAAAAGGCTCAAGAAGGCAGCATCGATCATGAGGCCCCTCATTATCCAGGACATGCCCTCTTCTACTTCCTACCATTGGGGAGGAGATACAGGAACCTGGAGACCCATGCTCACCAATTTAGGAACAGCTTCTTCCCCTCCGACATCAGATTTCTAGCCAGCCCAAGAACCCATGACCTCATTACTCCTTTTTTTTTGCACTATTTATTTATTTTGAGACTTCTTAAATTACTTGTGTATCTTTACATTGTATTGCTGCCGCAAAACAGCACATCTCACGTCATGTGGGACAGTGATAATAAACATGATTCTGGTTCTGAAGATCAAAATTTGCCCCAGTGTAGTTGATAGTGAACCCATGAGCACTGCCTCACTATTTTTACTCTCTTTATTAGTTTTTAAATAGATTCCTTACTGTAATGCTGCCGCAAAAGCAACAAATTTCACGGCACCTGTTGGTAATAAACCAGATTCTGGTTCTGATTCTGATTTGAAACTGTAAGACTGTAAGAAAATGAAGGGATTTCAATAGAAAAACAAATCAAATTTGGTTCAGTGTAAAGTGAAATTTTCCTTTGTCTAATTAAAACTTGATTGGAGTTGTTTCTGCACCCTCTCCCTTTATCCTTTCTCCCAAATCCCCTCCCCCAAGGCTTCCAACAGCCGAACATCCTCCTGCTTGTAATACAGGAAGAGGGATCTGACCCTAAGACACTCCTGCTGGAATTTGAGGACAGCAGGCAGGATATTGAATCCAAATGTGTTTAACCTTTGTGATAATCCGAAAGGAGGCTAAAAGGAGGTTTGGAAAATGAAAAGCAACACTTTCCAAGCACATTAGCTTCGCGCTCTTTATCGTAGATTGGTTAGCAGCTCGGACATGTTTGGGGTCCAGTGCTGTTTGCCCATGTCCCACCCACTCCAGAAAGCACGGGGTACCCGTAACAATCTGGTATTGTGCCCAAGTACAGAATGCGGGGGATACAGCTCAGTACATCACAGGAACATTCTCAAAGAGCACTGCCACAAGAAAGCAGCACCCAGAATAAAAGCCCCTTATCATGCTCTTTTCGCGCTACTACCATCGGGCAGGAGGTACAGAAACTTTAGGTCCCACACCATCAGGCTCAGGAACAGCTATTACCCTTCAACCACCAGGCTCCTGAACCAGCATGGATAACTTCATTCACCTCAAATCTGAACTGATGCCGTCACCTACAGACTCATTTTCAAGGACTACTTACAACTTACGTTCTCAGTATTATTTACTTACTTTCTTAAATTTATTATTTGCATTACTTGTTGTCTTTTGCACATTGGATGTCTGCCAGTCTTTGTTAGGTATATGTAGTTTTTCATAAATTCTATAATATTCCTTCATTTTCCAGCAAGAAAATGAATCTCAGTGTAGTATATGGTGACATATTTGTACTTTAATAATAAATTTAATGTGAACTTTGAACTTCAAAGCACCAATCTTCAAATGTAAGTGCACAGTTTGGCACTGGGGCCATCACAGCCAATCCTGATGTGGCAGTTGCCTCTGTTCCCTTTCTTGGGCCTTGTTGAACAGTAGTCTGGTGCACTCAGATCAAAGTGCTCACAAGGTAGTTCAGTTCCGTTTACTGTGGGCCTTTTGCCTCTGTAGTTCTGTTTACAGGAATGGACTGCAGGCCTGTAGGACTAATTCTCCATGAGGAATGCTAGTCGACCCCTTGATCCCTAGAGCCTGTTTTCACCGGCCTGAAGGGTTGCCAGTACATTACAAATCCACTGACTGGTACTTATGCACTAGGAACCATTCATCCATCACTGGGGCGCAGCGGGTAGAGCCGCTGTCTCACAGCTCCAGAGCCACAGGTTCGATCCTGACCTCGGGGAGTTTGTACGTTGTCCCTGTGACTGTGTGGGTTTCCCCCGGCTGCTCCAATTTCCTCCCACTTCTGTAGGATGTGTGGTTAATTGAAAGTTGTCCCCAGAGAGTGGCTGAGAGTGATAGAGTCTGTGAGGGAGGGGAAATTATCGGGAATGTGGGCTTTTGTCCATGCTGTATGAAAATCAGTAGAAAAACATGTTACTAGTACTTTCTTGAAGTGGGGGATCTCCCATAATCTTGAACAACATTAATCCCTCAGCCAATATTGCGAAAAAAAAGATTTCCCTGGACATTTATCTCATCTCCAGCATGGGAGCTTGCTGTGCATAAAGTCTTTACAGACCTTGTATTAACACAAGATCTTTCTGGAACATCTTATGTCAGCAACTTGCAGTTATCATGTTCTCAACTCCAGAGTTACTCTGATCCAAGCATAAAATTTATTGCAACTAAACATTTTTCTATTATCTGAATATTGCTGATGGTAATCTGTTTTGCTGCCCAAACATAACATTTCCCTCTATTAGGCTCTCAACATACTAGATATTATCAACCCATTGATTTGTTTCAGTCTATGAGAGACAATGGTTAAGTTCAAATTTCAAAGTTCAAGTTCAAAGTAAATTCATTTACATTGTAAATAAATTTACTTTGAATTAAAATAAAATATACTTTAACATTTCTTGGAAAGCATAGTATTTGCTTTCTGATTAACCACTTCAGTTTTCTCCTTGTCTGTAACGAAACTGATTCGTTGCACAAGCATGATTGACACTTCACTTTTCGTTCATGTAGTTATTAGTAGATCGTCTATAATTCTGGCCGGATCCCTTTTGGAATCCTGCATTTAATTCTGAGTATCACATTTTGGCTTTGATCATAAGACTATAAGACACAGGGGCAGAATTGGGCCATTCGGCCCATTGACTCTGCTCTGCATTCTATCATGGCTGATTTATTTTCCTTCTCAACCCCATTCTTGTGTTTTCTCCCTGTAACCTTTGACACCCTGATGAATCAAGAACCCATCAACCTCTACTCTATAAATACCTAATAGCTTTGCCTTCACAGCTGTCTGTAGCAATGAAATCCACAGAATTTCCACTGAAGGTGAGTACAGGAAAATTTAGCGGAGATGGCAGAGACAGTGGTAAGTGCCTGGAATGCACAGCTGGGAATAGAGCTGGCAGCTGATACATTAGGGACATTTAAGAGACTCTCAGATTGACACATGGATGAAAGAAAAACGGAGAGTTGTGTTGGAGGGAAGGGTTAGATTGGTTGCAGAGTAAGTTGAAAGGTCAGTACAACATTGTGGGCTGAAGGGCCAGTATTCTGCCTTCTATGTTATAAAGTAATACAGCACGGAAACAGCCTTGGCGGGTGGGGCATTAAGTGAAAATTTCAGAACTTAGAGTGAAATCATGCAAGGATATTTAATTTTTCAGAACAAAGAAAGGTAAGAACATAATTCATAAGAGCTACGAGAAGGAGTATGATAAAATCTGATCTTAGCATTAGCTACACTTCCCTGTTTCCATGACCCTCGTCACACCTATATAAAAAAAAATCTGCTTTGAAAGGCTGCACCTCCCGGATGGAGAATTGTAAACGTTCACTTCGCTCTGAGAGAAGATATTCCACCTCCTCACACTAACCAGCTGCCCCCTTATTCTGAAGCTGTTGCTCCTGTTTCCACATTTCCCCAGCAGGAGAGAGCTCCTTACAGAATCTACACTGTCCACTCCATCCGAACTTTGCATGTTTTCATAATATTATTGTAAAATTCAATTGTATTTCTTTTTTGCTGTAACTGCCTACAAGAAAATGAATCGCAAGGTAGTATTTGGTAAGATCTACTGATAATAAATTTACTGTGAACTTTGATCTACATTCTTCTAAGTTCCAATGGAGTAATTACAATGATCAGGCTGTCTCCCTTCCTCACCTGGATTCACCTGTCATCACTTCCACAACTTCTCCTCATGTCTTTACAGGGTTATCTCCGCTCACTGATGAAAACCCTCAACCTGAAATATTGACTGTCCATTTCTCTCCACAGACTCACTCAGTTCCTCCTGGCGGTTACACTTTCCAATAGTGATGAAGTAATTGATCAACTATGGCACTGCATTTCTGGCAGACTCCCACAACAGTCCCAGCGTGCAATGAACGTTCTTAGTGGCAGAAGATACTGGCTGGAACTCAGCAGATTTCCCCCGACATGTCACGGTCCTTCCTGAGTGAGTGGTGGAGGATCAGAGGGCTGAGCCTGATCCAGGGCTTCCTTGACTCACCTTTCCTTGTGAGCAGGGTCGCCCAGGGAATCGTCGGGAGAGCAAACCCTGGCTAATTCCCCCTGCTTGGTGTCAGTCAGCTTCCTCAGTGTTACATACCTCTGCCATACAGCAATCAGTGTAGTGGCCCATTGAGCTGAAAGCATCAGAGACCCTGTTTTGTAGAGGCAGATATGTTAGAGGCATTTAATAAACTCTTAGGTAGGCACATGGATGATAGAAAAATGGAAGGCTACGCAGGTGGAAACGGTTGGGGTTAAAAGGTAGGCACAAAATCATGGGCCGAGGGGCCTGAACTGTGCTGTATCATTCTATGTTCTATTGATTTCTTATTTATTAACTGAGCTTCTGTGAGAGATATCAAAAACAAATGGCAGAGTTATTTTCAGAGGGGTATAGGCAAAACGGGGGCAAATGGGACTAGCTTAGATGGGAATCTTTGCCGGCATGGACTAATTGGGCTGAAGGGCCTTTCCCCATGCTGTATGACTCTGTGATGCATTGAATGTCTGCTGTGGATCTACAGCCCTCCTTACCCTCCAGGCGTAGACCCATCCTGGACTGATGCTCCTGAACTATTGTTCTACATTGACCGTGCCATCTGCTTCCTATAGCTGGCCAGGGTACATTGCAATGACAGCCTTTTAACACTGAGTGTTCTACATGAACTATTCTCTTCCCTTCCTTCACTTCCCTTCAACCTCCCCTGTGGATGATTCAGAAGCAGCTGATAGTCCTGAGGATTAACAATTGCCAGTTAAAGTTGAACCATCCAATTTCCTTCTCTCCTGATGATGCAGATTCAGGAACGAGGCTCTAAATTGTCCTCTATAATCTTTGCCAAGCACGAGTCTGTGAAGTTTTCATTTGCTGTGGAAATCGCAACCGAGTTCAGCTTTTGTACCTGCACTTCTAAGTACGAGACAGTCAGAATTTTTTTTTCTCTGCAAGGTGGAAATGTCAAATGCTAGAGGGAGAACCTTGAAAGCAGGAGGTGGAATTTTAAAGGTTTGCAAAACAAGTTTTTTTATGCAGAGAGCAGCAGGTGCCTGGAAGGGGCTGCCAGGGGAAATGATGGAAGCAGAGTCCTGAAGAAGGGTCTCAGCCCGAAACATTGACCGTTTATTCCCCTCCATAGATTCCACCTGATCTGCTGAGTTCCTCCAACATTTTGTGTGTGTGTTACTCTGGATTTCCAGCAACTGCAGAATGTCTTGTATTTAAAGTTAGCTCTTCCAGCTTAACCCCCAGCTGACTTTCAAGGCACAGAGAGGAACAGCAATCAATTACAAAAATAAATAAATTGTGCAAAAACTGGAATAGTGAGGCAGTGTTCACGTGTTCAATGTCCGTTCAGAAATCTGATGGCAGAGGGGAAGAAGCTGTTCCTGAAATGTTGAGTGTGTGTCTTCAGGCTCCTGTACCTCCTCCCATAGTAAAAACAAAGAAGGCATGGTTGCCATGGTAGCGTAGCGGTTAGTGTGACACGATTACAGCTCAGGGCACTCTGGAGTTCAGAGTTCAGTTCTGGCGCTGTTCTGTAAGGAGTCTCTGTTTGGAATGCGTGGGTTTTCTCCGGGTGCTCTGGTTTCCTCCCACAGTCCAAAGACATACTAATCAGTAGGTGAATTGCTCATTATATTGTCCCATGATTAGTTTCGGGTTAATCGGGGTTGTGGGTTTGCTGGGGCTGGAAGGGCCTACTCAACACTGTATCGCTAAATCAAATAAATAAACAAAATGTCACGGGTGATGGATGTCACCTTCATATTATCAACATTCATATGAAAGCCCAGTTTCTGCTAAAGTGATGTATATATTTTCAATGTTAACATCTTTGCTCAAACACCGCACAGAGCAATTCCAGTCAAATCAAAAGAAACAACTCAGGTTTACCCAGTACCATTCACAACATTAGAACATTTCAGGTCACCGACACAGTTGAAGTTGTAACTACTAGATAGCTACAGTACTGGCAGCTTGATGCTCAACATACAATAATGTGCAGGTCGTCCATCTTTAGATGAGACTGACGGGAGAACGTAGACATCAGACTGGCAGCATTTCTGTCTGTCAGCCTGAATTATGTGATTAAGTCTTCAGTGGGGAATGAATCCATGACCCTGAGATCTAAGTTGTAGCCTACTGAGCTATGCTTAATGCCTGGCTTCCTTCTGTGTAATGCCAGTGTTTTCATGCCTCTGCAAATCTTTATTTACTCAGACGGTCAGATGAGTGCAGCCTGAGTCTCTGCTTTCATGAAGCTCAGTATGTCAATACTGGGAACACTGTGCACTTCTTTAGCCTGGATACCCACAGCTGGCACCAGACATACCACGTGGCAGTCTGGCTTGGACCACAGACCTCGGAAACTGGAGGAAAACAAGCAATTGGGGTGGGAAATAGTGCAAAATTTCGAAGAATTTCCTTTGAGAGAATCAGACAGGTTGGATGGAAGTGTGAAAGGGTAGATTCTATATAATCTGTGGAAAGTCTTTTGTGGATTCATTGCTTTCCATCAAATTCAGACATTTTTAATGTAGGATAACTTTCTGAGATGCTTGTATCGTTTTGTGAACAGGGAATGTGGCGGAAAAATACTGTTGCGGCGAATCATATGCCTAAGACTCCAACAAATGTTAGTGGTGGCTGAGTGAAGCTTTAAATATTAGTTGAAGATTATATAAATGAATTTATTTTAAAGTAAAAGCATGCATCTGAAAAGTTTTTAAAATAACCACACTATTTATATTAAGGTGAACTGCTGTGACTTGAAGGCCCAGAGAATCTTTTCTGCCCCTGTTGAAGGGAGCAGTAGAACCAGAGGAACAGACCCTTCATTAGGACCTCGGCCTGAAATGCCGGCTCTTTATTCCCCTCCATAGATGCTGCCCGATCTGCTGAGGTCCTCCAACATTTTTGTGTGTTGCTCCAGATTTCCAGCATTTGCAGAATCACTTGTGTTTATCAGAAGACAGAAACAGGTTTATTATCACTGACATACACTCAGTGGCCACTTTATTAGGTACACCTAAACACCTTGTTAATGAAAGTATCTGATCAGCCAATCATGTTGTCGCAACTCAGTGCATAAAAGCATGCAGACATGGCCAATAGGTTCAGTTGTCATTCAGACCAAACATCAGAATGGGGAAGAAATGTGATCTAAGTGACTTTGACTGCAGAATGATTGTTGGTACCAGATGGGGTGGTTTGGATATACTGACCTCCTGGGATTTTCAAATGCAACAGTCTCTAGAGTTCACAAAGATTGGTGCGAAAACAACAAAGAGAATTGCAGTGAATGTCAGTTCCGTGGGTGAAAATGCCTTGTTATTGAGAGAGGTCAGAGGAGAATGGCCAGACTGGTTCAAGCTGACGGGAAGGCGACAGTAACTCAAATAACCACGTGTTACAACAGTGATGTGTAGAAGAGCATCTCTGAATGCACAACACATTGGACCTTGAAGTGGATGGGCTACAGCAGCAGAAGACCACGAACACCCACTCAGTGGCCACTTTATTAGGTACAGGAGATCCCCAATAAAGTGGCCACTGAGCGTAGTTTTACCTAATTCTTCCCTCATTCAGTCACTACAGAGTCCAGCATGGATGCAGCACGCACCGCCTCCGGCACTCTGGTGAGTGGCCAACTCTAATGCCTCTCCCTGATTGGCTGCAAGCAGACGACAATGCAGCTTGAGGCCTAGTCCTTGCTACAACCAAGGCCGCACAGCTCCCCCATTGTTCACACCCACCTACCCCGCCGTTCTCCAATAAGAATTGGACTCGCAGCATACCAATGTCCAACAGGATCTTGCGATTACAAGAAAAGTGACTAAGATGATCACTCGCTTGTGCCCATGTATTCCCTATCTTTTAACCTACTCTGAGGTCAATCTAACCATTCCCTCCATTTTTTCTATGTGTCTATCTAAGAATTTCTTAAATGTCCCTACTGTATCTGCCTCTACCACCACCCTTGGGGGCGGGGGGGGGGGTAATCCACACACCTACCACTCTCTGTGTAAAAAAAAAACCTCTCTCTGACAACCCCCTATACTTCCCTGCATTCATCTTAAAGCTATGCCCCCTCTGGTACTGGCCATTTCAGCCCTGAGAAAAAGTCTCTGGCTATCCACCTGATCTATGCTTGTACACCTTTATCGAGTCACCTCTCATCCTCCTTCGCTCCAAAAAGAAAATCCCTAGCTCACTCAACCTGTCCTCAGAAGACATGCTCCCTAATCCAGGCAACATCCTGGTAAATCTCCACTGCACCCTCTCCAAATCTATTCTTCCTACCATGAGGCAACCAGAACTGAACACAATATTCAAGTGTGGTCTAACTGGAGTTTTATTTACCTTGCAGATTCTTAAGAGGAGAAAGAGGGGTAGAAAGGTGCAGAGAGAAAGTTCTAGAGCGCTGGGGCCTTGGAAACAGAATGGCAGTGAATGTAAGAGCGATGAGTGCCAGGGACAACCAAGATGGAGTAAAAAATTGACAAGGTGTTCCAGAGTTGAAAGCGATTAAAGAAATGGGGGTGGTGTGTTGGTATTGAGTTCTTTGTTTGCAAAGCCCAAAACTCAAAAGAACATTTTAAGCTATATCCGATATAGATGTCTATGGATACAGTATCCACCTGTTCTTCAAAGACTAGATTACTTCTCTATCCAGCCTCTGCAGCAAGGTTGAACTGCCAATACCCACTATCTGAGCAGTGGGTTCCCCCTCCCTAGCAAGGACGAGATACTTTGAGCTAACAAAATAGTTTAAACACAGTTTATTTTAACGATACACGTTTAAGTTTAGACAAATAGTTCTGAACACATATTTCACACCCACAGAGAATTTCCAATTTATGAAATATTTCCAAATTCCAAGAAAAACTACAAAGGGTTTCGCAAGCACAGTTATGATTCTTACAAAATAAAAGAGCATTGCACGTGAATGAGTCATGTTTCCAAAACTGAAGTTTGAGGAAGGAATTTCAGTTCTGCTTTCTGCATTCCATATTTCTTGGGTGTCCTTTTAACTTCAAACAAATGACTGTTTGCAATTTACTTTAAGACATCAGTGTTTGGGAAGTTGTTGGAATCGATTGTTAGGGATGAGATTACGAGTACCTGGACGTACATGACAAGATAGGCCAAAGCCAGCATGGTTTCCTGAAAGGAAAATCCCGCCTGACAAACCTACTGCAATTCTTTGAGGAAATTACAAGTAAGGTAGACAAAGGAGATGCAGTGGATGTTGTGTATTTGGATTTTCAGAAGGCCTTTGACAAGGTGCCGCACATGAGGCTGCTTAGCAAGATAAGATCCCATGGAATTACAGGGAAGTTACTAGCATGGATAGAGCATTGGCTGATTGGCAGAAACAGAGAGTGGGAATAAAGGGATCCTATTCTGGTTGGCTGCCGGTTACCAGTGGAGTTCCACAGGGGTCGGTGTTGGAATCGCTGCTTTTTATGATGTATGTCAATGATTTGGACTATGGAATTAATGGATTTGTGGCTAAATTTGCCAATGATACAAAGATAAGTGGAGGAGCGGGTAGTGTCGAGGAAACAGAGAGACTGCAGAGAGACTTAGATAGTTTAGGGGAATGGGCAAAGAAGTGGCAAATGATATACAATGTTGGAAAGTGTATGGTCATGCACTTTGGTGGAAGAAATAAACGGGCAGACTATTATTTAGATGGGGAGAGAATTCAAAATGCGGAGATACAAAAGAACTTGGGAGTCCTTGTGCAGGATACCCTAAAGGTTAACCTCCAGGCTGAGTCAATTGTGAAGAAGTCGAATGCCATGTTAGCATTCATTTCTAGAAGTATAGAATATAAGAGCAGGGATGTGATGTTGAGGCTCTATAAGTCACTCATGAGACCACACTTAGAGTATTGTATGCAGTTTTGGGCTCCTTATTTTAGAAAGGATATACTGACATTGGGAGGGTTCAGAGTAGATTCACGAGAATGGTAACAGGAATGAAAGGGTTACCGTATGAGGAACGTCTGGCAGCTGTTGTGCTGCATTCCCTGGAGTTCAGGAGAATGAGGAGGGATCTCATAGAAACATTCTGAATGTTAAAAGGCCTGAAAGATATAGCAAAGTTATTTCCCATGGTAGGGGAGTCCAGGACAAGAAGGCACGACTTCATGATTGAAGGACATCCAATTTAGAACAGAGATGCGGAGAAGTTACTTTAGTCAGAGGGTGGTAAATCTGTGCAATTTGTTGCCACGAATGGCTGTGAAGGCCAAGTCATTGGGTGCATTTAAGGCAGAGATGGATAGGTTCTTGATTAGCCAGGGCATCAAAGGGTATGGGGAGAAGCCAGGGGAGTGGGGATGACCGGAAGGATTGGATCAGCCTGTGATTGAATGGCGGAGCAGACTCGATGGGCCGAATGGCCTACTTCTATTTCTATATCCTATGGTCTTAAGAACTGAAGACTGGTTCTTGCTTACACCAAGGAGTTGAGCAAGGAATATTTATTAGAAGTTTAGCTTTGTCATAAAACAACTCTGATCTTTTGGAAAGGTCATCTTGCTGCAGTAGGAAGCTGAGTTTAGCAAAAAACCCTCTCAGATCCTTGAAAGTGAATAGCCATTACAATGTGTGAATTCATTTTGGGTATGAGAGCCAGTGCAGGTCAGTGAACACTCAGTTGATGATGAAGTTACTGTAACTATTTGGGTTCTATTTAGAAAACACGAAGTATGCCAAAGAGTGCCTTTAGTGATTGTGCCATCGAAATGCCGGAGTAATTTTTTCAGCTATATTTTAACCCAACAGCCAGTTTCATGTTAATTGAATCCATGCAGTTTCTGGATATCCTCCACCCCATTCCTCCAAGAAGAGGAGAAAAATGACTCATTAGGAGAACCGAGTTACTTTTGACACATCGAGTCAATATGTTAGTAACCCAGTTTCTGTCATGGGAATTCAGTTTCCCTTTAATCTGAAGTCTGGCTGCTCTCTCAATTGGCCGGCACATGCACAAGACATCAAGGGACGGTGGACAGGCCACTACAGGCTGCTGCTGTGTCCCTCCGTTGTGATTTGTTCAGCACCGCAGGGTGTTAGGAACGGACTTATTTTTGGCTGATTGCAAAACCCTGCATTTCTGGGAAGCTGAGAATATTAGCATAAAGCTGCCAAGTTTGTTTCTTGGCAGCTATAAAGAATGAAACTGATTCTCTCAAAGTTTTTAATCTTTCACATGAAAGTCGGCTGAGGGTTAAGGTGGAGGAGCCTCACCTTGGCTGGAGATTAGCTGAGAGTAATCTTGTCCCTTCGATCAGTCGCACCAAAAGCTTCCCAACACTGACACCATCTTTTCATTTGTCGATGCACGCACAAGTCAGACCTCAGTGACTATGAAAGGTCTGTGCCCTCCTCAAGCCCTTCAGCCTTTGTACAGCTAAACTGTCGCTGAACTTCCTCTTTAATAAAATATGGAGCACAGGATGTGGTGCTGACAGATCCTGGTTTCAAATGGCAAGCTGTTTTCATCCTCAACTTGTTTTGCTGTCAAATCATATTCCCCGTTGGCACAAATTAAAAGCAGAAATCTAAATGTGAAATCCAGACTGTTCCCATGCAGTTTTGGGCATTTGCAAGAGATCTTGTTTTTTGTTTTCTTATTTTCATCACAAAAACAAACAGAAGAAAAGCCTTGGGAGGCTCTTTCGATTTTCAACCAGGAGGAGACCCCTCAACTCCTCAGCCTGCTGTTCCATTTATGATTCAGCTCCTGATCTCCTGACTCAACAAGGCATACACTGACGCTGATAGTCCCAATTCCGTTTCAGCTCCGGTCCGATCACCCCTTGAGTGAAGCAATGTTCCTGGTTTCATTTCTGGTCATCCTAGTTCAAAACCCAAGGGCACAGCTCACATGTCCCTGATTTCCCCAGAAAGGAAATATTTTCTATGTATTGTCTTCTTCCATTTTAGCCCACTCAGTTAAACTGCTACTCTTACACTCAAGGATTATTAACTGAGTCTGTGGAGTCTGTTATCAGACACTCACTGCAATGGTTTTGATGAATCGGTGCTATGCCCTGCTTCTAAGACCAAGGAAAGATTTGGTAATTGATGCCAACAAGCCACATGATCCAAGTGATCACAGGTTCAATGCCAGGCTGAGCAATCAATCCAATTGGCGCAGTGATGCTGAACATATTGTAGAGGGCATAGGTGCTGGGGCCATTTCTTTTCACATTATATGTCAATGATCTGGATGACAGAATTGATGGCTTTGTGGCCAAGTTTGTGGATGATACAAAGATAGATGGAGGGACAGTCAGTGGTGAGGAAGTAGAGTGTCTGCCGAAGGACTTGGACAGCCTAGGAGAAATAGGCAATCCTAGAATATGTCATAAAATTTGTTTTGTGGCAGCAGTACATTCACAAAATTAATTTGTAATTAATTAATCTGTACATCAATACAGTAATACAAACTATAAGTTATAATAAGAAGTGCACAAAGAGGGATAAATAGTGAGGTAGTGTTCATGGGTTCATTGTCCATTCAGAAATCTGATGGCAGAGGGGAAGAAGCTGTTCCTAAAACAATGAGTGTGTATCTTTGGGCTCCTGTACCTCCTTCTTGATGGTAGCAATTGAGAAGAGGGCATGTCCTAGGTGATGGGGGTCCTTAATGGTGGATGCTGCCTTTTTGAGGCATTGCCTTTTGAAGGTGTTCTGGATGGTGGGGAGGCTGGTGCCCATGATGGAGCTGGATAGGGTTACAACTTTCTGCAGCTTTTTCCAATCCTGTACCGTGGCCCCTCCATACCAGACACCGATGCAACCAGTTAGAATGCTCTCCGTAGTACATCTGTAAAAACTTGTGAGTGTCTTTGGTGACACACCAATTCTCCTCAAACTCCTAATGAAGGATAACCACTGTCATGCCTCCTTTGTAATAACTGCATTCATACATTGGGCCTAGGATAGATCTTTAGAGATGTTGTTGCACAGGAAATTGAATCCTCATCCTTTCCACTTCTGATCCCTCAATGAGGACTGGTATGTGTTCCCTCGACTTGCCTTTTCTGAGGTCCACTATCAATTCCTTGGTCTTACTAATGTTGAGTGCAAGGTTGTTGTTGTGACACCACTCAACGAGGTGATTTATCTCACTCCTGTATGCCTCCTTGTCACCAGCTGAGATTCTGCCAGCAATAGTTGTGTTGTCAGCAAATTTATAGATGCCAGTTGAGCTATGCCCAGCCACACAATCGTGGGTACAGAGACAGTAGAACAGTGGGCTCAGCACACATCCTTGAGGTGCACCAGTGTTGACTGTCAGTGAGGAGGAGATGTTATTTCCCATCTGCACAGAACATTGTATAGGTTAAGACTTTATTTACTGGAGCACAGGAGAATGAAGGGAAATTTTATGGAGGTATACAAAATGTTGATGGGTATAGATAGAGTGCATGCATGCAGGCCTTTCCCCCTCATTTTGGGTGAGAGTAGAACTAGAGGTCATAGGTTTAGGGTGAAAGGTGAAATATTTAAGGGGAAACTAAGAGGAAACTTCTTCATTCAGAGGGTCACGTGAGTGTGGAACAAGCTGCCAGTGTAAGTGGTAGATGTGGGTTCAATTGTAACATTTAAGAAAAGTTTGGGTAGATACATGGATAGGAGGGGAGGCATGTGGTCTGAGTGCAGGTAAATGGGACGAGGCAGAAGATCAGGTTGGCATGGACTAGGTGGGCCAAAGGGCCTGTTTCTATGCTGTAGTACTCTCTGACCACGATTCCACTGATAACGTGGTCCTGCTTCTTTACGGTGCGATCCATGAATGAAATAACTTTGGTCTTCTTGAAGTCAGATTGTGGCAATGACATATTAATGGCACAGAACTGATGCCATTTTGGCACGACATGGGGCTGGGCTGGATATCATACCTGGAAGGGCTACAGAGCAGCTGGATTGGGGATTAAAGAATGGCCAAGTCTGGCATTGAGATATATTGTTGGGGTGACGAGAGGGAGTGGTTATCTATGTGAGTGGCCAGAAATGGGAAAAATTCCTGAAGAGTTTGTTTGTGCTACCATCTATCACAAATGCAGGAGACACAAAGACTGCAGTTGCTGGATTCTGGATCAACTCACAAAACACAGGTTAGGCAGCATCTATGGAGGGAAATGAACAATCGATGTTTCAAGCTGAGACCCTTCATCTTCACTGGATGAAAGGTCTCAGCCTAATGTATCAACTGCCCATTTCCCTCCTGACCTACTAAGTTCCTCCAGCATTTAGTGTGTTGAGTTGTCCTTATGCTGGAGAAAGGATATACTTGGATCTGAGGGGGCAAAGTGAGAAGACTTGCCAGTGTATTTCTCAAGATGCACTTGGCATTGTCCCATGAGGATAGGTTGGGAACCTATAACCTTTAGAGTTCAGAAGAATGAGAAGTGATGCCTTTGAATCCTACAGGATTCCAAAGCCATTTTCCTAATTGGATTTGGAAATGAGGAATGTTAATGTAAGGAAAAGAAAACAATTATTGAAACACTCAACAGGTCAAGCAGCATCCATGGAGAGAGAAACAGTTAAAGTTTCAGATCAAAGGGTTTTTAAACTTGTAATGCTAATGCTATTTTATTTTTACCTCTCAACATGCACCAATGTCATCATGATTCTGTTAGTTTATTTTGTAATGTAAGATACATCTAATTTATGCCAATTTAAGTTTATGTTAACTTACACTCACTGGCCACTTTATTAGGTTCATCTGTGCACCTGCTCATTAATGCAAATATCTAATCAGCATCTCGATGCATAAAAGCACGCAGACATGGTCAAGAGGTTCAATTGTTTTTTGGATCAAACATCAGAGTGGGGAAGAAATGTGATCTAAGTGACTTTGACTATGGAACGATTGTTGGTGCCAGATAGGTCATCTCAAAAACTGCTGATCTCCTGGGAATTTCACGCACAACAGTCTCTAGAGTTTACAGAGAATGGTGCAAAATCATCCAGTGAGCGGCAGTTCTGTGGATGAAAATGCCTTGTTAATGAGAGAGGTCAGAGGAGAATGGCCAGACTGGTTCAAGCTGACAGGAATGCGACAGTAACTCAAGTGACTACGTGTTACAACAGTGATGTGCAGAAGAGCGTCTCTGAACACACGACACATTGAACCTTGAAGTGGATGGGCAACAGCAGCAGAAGACCATGAACATACATTTAGTGGCCACTTTATTAGGTACAGGATTAGGCAATAAACTTAAACTTTGAATCTTGAACTTGGGATTTTGTTCTTCAGAATTGTAGATGGTGGGAGTTAATTGATGGGAATAGACACACATTATTCAGCTGTCAAAAGCTGTGTGGTAATAGTCAGTGTAATCCCATGGCTCTGTAGTTTCTTGGAGTGATCTAGTAACATGGTATTTTATATATCAGGAATTGATTGGTATGATTTGGTCCAATGGACTCATATTCAATGGGAATGATTTGGTCCTGTGGTAATGCTCACAAAGGGATTCAACATGTGTCCTTTGGTCCCTTGGAATTCATTTCATAGGAGTAAATGAGGCAGGAATTAAAGTATTAAGAGTAATTAAGAAATTGTTTGGAAGTGGGAGTGAAGAGGAAGTGATCTGGTGTGCTAGAATGCTCCATAACAGTCATAGATGACAAATGATTTTGTCCACTGGGAGCTGTGACTCAATCAGCTTTACAGTTTGATCAGCGATTTGGTGTTTGAACATTTCAGGAAACAGTAAAACAATGACAAAACACATGGATCACCTGCCCTTCTTTTTATGACAGGGTCTGCAGCCTCAGGAAACTGGGATCTTTGATTACTTTTGGATATAAAACACAAATATCGGTGAGTTGATAACTTGGTGGTCTTGGGGAGCATCAAGTGCTTAGCCCTGTAAAAGATATTTCTTGCTCTCATTGTATATGAAATAATGATGAAGCTTATGTTTCTTGACTTCATACAGTAGGACCTGTATTATTTTGTTCTTGAGAATGTTGGCATCTATGCAGTCCAGCCTACTTGCCCATGTGCTATTTTAACAGGAGGTAACAGAGCTGACTGCATTTGTAAAGGGCCCCTGGTCAAGTGTCATTATATTCCGAAACATCTAACTTTTGTGTGAAGAACAATGTAGAAACCAAAGTTGTAGGTCATTAATCCTTATCACTTCACCTAAAAAACTTTGAATGTTACACACATTATTGATAATTGTGATACAATCTTGTTGAGAGATTGGAGACACAAGAAACTGCAGATGCTGGAATCTAGAGTAACAAACTTCTAGAGAAACTCAGCAGTTCAGGCACAACCATAGAAGAAAAAGCACAGTTGAGATCTTGGGTTGAGAACTGAAATGTTGACTATTCTTCTCCAAAGTGTAGACTAGTGATTCATGGGGTTGTATTTGGTGACCTGTCCTAATTTCTGTTTTGTTATCAACTCTGGTTTGACTTTCCCTCCTGTTCCAACAGTCAGAATGACTGCAAGCCCACTTTGACCTGGCGATGGCAAACTTAGAGACATTCAGTCATACTAATAATCTTCAACGCCCAAGTCCTTAAACTCCTTCCTTCACATGAATGGTTGTGAAAATTTGTAACACTCTCTCCACAAAAAATAATCTGTTGAGACAAGTTTCAAAGATGATATTGATTGGTTTGTACAAATAAGCAGGTTGAAGGCTGTGGGACCTGGAGTGCACAGAATCAGAATCAAGAATTGAGATTGTTTAATATCATTTCCAGTACACAAGTGTGAAGGAGAACAAAATAATTGTTACTCCGGATCCGATGCAGCACAAAAAAAAACACATTAAGATAAGAGACAATAATAAAAAAACACAATAACTACAGATAGCTTGTATACTGTATATAGATTGATTGTATGCCCATAAAGTGACACTGTGCACAGGAGTGTCTGTGCATAAGGTGACTGACAGGAAATGATAACGTAGTGGTGGCTGGGGGTGTGGAGGGGTAGGTTAGTGGGTGGAGGTGCTGATCAGCCTTACTGTTTAGGAAAGTAACTGTTTTTGAGACTGGTGGTCCTGGTGTGGATGCTACATAAACTCTTCCCTGACGGGAGTGGGACAAACAGTCCATGAGCAGGGTGGGTGGGATCCTTCATGATATTGCAGGCTCTTTTCTGGCACCTTTCTGTACGTATGTCCTTGATGGTGGGTGGCTGGTGCCGGTGATGCGTTGGGCAGTTTTGACTAGCTGTAGTAGAGCCCTCCTGTCTGTACCGTTGTTTCTGCACCAAACAGTGACATAGCTTGTTAGGATGCTCTCTACTGTGCGTCTGTGGAATGCATATGGATGTGCAAAGTTCAGTTTTCCTCAGCCTCCTCAGAAAGCAGAAGTGTTGGTGAGCTTTCCTGACTGTGTACAATGTGTTTTGGGACCGTAAGAGGTTGCGTGTGATGCACACCAAATGTTTGCAGTTTCCACTGCTGTGCGATCGATGTAAAGAGGGGTGTGACTGGTGCAAGTTCTCCTGAAGTCGATAACCATCTCCTTTGTCTTGTTGACATTGAGGAAGAGGTTGTTTACCTGGCACCAGGCCTCAAGATCTGCTACCTCCTCTCCTTAGGCTGTCTCATCGTTGTTGATGAGCCCCACCACTGTCATGTCATCAGCGAACTAAATAATGTGATTTATCGGGTCTTTGGCCGTGTAGTCATGTGTGAGCCAAGTGTACAGCAAAGGGACCAGCTACAGTTTAACTTAGCAGAGGAACTAACGGAGTTAATGACCTGATCCAATGATTGGATTTGTATCTCACTAAGATCATTCTGATCATTAATGTGGCTTCCTTGGATTACCTCCACTCTCTTGCAATGGGAAACTCTGTGGATCTTCAGGCCCAGAGGTTTCTTACTCCCACAGCCCACTCAGATTGATATCATACCCACTGATGTGGTTCAACATCCTGAGGCACGTCACAGGAGACTTTCAAATTTCAAGGTCAATTTATTATGAAAGTATGTATATGTCACCGTATACTACCCTGAGATTCATTTCTTGTGGGCATTCACAACAGCACAAAAAATACAGTAGAATTGTTGAAAACTACACACAAAGACAGACAAACGGCCATTGTGCAAAATAAAAAAATATATAACAAATAACTCATACTGGGAATCAGTGGGTGTGTTTTCTTCCCATTCACTTTGAGAGCTTTTAAATGGATTAGGAACGCTATCTGTTGCTGACCTTGTCAAGTTAATGGGGAGATTTCCCAGATTTATTACTGCAATGACAACTTGCTTTTGGATGGTATCTGCATTGTAAACAAAATCAGGACAATTTCTGGCATATTAAATGAAATTAAAAAAAAACTAGACGTAGGACTCTGACTCCCCCTCTGCTTCCTGGCCAACAGATCACAAACAATAAGGTTACGCAGCAGTACCTCTGCCATAATTATCCTCTGCAATGCTGTGTCCGCTGCCCGCTACTACATTCTCTTGTCTTGCCCCTCATGACAGGCAGAAGATACAAATTATCGAGGGCAAGTACCACCAGACTCAAGGACAGTTTCCATCCCGCTTTAGTACGATCCTTGAATGGGCCGCTTATATGGGAAATGATGCCCACTTGACCTCCCAATCCACCTTGTCATGACCCTTGCACTTTAGTTGTCAACCTGTACAACACTTTCTCTGTAACTGTACCATTATATTCTGCCCTCTGTTTCCCTTTGTGCTACCTCAATGTATTTGTGTATGGAATGATCTGTCTGAATGGTACGCAAACAAATGCTTTTACTCTGTGTGACAACAGTAAACCAATACCGACAGCACAACACCATAAGATATAGGAGCAGCATTAGACCATTTGGCCTATTGAGGCTGCAGCAATAATGGCTGATTTTTTTTAACTGAACCCCATTCGCCCATCTTCTCCCTGTAACCTTTAACCCCCTTACCAATCAAGAGCCTATCAATCTCTGCCTTAAATATACCCAGTGGTTTGGCCCCCACAGCCCTCTGTGGCAACGAATTCCACAGATTCACCATCCTCTGGATGAAGAAATTCCCCCACATCTCAGTTTTAAAGGGCTGTTCCTTTATTCTGAGACTGTGCCCTCAGGTCATAGACTCTCCTATTAGTGGAAGCATCCTCTCCACATCCACTCTGTCCCGGTCTTTTAGTATGCGGCAGGTTTTAATACGATCCCCCCCCATCCTTCCGAGCTCCATCAAATACTGGCCCAGAGACAACAAACACTCCTCATATGTTGGACCTTTTGGTCCTGGGATCATTCTTGTGATTTTGAATTATTCACTTTTAAAGTACTCCACCAGCTGTTAAACAGTTTTGGAATATGGCATGCCCTTCATTAACATTGCAAAAAAAAACCCAGAAATGGTTGCCAGATGTAATCTTCCCACACTTTCAGAATGTGGTTACCAGTGGAAATCTACATCTGATATGCACAAGGACTAAGAGACTGAAGGAAGCAAGTTTACCAGAGTCTCCAGAGTTCGACCTGGAGAACTGAAGAGTGATTCACTTTGGAAGGTTGAATTTGAAGGTGGAATACAAGGTCAATAACAGGAGGAACAGAGGGAACTCGGGGTCCACGTCCACAGATCCCTGAAAGCTGCCGCACAAGTTGATAGGGCTGTTAAGAAGGCGCATGTTGTGTGAGCCTGCACTAGATTGAGTTCAAGAGCTGTGAGGTGATGTTGTAGCTCTGGTTAGGCTACACTGGTCACCTCATTATAGGAAGGACGCGGAAGTTTTAGAGACGGTGTGGAGGAGATTTACCGGGATGCTGCCTGGATTAGAGATCATGTCTTATGAGGAAAGATGAAGTGAACTAGGGCTTTTCTTTATATTCTAAGTACTCCCCAAATCACTGAACTTGATGTTGCTGTTACGGGGAAACAGGCTGATTTGCATAGAGTAAGCTCCCGCAAACATGAATGGGGTAAAAGGCTGATCATTCTGCCTCTGTGGCATTGTCTGAGGGAGAAATTTTGGCAAACTCAAAATGGGGGGGCGGGTGCGGTTGCTGGTGATGAGCACGCAGTCCAAACCTCCAATTGAGAAACAGTGTTGTGGGATCTTTTGCAAATGCCAGGCAGCATCCCAGACTTGATCTGAAAGACTGGCACATTGGTCCAATGACAGTTCTCTCGGCACGAAACATCGCCTGCTTATTCACTTCCATAGATTCTGTTTAATCCCTCCAGTATTTGTTGGGTGTTACTTTCGTTCTCATAGATGCTTGTTTTGGATGAGAATATTACAAAGAGCTTCAGGCTGAGGGAAATTGTGGGTGTAATAGAAAGCTCGAGAATGACATGAAAGCAAAATGCCTCTTTTGCCACGATTGCAAGGGAGAAGACATCAAGATGAATTTGTTACCTGCTGAAGGCTCGGTTATTTTGATAAATGGGTGGGAGGGAGAAAGGCAAGGGCAGGTCTCCGGCACAGACAGTTGTTCTGCTGTAATTACTGAGCAGCGGAGCCACAGCAGATTATGATGAATGGAGATTGTGAAAGTTGTTTTTATCTGTTCCTGATTCACAGGAGGCTGAGCTGATGAGGCAGTGGGATGGCAATGAGGGGGTGGGGAGTGCAAGGCCAGGAAGAGGTCAAAATTGCTCCAGAGTGCTCTCTCTTTCCTCCCTTCTCTCTCTCTCTCGCACTGATTTGTACTCTGCATCACAAACTTTAATTTTCCTGCTGTGAAATTGCACTATTTTCCTTTTGGGGTGGTGGAGTGTTGAACTTCGGTGGTTTTAAAATGTTTCTACAGAACTTCTCCACCTCTCTTAATCGCCACAGCATGGGAACAGGACCTGTGGCTCACCATGCCTGTGCCAACCATCAATCAACCTCCCGCTGATACTGACCCCCTTTACCCACCGTCCTCTCTAGATTTCTCTGCTTTGGCAATTCAAGGGCTCACTCAGATGATTGATAAGTGTAGTGAGAGCCTCAGCCTCCACCATCCCTTCAGGCAGTGTGTCCCACATTCCAGCCTTCCTCTGGGGGTAAAAAAAAAATCCCTCTAAATCTCTTAGTCCTCAGTTTAAACCTATGCCCTTTACTCTTGGATCCATTTGCAACAGGAAAGGATGGTGTTCAGTCAAATACAATCAGCTAACATCTATTTGTGGGCAGCGGGCGTCGAAAGCACTGAATTACTTCCACAGGTTTCGAAACTATGCAAACCACCAGAATGCAGCTTATCCAAGATTTGTGAATGGTTGTGAGAGCAGCAGGAATGACAAGAACATAAGACATTGCCCTTTGGCCCACAATGTTGTGCCAATATTTTAACCAACTCCAAGATCAATCTAACCCTTCCCTCCTACATAGCCCTTCATTTTTCTATCATCCATGTGCCTATCTAAGAATTTCTTCAAGTTCCCTTAATGTATCTTCCTCTACCCCTCCAGAACGACCCACCACTCTGTGTAAAAAACATTCCTCTGACATCCCCTCCCATACTTTCCTCCATTCATCTAAGGATTATGCCCCCTGGTATTGGTCATTTCCACCCTGGGAAAAGTCCCCAGCAACCCACTTGATTTTTGCCTTTTATCATCTTGTACACTTCTATCAAGTCCCCTCTCATCCTCCTTTGCTCCAGAGAGAAAAGCCTGAGTTCGCTCATAAGCTATGCTTTCTAATCCAGGCAGCGTCCTGGTGAATCTCCTCTGCACCTTCTCTAAAGCTTGCTCTTCCTTCCTATAGTGAGGCGACCAGAATGGAACACAATATTCCTGATCACAAAAGGCCGTCTGATTAAGTGAATAAAAGGTTCAACATTCTTGCAGTTCCCCACTTACACAACAAGCAATCAGCTGGAGGACCTTAGCGAGTCAAGCGACGTCTGTGGGGTGATCCGAAACACAAATGATTCCTTTCCCCACACAGATGCTGCTTGACCCGTTGAGTTCCTCCAGCAGATCGTTTGTTGCTCCAGATTCCAGCATCTGCACTCTTTGCTGTGAGTGGCTCGGAAGTGCATCAGTTCTCCAGCCCAAGCTGTGCTCTTTAAAAATCGTACTGATGGAATGGTGAATCTCTGTGACAGAGGAGGTCTGGACACACAAATTGCTCGCTGACCCATGATATCACAGCCAGTGCAAGCACAAAGTTCAATAATTTCTAAGTTCAAAGTAAATTTATTATCAAAACACAAATCTGTCACCATATACCACTTAGAGATTCATTTTTTTGGCAGGCATTCACAGTAGAACAAAGAAATACAATAAAATCAGTGAAAAACTACACAGAGACTGACAACCATTGTGCAAAAAAGCCAAACTGTGCAGACACAAAAAAAAACAAATAATAAATAAATAAACAAACAAATTAAAAAATAATAAATAGTAATACTGAGAACGTGAGTTGTAGAGCCCTTGAAAATGGGTTCATAGGTTGTGGAGTCAGTTCAGAGTTGTGGTGAGTGAGGTTATCTGGACAAGTTCAGGAGCCTGAAGGTTGTAGTTATAACTGTTCCTGAACCTGGTGGAGTGGGACCTGAGGCTCCTGGACCTTCTTTCTGATGGCAGCAGTGAGAAGAGAGCCTGGCCTGGAAGGTGGGGGTCCCTGATGATGGATACTGCTTACTTGTCACAGCGGTCCTTGTAGATGTGCTCAGTGGTGGGGTGGGCTTTACTCGTGATGGACTGGACTGTATCCACTAACTTTTGTGGAGCCAATTTTAAATGTTTCTACACATCAGGCAAATGATGGTGCTCAAGACAGCAAGTGCCTGATTTCACCCACTTACCAAGCTGACCAAAGCCAAGGGGAGTAGAATTCTTGCTCTTATGTAGATTGGGGTTGCCAACCTTTTTTATGCCATGGACCCCTACCATTAACCAAGATTTGGAACCCCTGATGTAGCTAGATCTTGCAGGAAGCAAGGATGACAATGGGAGATATCAGTCCCATAGAATTCTTGGGCATTGCGTGTGGATGATTGGAATAATCCTCCGTTTTACGCGAGCTTGCAGCTGAGGGATAAGCACACGGAAAGGGACTGGAAGTGGATTAATACATGAGCAAGAAGTCAGCAGAGCAGGTAAAAATTAATGGGGGGGGGGGGGGGTAATGAAAGCACACTGATCACGCCATCAAGGCAAAGTTGGGAAGTAATCAATATTCAGAGAGCAAACAAGGTAACCAAAGCTTTGCTTAGGCCACACTTGAAGCCTGGCATGTTGTTCTGGTTACCCCATCGCAGGAAGTCTATGGAGACCGTGGAGGGGGTGCAGGATGCGGCCTTGATTACAGGGCATGAGTTATAAAGGATAAACTTGGGTTGTTTTCTCTGGCGCGTCGGTGGCTGAGGGGAGACCTGATAGAGGTTTATAAAATTATGTGAGGGGTAGATAGGGGAGACAGCCAGTATTGCTTTCCTAGAGTGGAAATGTTGAATACCAGATGACATAGGTTTAAGATGAGGTGGCAGGGACGTTTAAAGGGGATGTGCAGGACAAGGTTTTCTCTACACAGACACAGATAGGTGCCTGGAATATGCTGCCAGAGGTGGTGGTGTAAACAGATGTGTTAGCGGTGTTTAAAAGGCTATTAGACAGACACATAAATATGGAGTGATACAGGTCATGTGCAGGCAGAAGGGATTAGTTTAAGTGGATTCACGGTCAGCACAAATGTCATGGGCTGAAGGGCCTGTGCTGTACTGTTCTATGCTCATTGACTTTGGAGCCAGGAAAAATAGTACAGCTAGCAATCAGGACTGTATAAATGTGTGTCAGCTGTCACTGGCAGTGGGGGGGGGGGGGGGGGTCACTCTCTCAGTAGTGTGTTAGAAGTCAGTGATTTAATGGTCTGCACCAAAAATCTGGTCTCTGGTCTCTGGTCTCTGGTCTGACACCTTAATATCATGCTGAGGTGATGACCCACTCTCGCAGGTGACTGTACAAAACCCTATTGCACCACCTTAAAGGAAAATGGCAGCACCCGGCTCCGGCTGAAATTTACCCTGCCGATCAACCTCACGGAAGAAGCAGATTATCTACTTACTATGCCACTGCTGTTTGTGGGAGCTTGCAATGCATAATTTGACCGCATATATTAAAACTTCAAGAGAAATTTGTTGGCTGTGAGGTGGCGAGGACCATTGCGAAGGGCGCCGTAGAAATGTGTGTCTCTCCTGCTATGTAAACCAGCCCAGCCTTTGAAAACACAAACCAGACTTTGTGGCTCAGGTAGGCACCAACGCATTGACACTGGTTCACTGTGGACCAGACAGTGTTGGTTCATTTCCTTGCTTCAATGATCCCCTGGACTTGAAGAGCAGAGACGAAGAGTTTCGTGACAGAGAAGGAGATGAAAGTCGAGGGATGTTTCGATCCTCAACATTCTTTTTGGTGATCTATTGAAAGGAGGGAAGATTGCCCGGGAACTGTGGACGTGATAGATAGATCCGGGGAAGGTGAGGGAAACTTTGTCAGAGGGGTCCAATCTACTTCCAATGCCAGGTTAACACCCAGGGGATCATTTCTGCCTCTGCCAGCTTGGGATGCCAGCTTTGCCAGCCTGGTGGTTTGTGGTGAGCGGGATATTAGTCCAAGCGTGCCTGTCTGTGATGAGTTACGTAACAACACACAAACTGCTGGAGGAACTTAGCCGGCCAAGTAGGATCCGTGGAGGAAAATGGCCTGTTGACATTTCAGACCGACACCCTGCATCACAGGAGTTAATGTCTGTGGTGAGCGCATACCAGCTGTCAGCAACTTTCTGACCTTTTGATAGTCAGAATTGAAACAAATCGGCAAACCTTCAGGCAGAGCGCATCTAAACTGCACTGCTGCTTGAGAATTTCTCTGCCCTCACACTGACAAGGGTAGCGCGTGTTTGAGAAGTGAGCTTCATTCAGAGTGGTTTGGTCGGGCATCACTCGCTGCTGTTGGAGAGTGGGGGAGGGCAGGGAGGAGAGAGGAATGTCTCTTCCCAGGCAGGAATCAAATCCAAACAGCACGATTATAATTTTGCCACACGCGGCACATATCAGGAACCTTTTCCTCCAATCCTAAACCCGTCAACACTCCTCACCCTTGTCACTGCTCATAGTCGAAACAAAACCTCCCAACCTGCCCTTAAACAAATAAAGCTTAACTTGACTGGCAAGCTCTTAAGTATTGGCCCCATTTACGGGAACCATATTAGCTATAATTTATTGATAAATACTACTTTTGCCCTGCGTACACATTAAAGAGTGAAACTCTGGCATCTGATTATGAAGCATGCTCTTGCATTACGACAAAGCATATAATTTATCTTTCTCACCAGGCAATGTTATCAACATTTGAACACATTTCATAGATATAGGGTAGAATCATATGCTCCAATGTAAATATTCACGGCAGGCCACTAATTAAGGTAACTAACACTGAAAGAAGTATTGCCTCAGACTTACCTTGACAATTCTTAGTTTCTTTGCTAATGAAGTGGCAGTATACAAATGCAGATTAGTTCCCCATCAGGGCTGTGAAGGCAATGCTCCAGTACTGCTCTCCAGATTGTCTCAACGTTAATAGAAATAAAAAGACATGCACGCTTACACATACACACAGCCAAAGGAAAAGAAAAAGGAATTAAGTTTCAAAAGCCCTCCCCTCATTGTCATAGCCAGTCCCCTTGACTAAATCTGTTCCTTCAGTTTCCTGTTTCTCTGTAGCCTTGGCAGCCGTCACTGTATGGATGTGGGAGAAACTCAAATACTTTCTTATTGCTGCCTCTTCCTGTCTGGCTGTTATCCAGTGTTCAGATTTTCTTATTTTACAGCTTTAATAGTGTATTTCCTATATGATTACCCCATCCCTGTTTGAAAAGGCCTCCCACACTATCGTGCATTTGACACGGTAACACAATACTGATTACACCATCCATGTGGGCAGTGGCAACACTTTGTAATTTTGCTGTGTTTGCAGTTATTTTTTTTCTCTGAGCTTCCTATTTTCTATTCCAGAAATAATATTTTTGAGAGCAACCCAGCACTGAACTCATCAGGAGGCTGGAACCTGGAGTTCTATTACTGAGCAGTCAGGGACTTGGGAATTCGAGCCAAACTATTCATTTAAAGAGGTGGAATTTTATCTCTCATTATAGAATTGCATGGAATTTACAGCCTAACAGGCTATTCTGCCCAGTGGCTCTGTACTGTGATCTGTGCCTCGCATAAACCTCTCATCATCTCCTATTCCTTCTCAGTCAGAAAGATTATCCTTCAGTGTCCAGCTGCTGTTCGCCTTGTGCAGGAGTGAGAAGGGTCGCTGATCAATCTTTGGCAGAGAGATTTATCTTGAAATCCTCATTGGATTCATTAGAGGCTACCTCATATTGGTAATGTCCAGTTTTAATTTCCCATACAAGAGGAACCACGTTCTGTACATCGAAATCTGAGGCTTCCAACTTTTCATAATTAATTACCTTCTTCAAGATGTTCCATAATCCTAATTATCCTGACCAGCATTTGATACTTCAACCCCTCACATGCTGAATTTTTAAAATGTACTGCCAAAGGTTTTTTTTAAAAAAAACTGGCATTACTATATTACTTTCTCTTCTCAATGGCTGACTTACTGAGTTTAAGATAAGAAAGCTGCTGGTACACCTCACCAGCCCACTCTGCCTTGACAGCCCTGAGCTCATAATGAAAGCATTGCTCTTTCAAAATAAATCTGTACAAATCACATCTGAAAGAGCAAGTCAGAATAAATCACATCAGTTATGTTTCAGTCATTCCTCAACAAACCCATCTCCTACTTTAATAAAATAACTTCACAGGAGAGCAGTGTGGGAAGGGCTGTGAATACACAACATAACAGAAGTAGTAATATTATTGACACTTACATGCTTTCTTTATACCAATATTATTAGTGCTGAATTAAATCAGTCCACGAAGACATTTTGAAACCCCCTGCCCTGATAACTATTGACAGACAATGAAGAGCTGAACCAGATCATTCTGGACCAAGCCTGCTGCCCATTCTCATTTCACTTTGTAGTCACCGACCTGTCCACCTGGAACTGATTGAGCTGCATGCTGAGTGCTCCGACCTGTGAGTAGGCCTCAGGTGTCTTACCCTGGGACCTTGCCCTAGAATGCCTTTGCCCCTTGCCACTCTCTAAGGATTTCGAACAGTTTTTTAAAACATCTATGATAGGTAATTAAGAAAAAAAAATCAATATTTACTAGACTTCTGTATTCGCCAAAACATGTGTGGAAATCTGGGATGTCTGACGGCAAGTGGTTCTCTACAGGGCTTGATTTATTCAGGTTTTCTGTAATCTCAATATGGATTTGTTGGGAGAAATGCAATGGAGTTACATTGTCAGATACCTTCAGTAAATGCATCCATCATCCAGGGTGAGATGAGAAATATGGCATCAGTGGGTGCAACTTTAGAGGCAGACAGGTAATCGAGGGCACGATCTGTGCAGAATGTTTACATGGTAACTGGTGATACAAGTCAGAGGTGCTGGACTGCAGCTTGAACCCATCTGTCCATTCTCCTCTGACCTCTCTCATTAACTGTCACTTATTGGATGCTTCTTGTTTTCCACACCATCCTCTATAAACTCTAGAAATGGTTGTGCATGAAAATCCCAGGGGATTAGGAGTTTCTGAGATACTCAAACCACCCATTCTGGCACCAACAATCATTCCACAGTCAAAGTCACTTAGATCACATTTCTTCCCCATTCTGATGTTTGGTCTGACCAACAACTGAACCTCTTGACCATGTCTGCATGCTTTTATGCATTGAGTTGCTGCCACATGATTGGCTGATTAGATATTTGCATTAACGAGGTATGTAGTTGGTCCTAATAAAGTGGCAGCTGAATGTAAATAAAAAATGTAAAAGGTAAATAATGATATAGTGTCCTTGAGTTCATGGACTATTCAGAAATCTGATGGAGGATAGAAGCTGTTCATGAATCATTCAGTGTGGGTCTTCAGGCTCCTGCACCTCCTCCCCGACGGTAGTAACAAGAAGAGGGCATGTCCTGGATGGCGAGGGTCTTTAGTGATTCTTAATGGTGGTGAGGGTTTCGTCTGTGATGGAGCTAGTTGAGACTGCAACCATTTTCAATCCTGTGCATCGGAGTCTCTATACCAGATACAACCAGTCAGTTTGCTCTCCGCCGTCCATCTGTAGAAATTTGCGAGTCTTTGCAAAATTACTGGTGTGGCTTCTTTGTGATTGCCCTGATGACCCCTCAATGAGGACTGGCGTATGTTGTCTTGACTTCCCTTTCCTGAAATCCACAATCAATTCCTTGGTCTTGCCGACATTGAGTGCAAGGTTGTTGTTGCAACACCACTCGACCAGCTGATCTATCTCACGATCGTTCACCCAAGTGTAAGAAATCTTATACGAATCAGCTCTCACTAACTATACTGTAGTGTGGTAATGTCTAGATAACCCTCTGTGGTGATGTTGACTGAGTGAAAGGCAAAGATCTGGACATTTGCGTCCACTGGATTGAGTGCATGGGGGCTCTGTTTGGTGCCTCAACAAAGCATCAGATTAAACCCCCCACCTGATCCCTCTGACTCCTCAAGTTGCATGTCAAAAATCTTCTCCTTGATCACTGGTGCAGCACGCTTGCCTTTGTCAGTCAGGGAACTGAGGGTAGAAGCTGGGATATTATGTTGCAGTTGTACAAGGTGTTGGAGAATTATATACAATTTTGGTCACCCTGCTGTAGGAGAGATGTTATTAAACTGGAAAGAGTGCAGAAAAGATTCATAAGGGTATCACCTGGACTTGAGGGTCTGAGTTATGGAGAGAGGTTGGGCAGGCTAGGACTGCTTTTCTCCCCTTTAAGCACATGAAAATGAAAGGTGATCTTATAGACTTGTATAAAATCGCAGATAGGGTAAATCCACTCATTTTTTCTCCCAGGGCTGGGGAATCAAGAACTAGATGGCACAGGTTTAAGTTGAGAATGGAAAAATTTAATAGGAACTTTTTTCACCCAGAGTGTGGTCAATATATGGAACGAGCTGCCAAACCATGGGTTGGTATGGACTAGTTGGGCCAAATGGCCTGTTTTCATGCTTTATCACTCTCTGACTCTATACCTCCAGGATGATGAGGGTCAGACAATAGTATCACTTCTGTCTTAAAACAAGCCAGAGTCTAATCTCAACTGTATTAAGATATTCCACAGAATCCTAAAGTCCAACTCTCTGAACAATTTACATTTGGTTTCCTGGCCCTTTCCTATTCTCTTTTTTTGCCTCCTTAAGTGTAGAAGATTGGAATTCCCATTCCACTGTGTAAGACAAGAGGAAGGAAGGACGAGATCTGATTGAAATGCCCACTTCACGTCACATCTCAGAAAGGTCAATGGAATCAGGATAACTGATTGTCAGGACACGCACGTTGATTAAAGGGAGCATGGAAAGCCTGACTTGAACGCCAAGACTGAGCAAGGATCAGAGGGGAAAATTCACCTGTTTACTGTGCTGCTGCAGACTTGTTTGTTTTCAGAGTATTTTGATGGTAATCAATTCATTATCATGGAATTCCACAGCAGTAGACCACTTCCTTTCCATTACAGCATAATATAGTCTGTTTTATTTCACGTGGCAAACTACTTACAGAAGAATTCCATATCTTTGTTCTCATTTGAAAGAAACAAATCATTCCAAAGGAATTTTGATTGGGTTTAACATTGTTTTAAACTTGTTGTACATTATTGTGATGGCATGTCCCATCTGAAGTTGCACATGCTTCTGCAGATTTCATGTCAACTTGGATCCGCCATTATCTCCAACAGGTTTATAAATTTGAAGGACATAAAATTACTTGGTTTACACTATTTAAAAAAAATTTCTCCTGGGTTTGGTTGCACAGAAATTTGTCTTTGATTCAGTCGTGGACACAGTACAATCCATCACCAGCAAAGCCCCCCTCACCATTGCCACAAGAAAACAGCGTCCATCATCAAAGACACCCCACCCCCAACACCCAAGCCAAGCCCTTTCCTCGTTACTACCACCAGGAAGGAGGTATAGAAGCCTCAGGTCCCACACCACCAGGTTAAGGATCAGTTATTACCCTACAACCATCAGGCCTCTGAAACAGCATGGATAACTTTATACACCTTCCCTCTGAACTGTTTCTACAACCTAGAGACTCACTTTTGAGGACTCTTTATAACTGATGTTCTCAGTATTTTTATTTGCATGGCTTGTCTTCTTTTACACATTGGTTTGTGATGGTGATTCACTTTCCAGGGCCCAAGAGGTTCTTTCCAATCACCTTTCCAAAGGGTCAGGTTTTTTGGTGATGAAGTTAAACTTCTAACCAATATTCTTTGCTCAGATTTTTGTAGTAGACAAGAACCGGTCTCCAGTTCTTAATGCAAGTTGATGCAGTAATCAGTTTAAAGTTAAAAATAACAGCCTATTAGCCCACAGCAGGCAACTGGTTGCCAAGTCTGCTTTGCAAAGTGAAGTAACCAGGATACTTCTTGTTTCCATTAGCCAAACGCAAGATAATGGGGGTTATGTCATTTAGCACATCGAACATGGTTACAAGTGGGGATGCTTGTGTACTCAGAGTCGGCCCTCACAGCATTAACTGTGGATGGTTGAGATCTCTGTCACCAGAAGCGGTTAAGGCCATCTATGTGAGTTACTTTGTCCCAGTAATGGTATCAGGAAAACGTAATGTGCAGATGATGTCATCAAGTAGAAAATAGTACAAATATTATAAACATTGGGATTTGTTAGGAATAACAAGGAGAATGACAGAAAGAGGAACTAAAATTCATCCCTCAACCATCACTTTCTATGATGGATTCATTCATCTGCAACTCGTTGGTATGCCCTCCTAGTTAATAAGAATTGTACCTGTGTTTGGAAATCCTTTGCAGTTTATAAATATTTTGTAATTTGGAAAACTTTTATAAATGAGAAATCCTCTGAGTGTGAATTATTTGTCTAAATTTAAATGTATATCATTAAAAATAACATGTGTTTAAATTATTTTGTTAGCTGGAAGCATCTCTTCTGTGGTAGGGAGGGGACACAGCACTCAGACATCAGGTATTGGTAGCTAGACCTCTCCGTAGAGCCTGGACAGGGAGGTAAGCTAGTCTTTGATACAGTATATCCTCGTTATAGTGAGGGTATCTGTAGACCCCTATATTGGATAGGGCTTAAAATCCCCTTTTGAGCTTAGGGCATTGCGGATAATGAACCCAATACCATCACATATTGTTTGTCAGTTTTTGTTTTCTTAAAAACATAAAATTCAATTGTTTTCCTTTCTCTCTGTAAATGCCCACAGAAAATAAATTTCAAGGCAGTATATGATAACATATGTACTATGACAACAAAAGTACTTTGAACTTTGTGGCTCGAGGACACTTTTAGAGGGTTTAGAAATGTGTTAACCAAAGCAAAGCAGTAAAGCAGCTTTTGGCTGCGTCTTTAAATGGGTAGTGGAGAGAATTTGTACAGGCTGATAAACCTGTGCTTGGAATCTCTCTCAGTAGGTAGTCACAGAGTAATACAGCACAGAAACAGGCCCTTTGACCGAACATATCGATGCCGACCAAGATGTCCATCTAAGCTATTGTGGACATGCACCTGTCCAAATGTCTCCCAAGTGTTGCTGGTGTACCTGCTTTGGGCCATAAACGCACCACCCTCTGTGAGAGAAAGTTGGCCCCAGGTCCTTTTAAAATCTTAAACTCATTGGGCAGAGTGCAGCTGTCTGCTTGTTGGAAGGGCAAGATGCTAATGTTATGGATCACCTCCAAGTGAAAGGTAAAAAGGCCAAGCTGTCCGTTTTCACCAACGTCCTCACACAGTCCACTGTTTTTGCAGATTAATCCAATAATTCAATTAAATAAATAGATTAAATTAAATCTATTAAATCAAGATTAAATAATCCAAATAGGACATACATGGTAAATGGTAGGGCATTGAAGAATGCAGTAGAACAGAGTGATCTAGGAATAATAGTGCATAGTTCTCTGAAGGTGGAATCTCATGTGGATAGGGTGGTGAAGAAAGCTTTTGGTATGCTGGCCTTTATAAATCAGAGAACTGAGTATAGGAGTTGGGATGTAATGTTAAAATTGTACAAGGCATTGGTAAGGCCGAATTTGGAGTATTGTGTACAGTTCTTGTCACCGAATTATAGGAAAGATATCAACAAAATAGAGAGAGTACAGAGAAGATTTACTAGAATGTTACCTGGGTTTCAGCACCTAAGTTACAGGGAAAGGTCGAACAAGTTGGGTCTTTATTCTTTGGAGCGTAGAAGGTTGAGGGGGGACTTGATAGAGGTATTTAAAATAATGAGGGGGATAGATAGAGTTGACGTGGATAGGCTTTTTCCATTGACAGTAGGGGAGATTCAAACAAGAGGACATGATTTGAGAGTTAAGGGGCAAAAGTTTAAGGGTAACACGAGGGAGGGTTTCTTTACTCAGAGAGTGGTAGCTGTGTGGAATGAGCTTCCAGTAGAAGTGGTAGAGGCAGGTTCGGTATTGTCATTTAAAGTAAAATTGGATAGGTATATGGACAGGAAAGGAATGGAGGGTTATGGGCTGAGTGCGGGCCAGTGGGACTAGGTGAGAGTAAGTGTTCGGCATGGACTAGAAGGGCCAAGATGGCTTGTTTCCGTGCTGTAATTGTTATATAGTTATATGGTTATTAATCTGTAGGTAAATTACCAGATAGATAGACATTTTTTCTTTAAATCCTTTCGTCTTCTAGTCATACAAAATCTCGGCAATAAAAAAGTTTGAATGATAAAAGAATCATGTAGTCAGGATCTTTGATTTTTAAAATTTCAGGGAAGACGTATCACATTGTTGAATAACCATTGGGGTATGGGTGTGTGGGTGGGGAGTAGTCATGCGAAAAATCTTTCAGGAATGCCTCAACTTCCTCAGGAGGCTAAAAAAATAACCTCCTGAGGAAGAATAGGAAAAAACGGGTGTATTGCATTCCAGAAGTGCATCACCTGATGCATTTAATTGGACTTTTCCATTAGCAGCCAAGTCACACACACGATACAGGAAGGAACAAGCAAAGGACAAAGGATGCTATTTTCTTTTGAAGCTTAAGTCGATCTGGCATGTCACCAAATACTCTAACAAACTTCAGCAGATGTACTGTTGAAAATGTCCGTGCTGGTTCTATCATGCCCAGTACTGCAGTTTGAATGCACAGAAATGTAAGAGGCTGCAGAAAGTAATAGGCAGCCCTCCTAAGCACTGACAGCATCTCCAGGAGGCATTGACTGAAGAAGCCTGAAGTCCTACACCACAAGGTGCAGGAACAACCATCAGGTTCTTACCTGTTCAACCCTAACCTTAGCTCAGCAACAGAACACTATGGACCACCTCTTGTATTACCAGAGCTTTGTCTCTGACTGTGGCTTTTTCGCACTAATGGCTTCTTTTACACACTTATTTCTCTTTACTCTCTTGTATAATTTATATTGTATGTTTTCTGTACCTATGTGTCTGTGATGTTTCTGCAAGCAAGATTTTCATTGTGCCTGCACCTAACAGTACTTGTGCATATGACAATAAACTCAACTTAGGACACAGCAGATTCTGCAGATGCTGGAAATCTTGAGCAACAGGGAAAAGAACACCCAATGTTGCAGATCAAGACCCTGCAACAGGTCCAGATGAAGGTCTCAGCCCTAAATGTTGACTGTTCCTTTCCCTCCACGGATGCTGCCTGACCTGCGGAGTTTCTTCAGCATATACAATGTCTATAAAAAGAATTCACCCCCCCCCCGGAAGTTTTCATGTTTTATTGTTTAACAATATTGAATCACAGTGGATTTAATTTGGCTTTTTTTGACACTGATCAACAGAAAAAAACTCTTTGGTGTCAAAGTGAAAAGAAATTTCTACAAATTGGTTTAAATTTATTGCAGTTATTAAACACAACATAATTGATTGCGTAATAACTCACCCCCTTCAAGTCAGTATTTAGTAGGTGCACCTTTGGCAGCAATTACAGCCTTGAGTCTGTGTGGATAGGTCTCCATCAGCTTTGCACATCTGAACGCTACAATTTGTCCCCATTCTTCTTCACAAAACTGCTCAAGCTCTGTCAGATTGCATGGGGATCACGAGTGAACAGCCCTTTTCAAGTCTAGCCACAAATTCTCAATTAGATTGGGGTCTGGACTCTGACTTGACCACTACCAGACACTAAATTTATTGTTTTTAAGCCATTCAAGTGTAGCTTTGGCTTTTTACTTGGGGTCATTGTCTTGCTGGAAAGCAAATCTTCTCCCAAGTCACAGTTCTCTTGCAGACTGCATCAGGTTTTCCTCCAGGATTTCCCTGTATTTTGCTGCATTCATTTTACCCTCTACCTTCACAAGCCTTCCAGGGCCTGCTGCAGTGAAGCATCCCCACAGCATGATGCAGCCACCACCTGTCACAGGTCTCTTGGTGGCCTCCTTCACTAGTCACCTTCTTCCACAGTCACTCAGTTTTTGAGGACAGCTTGCTCTAGGCAGATTTACAGCTGTGCCATATTCTTTCCGTTTCTTGATGATTGACTTAACTGTACTCCAAGGGATATTCAGTGACTTGGAAATTTTTCTTGCATCCATCTCCTGACTTGTGCTTTTCAAAAACCTTTTTGTGGAGTGTTCTTTTGTGGTTTTTACCAGGATACTGACTCAGCAGCAGTTGGACCTTCCAGATACAGGTGTATTTTTACTATTAACAATTGAAACACCCTGATTGCACACAGTGATCTCCATTTAACTAATTATGTGACTTCTAAAACCAAGTGGCTGCACCAGTGATGATTTGGTGTGTCATATTAGAGGAGGGTGAATACTAATGCAATCAATTATTTTGTGTTTTATATTTGTAATTAATTTAGATCACTTTGTAGAAATCTGTTTTCACTTTGACATGAAAGAGTCTTTTTCTGTTGATCAGTGTCAAAAAAGCCAAATTAAATCCACTGTGATTCAATATTGTTAAACAATAAAACATGAAAACTTCCAGGGCGGGGTGGTGAAAATACTTTATGTAGGCACTGCATTATGTGGAACCTGACCTGATGGATATATGTGGTGCTCCACACAAACCTCTACAAACATTATTTCATCTTGCTGCATTACCTTTTTGACTACATTCTCCCCATGTGTTAATGCAACTTCCAATAAAATCCATCCAATCTATTTACCTGAACCATGCCCTGGTAGAAATGAGTTCCACATTTTCACCTGCATCTGGTTGAAAAGAAAGCGCCTCCTTGTCTCTCTGTTCAGTTATCTGATATTTATGAACCTTATTTAGGATCTTAAAAATAGATTTTTAAACAGCACGTGGCCATGAGCATTGGTGGCAATGATTCTCCCCTAAACTGAGGAGGAAGTTAACAGTCAATCACTTTGGTATGCCTTGAGTTACATATGGGCCAGAGCGAGTAAGATGATAAATTTCCTTCCCAAAACAACAGTTGCTAAACAAATGAGCGTTATTCAAAAATCTAAACTTGTTCAGTCATTTTTGAATTTCATGCAAAGATGGAATTTGAACTCATATCCATGGATCAATGGCATAGAACTCTAGCTCCTGATCCAGCAACTTAGCCATGAGGTTACTCAATCCTTGAAGGATTGTTACCTCCAGGTATGAGCAAGATTTAAGATTGAAGATTCATGTTTATTTCTCACGTGTACATTGAAACATCAAAATGTGAAATGCAGCATTTGCATCAGCATCCAACACAGCTCGTAAGTGACGCTACACATTCAACACAAAGGCACATCACACTTCGTAATTATTTGTAAAACTGGTTAGCTCTCAGCCATATTTTTCTTCTAGAAAACCATGCCTTAGTTTTTCCAGACTAAGTTTCAGAACACAGCTTCAGAGTGTGCATCGAAGGTGCATTGTATGAAGCTCCACATTATTTCAGTTTAAACGGTGAGAGCCACTGACTTGCTGGAGCCTAACAGGCAATTCCATCTTTTATCTCATCATCAATTTCTGTTTCCAGCAATGTTAATCTTATATTTCTTGGCTGCTTTAGAACGGAAAAGAGCTATTTTTAAACTGTGTTTTTTCTGTCCCACCCGCAATTGTTTATCTTGTGCACCAGTCATGCTATTAGACGGCTATGGTTGTCAATGGTTCATTTTTTTTGATCGGAATTGAGAATTTGGTTGAGGCAGTGTTGCCTATTCTGAGACATGACCTGGTTTTCCATATTCCTTATTGCCTCACAAGTTGTAAGCATTATACACTCAGTGGCCACTTTATTAGGTACCTCCTAATAAAGTGGCTGTAGCCAAACCACTTCAAAGTTCGACATGTTGTGCATTCAGAGATGCTCTTCTGCACTCCACTGTTGTAACAGATGGTTATTTGAGTTACTGTCACCTTCCTGTCAGCTTGAACCAGTCTGGCCATTCTCCTCTGACCTCTCTCATTAACAAGGCGTTTTCACCCACAGAACTGCCGCTCACTGGATATTTTTGTTTTCGTACATTCTCTGGCATGGATTCCAAACCTGGGGTCCACAGACCCCTGTATTGGTCCAAGGCATAAAAGAAGGTTGGGAACCCCCTCTAGAGACTGTTGTGCATGAAAATCCCACAAGATCAGCAGTTTCTGAGATACTCAAACCACCCCATCTAACAACAACAATGATTCCATGGTCAAAGTCACTTAGATCACATTCCTTCCCCATTCTGATGTTTGGTCTGAACAACAACTGAACCTCGTGACCATGTCTGCATGCTTTTATGCATTGAGTTGCTGTCACATGATTGGCTGATTAGATATCTGCATTGACGAACAAGTCTACAGGTGCCCCTAATAAAGTGGCCACCAAGTGCATGCTTCTGTAGTTGTCACTACAGAGGGGCTATTGATGGTGGCCCATTAATCATGTCTACACTACATGAGGGGCTATTGATGGTGGCCCATTAATCTACAAATCCTTGGGACAGTGACGGAAACCAGGGCACCCAGGGGAACTCATGCAGACACCAGGGGGATGTGCAAACTCCACCCAGGCAGCACCAGACGTCAGGATCAAACTGTGAGGCAGCAACCCTACCCAGTCACTCATATGGCTGTTTAGCAATAGACTAGTTATTCTTTGGAGGGAAATACAAAAGCTTGAACGTGTTGCTAGTACACCAACTCAGTGCTGAGGGAGAGCCATGATACCTGGGGTGGAGACATTTTGCCAAAGTTCTGTTGGTCCTTTCACCTGACGTGGAAGATCCCATGACATTATTTGAAACTTTTAAAAAAGTATCATATTTGCCTGCGGAATACCAAAAGGCCTGCATAGATTGACGTGGAGAGGATGTTTCCATTAGCAGCAGGGTCCAGTATCTGAGGACACAACCTCAGAATAAAGGGATGTCCCTTTAAAACTGGGATGAGGGTGGTAAATCTGTGGAATTTTGCCAGGGACAACTGTGGAGGCCAAACATGGGGTGCATTTAAGGTAGAGAATGATAGGTTCTTGATACAAGGGTTAAGAGTTATGGGGACAAAGTGGAAAAATAGGGTTAGGAAAAAATCAGCCATGATTAAATGGTGGAGCAGACTTGATGGGCCAAAAGGCCTAATTCTGCTCCTATTTCTTATAGTCTTTTGGCCTTATGATATGGAATGAGCTGATTGACCCTTTGAGTCAATGCCAGCTTGCAGAGCAAACCCATTCTCCACTAATTTCCCTGCAGCCCAAGTCCATCGATAGGCTCAAATCAAGCGATGCAAGAACTGGGTTTTTTCCTTACCTGGGACGTGACCTGGTGGGGTTTAGACCAAGCAATAGAAACCACCCGTTTGGAAATTGCTCCCCCTATATTCACCGCTGCCCACTGTCTGCCATTTTTTCCCCACTCCTAAGGGTCTTAGCTCGAGCATTCCTGCCATAAACTTCCCGGGATCTTCATCGTGGCCAGGTGGGCACATCAGCAATGTCAAAAAGCCACCTAGATAGCAGAGGTTTCGAAGCAGATGGGACTAGCTTGCTCATGGATGAGTCGTGCCTAAGGGCCCATTTCCAAGCTGTATGACACTATGACCCCATGAGATGCTACCTGATCTGCTGAAGGTTTCCAGCATTTTCTGCTTTTATTTAAGGCTCCCACCATCTGCATTTCTTTTGACTTTCATTAGCTGGCCCAAGAGTCATGTTTCTGTTTGTGAAAATAAAATGAGTTTTCACAGTGTAAAGGAATTTTCTTGTTGAATATGCATAGTGTAAATTCCAGACAGACACATTTAAGGAATTTCCAATTCAGGGTGTACATAGTCTGCACAGTTATCCATGTTTGTTTTATTCGCTTAGTTTGAGTTCTCATATTTGCTTGTTCCTTGGTCTGTGCTGCTTCAACACTTAAAGGAATACACCGGTTCACTGAGGGCAGAACAGCCGACAGCCTGACTCTAAACAGGATTCTCACAGGATTTCACCTTGGGCTCACTGGAGTCAGCTTCTGCAAATCTGCTTGAAAATGAGTGGCAGAGGCCAGAGCTAGTGGCCGCCATCGCACCACAGGGAATTCAGAACACACTTCCTTCCCTCAAGCTGATGACAATGCAGGGTGGTAGTGCCAAGGCATTCAAGAGAAAGCTAGATAAAACATGCGAGGGGAAAGGAATAGAGAGATTCCCCGATTGTGCTGGATAAGGAAGAGAGGAGGCTGGTCTGACTGGCTTGCTCTGTGGTGACAGCTCAGGATGAGACTTGCTTTGGTCAGCCACATTTATCGTGACTTAGTTGGATCTTATTTCCTTGCACTTTCCATCAATTCGTGAGCTTTCATTTTTGTGAACAGAACTTCAGCCCTGGCTGCTTCAACATATGAGCATCCCAGGGAGCAAAGGTGGGAAACGGTGCTGGGATGGCACTGACCAGGCTCTGAGGGGGAAAGCTTAAAGGGAGATATGCGGGGAAAGAGTTTTTACACAGAGAGTGATGGGTGTCTGGTGGTGGAAGTAGATGCATTTACAGCAAGAGGCTGTTAGACACAAATGGAACCAGTGGCCAGTGCTGCACCACAGAGATCAGCGCTGGAATCCTTACTGTTCCTTAAGACATTAACGCTTTGGGTGTGAATATGGGAGAAATAATAGTAAATTTGCAGTTGAAATATAAAGTGGTGGTGTTGAACAGTGTAAAGGATAGTCTTAGGCTACAGGATGGTATCGATCAGCTGGGAAAAAAGGCAGCAAAATAGCATTTGGAATTTAATCCTGATGTGATCCACTTTGGGAGATCTAATGAGAGCAGTGAATGGTAGGGGCTCAGGGTTTATAAACAAGTCCAAAGATCCCTAAATCAGCTTTATTATCACTGATTTATGTCATGAAATTAGTTGTTTGTGGCAGCAGTACAGTGTAATACATGAAAAATGACTATAACTTACAGTAAGAAAAATTAAAAAGATAGGATCTCTTAGGTACTTGGCAGGGGCCAATAAAGTGTAGCAATGTGTAAGTGGAGCAGCCATTGTTGGAATGGACAGTGGCCAGGCTTTGGTGAAAACAGGCACAGGCTAGCACTTAAAGCTGGAGAAGTTAGAGGTATTGCAAGTGTAGGCAAGGTGTAGTTAAGACAGTGGAATGCTCCTCCTCTGCGATGTGGGATTTCAGGATATCTAACAATCTCCCCGATAACTACATCTGCAGGGAGTGCACACAACTTCAGCTCCTGACCGACAAGGTCAAGGAACTGGAGCTGGAACTGGATGCACTCAGGACCATCGGGAGGCTGAGAAACTCATAGATGAGACTTTTACTGAGGTGGTCACACCTAGAGTACAGGCTTCAGATCTAAGGTGGGTGACCACCAGAAGCAAGGGGAGTAAGCAGTCAGTGCGAGGTTCCCCTGTACCCTTTCCCCTCAGGAACAAGTGAACCCTATTGGATACTGCTGGAGGGGTCGACCTATCAGGGCACAGCATCAGCAGCCAGGCCAGTGGCACTGTGGTCACCTCTGAGGCTCAGCAGGGAAGGGGAAAATCAGGATTATCAATAGTGATAAGAGACTCAATAGTTAGGGAGACAGTCAAACAGGAGATTCTGTGGCTACTTAAGTGAAGCCAGGACGGTGTGTTGCCTCTCAGGTGCAAGGGTCTTGCACTTTGGTAGAAGGAGTAAAGGTGTCGACAATTTTCCAAACGGGGATAAAATTAAAAAATCAGAGGTGCAAAAGGAATTAAGAGTCCTCGTGCAGGATTCCCTTAAGGTTAATTTGCAGGTTGAGTCAGTGGTAAGGAAGGTAAATGTAATATTAGCATTCATTTTGAGAGGTCTAGAATTTAAGAGAATGGATGTAATGTTGAGGTTTTAGAAGGCATTGATTAAAACACATTTGGAGTATTATGAGCAATTCTGGGCGGCTTATCTAAGAAAGGAAATACTGAAGTTGGAGAGGATCCAGAGGAGGTTCACGAGAATGATTCTAGGAGAGAAAAGGTTAATGTGTGAGGAGCTTTTGTTGACTCTGGACCTGTACTCATTGAAGTTTAGATGAATGAAGGAGGATCTCATTGAAACCTATTGAATATTGAAAGGCCTAGACAGAGTGGATGTGGAGAGGATGTTTCCTATAGTGAGTGAGTCTAGAACCAAAGGCACAGCCTCAGAACAGAGGGGCATCCATTTCGAATAGAGATGAGGAGGAATTTCTTTAGCCAGAGGGTGGTGAATCTGTGGATTCATTGTCACAGATTGCTGTGGAGGCCAAGTCACTGAGTATATTTAAAGTGGAGGGTGATGAGTTCTTGATTTGTCATGGCATCAAAGGTTTTGGGGAGAAAGCAGGAGGATGGGGTTGAGAGAGATAATAAATCAGCCATGATGGAATGGTGGAGCAGGCTCAGTGGGTTGAATGGCCTAACACTGCTCCTACGTCTTCTGGTCTGGTTTTATATCCTATTTTCTTTCTACACAATCAGTTGCAATGATTCCGGAATGAAGAGAATTGTCAAATTCCTGTGGGGAAGAGCAGGACGGGAAGGCAGTAGGTTGAGAGGCTAGAGAAAGGATGGAAAGATGAGGGGGGATTAAATGGGAATCCCTCAAAAAATGCTCAACGACATTGAGCTTATTGACTTCTCTAGTTGTTATGGGTTACTTTGTCAATGCCGTGCTCCAGAACAGGAGTTGGTGAAGTGCCCGTAGGTCAGGTATTGTAGTGCCTCTTTGTAGCTTCTTTGTTTCTTATTACCTTAGAGCATTATGGGAGTTAGCCCTCTCTACATTTTCAAGGAACTTCCCACTGTCCAAGCTTTGGGAGTGGAGACAGACCAGACGCTGACTGAGACATTAGCGTGCTCTTTACTTGCAGCCTACAAGTCTGTGCAGCTCAGGAATATTGAGTTTAATGAATAATATTGATGGTTAAATGTCAGATCTGCTTAGCCTTGGGAATTTTACAACTGCTTCACAATTGACAAGCATATATTTTCACTTTACACAAATCAACCTTTATTTTTCAATTTTAAGAAAGAACAATCCATCTATTAAATGTAACCTTTTTGTTAAGTTATTAAAGGATATGTATGATTGGTGAAGCCTGGAATTTATGGAGGCTTTTCAGCTGGCACAAGTGCTATGCCATCTCATGCTCTCTGTGACATCTCAAATGGGCAAAGCCTTGATCTGAAGCAGAGCTAAGGTGAAAGGTCATCTGAGATGCACCATTGATGTTGTCTGAATTCCTAGTTACCTCTGGCATTTTCTTTTTCTTTATTTCAGGCTTCAGTTCTCAGGAGGAAGAAGCTGGCCAATGGGCCAAAAGGCAGCCATAGTGTGTTGAAAGATCTTGGATATCCATAGCAATGGCCATGATCTCTCCACTCTCCCCAGCTTTGCCAGGTCTTGACTGGTGCTCAGACTTCTGCAGACAGTGTTACTATAGGAATGTCACACTTGGGAGATGGAGACAGTGAACACAGATCTCCACAGATGGAGCCAGGACAGTGTGTTGGCATCTGGATACCCGAGCTCCCGGGCCCCTTGCGGATTGTAACAGGTGCTGGAGGTGTAAGTATACCTGCAGTCTTCCCTTCTCCAGATCCAATGATGGACATAATAGCACAGCCATGGTCAGGGAGTGGGAATGGGGATCGGAATGGAAGCTGGCACTAGGATCAGATCTGCGTCTGGAGATTTGTGGAGAGGGGAACCTTCTGCTGCCTGGGTTCATAACTAATGAAATTGCTACAATTGTGCAGGCATGGTTGGAGAGGCAAAGTGGTTTACTGGGGAAGAAGGCAAAATCCAGTCAGTGTTACCATGAAGGAGACAAGATCAATGGCCAGAACTTCAATCCGTGTATCATTTTACCATCACTGTGTCTTGACTAAACATTAACTTCCCCAGTGAGAAATGCGATAACATTTATGCCTGTGCTGATCCGGATTTCTGGAAATTGAGCCAGGAGGTTCCCTGCCAGGATCACGCTTGTGGATCTGACACAAGTTCCATGTCATTGAGTCACACAGCACCGACACGGGCCACTCGGCCACCATGGATGTGCTAACCTTCCTGCCCCTCACACTTAGAACTTGAAAGATTAGTTTTATTTGTCAGAGGCACATCAAAACGCTGAAACATACATGAAAATGCATTGCTTGTATCAAATCAAATCAACAAGGATTGTGCTGGGCAGCCCATAAGTGTAGCCATGCTTACTGACCTGAATCCAAACGTCTTGGGTGTATGGGAAGAAGCCAGAGCCCCTGGAGAAAACCCACGCCAGTCATGTATCCGGTACGCTATTGTGCCTGCCCTCCATACCTTATCTTTCTAAATGCCTCCAAAATATACTGAGTCCACCACCATCTGTGGGTCCCAACCACGCTTAGTGTAGAAAATAACTTGTTCCTTGGATCGCCTGGGATCAGGGTTGCACATTGAGATGTCAGATCCCCATGTAAAACTCCTTTTGCACCATTATTGGGAAAAATTATCCACATTGTCTTGGAAGTAGCCATCATGGAACACACCTGAAGCAATCAGGTTTCATGGGCCGTGAACCCACAAGGTCAGGTCTTATTACCCACAGTACCTTCAATCCTTCAGTTACACTAGGTTTTATGACCCGACACTAATATGACCTATTTCTTTTCACCGCATGCCTTTCTTCAGCTGATGAATCAGCTTGCCATGTTGAACATCACTTGGGAGAAGTACAAAGCGCTCGGAATTGCCCATTACCACAAGTGGTTTGATAGCACCAGCTGACTGAGCTGGCCAAGCTGGGTCTGTAACAGGCTGTGGGCAAGCCAATAGGAAAGCTAAAGCTACACTCAGTGGCTTCTTTATTAGGTACACCCGTAGACCTGCTCGTTAATGCAAATAACCAATCAGCCAATCATCTGGCAGCAACTCAATGCAAAAAAGCACGCAGACATGGTCAAGATGTTCAGTTGTTGTTCAGATCAAACATCTGAAAGGGGAAGAAATGTGATCTAAGTGATTTTGACCATGGAATGATTGTTGGTACCAGACAGGGTGGATTGAGTATCTCAGAAACTGCTGATTCCTTGGGATTTTCACATACTACAGTCTCTAGAGTTTATAGAGAATGGTGCAAAAAACATAAACACATCGAATGAGCGACAGTTCTGTGTGCAGAAATGCATAGTTAATGAGAGAGGTCAGAGAAGAATGGCCGAACTGGTTCAATCTGTATTAAGTACAGGAGGTACCTAATAAAATGGCCAACCAGTGCACTTGGCCTTGTCTTCACCAGATGATATCTCAATGACTGCAATGGTGGAAGTGACCACTCTGTGCTCCTTGTAGTCTTCATGTTACACTGTACATTTAGTGACAGTACATTTTTGTACATGGTCAGTCGACAGGTACAGAAAGAGAAGAGGTAGGGTGACCGTCAGTGAGGGCATTTAGGTAGTGCAGGAGTCCCCTGTGGCCATTCCCCTCCCTAACGGGTAGGCCGAGTTGAATACTGCCAGGGAGATGGTCTTCCAGGGAAGAACAACAGCAAAAGCCCAGTTTGTGGTGCAAAGTATGTGTTGCTGAATAGAAGTGGGGACAGGACTGGGAGAGTGGTAGTGGTGGAGGATGACAGCAGTACTGAAACAGGCAACTAAAAATTCATGCAGGGGAAAAGAAAATTCCACTTCTGAGAGATGATAAGACCATCAGAATGTGGAATTCTTATGTTTTTAGGTTCTGCACTCCTGTGGTTTTGTGTTTCTGGGTTTCTGTGCTCCTGTGCTTCTGCCCATAAGGCCATAAGACCAAAAGACATTGGAGCAGAATTAGGCCATTTGGCCCATCAAATCTGCTCCACCATTTCATCATGGCTGATTTACTTTCCATCTCAAACCCATTCTTCTGCCTTCTCCCCATAACCTTTAATGCCCTTATCAAGAACCTATCAACCTCTGCTTTAAATATACCTAAGGACTTGGCCTTATTCATATATTTAGGTATATGAATTCCACAGGTGGGAGAACCTACATCATACAAGAACTGTGTAAGGTGATGTTGCAAGTAGCCTGACAATAGAAAAAGAAATTGCATTTCTGTCGTTCTGGTCTTCTCTTTGGGATGTTATAGAACAATGAAGTGCAGGGAAACATTACAGTTTCTGCACGACAAGATCCCACAAATGGCAACAAGATCTGTTTTAGTGGTGTTGCTTGAAGGGTAAATATTGGCCCAGACACCATGGAGAACACCCTTGCTCTTCTTTCCAACGATGGCAGTTTCCATCTGGCCAATCAAAGTTCTCAGTTTAATTACTTATCTGTCACTGCAGAGTCCCTTCAGCTTGTATTAAAATCCCTGCCTCTGGAGTGGGGCATCACACCTATATTTCATACTTTGTACCACTGCACAAGTGTCTGTAAACCAATGAGAAGAGGTACTCTGCCTGTTCTCCATCTCCCTCCGGTGCTCCCCTCCCCCTTTCTTTTTCCCTAGGCCTCCCGTCTCATGATCCTTTCCCTTCTCCAGCTCTGTATCCCTTTTATTTCCTCGTGTTTACAGATTGGTTAGCTGTCCCCGCTCATCCCCCCTCCCCAAGTGCTTGGCTCAAGGATGTCTTGGAGTGGGCTGCAGGAAATTCTAGAAGGGGTGGATGAAACAGCCAGAGGACATGGTACATATAAGTACCAATGATATTAGCAGGAGAAAGGATGAAGTCCTCCAACATGAGTTTAAGGAGGTAGGATCTCGAAAGTCATAATCTCTCCATTGCTTCCAGCACCACGTGCTAGGAAGTATAGGAATGGAAGAGTAGGTCAGATGAATGTGTGGCTGAAAGTGTGATGCAATGGTATGGGCTTCAGATTCCTGGATCATTCGGCTAGCTTCTGGGGAAAGTGGTGCCAGAACAAGCAGGATGGTCTGCACCTTATCAAGAGTGGGACCAACATACCTGCTGGGACGTTGGGCAGCAAAGCCTGGAATACCCTGATTATAATTCAGACTACAGTGCCTGATTGTGGACATCTTGTTTCAGGAAATAAGTAAAAATCTGGGAAATGGTATAGGAAAGAAATGATTGCAGGGATGAGGGACTATGGTTACATGGATAGACTGGAGAACCTTGGATTGTTTTCCGTAAAGGTGGCTGTGGAGATTTGATATGCAAATGAAAGTAGATCTAAAGAATAAATAATAATTCCTTTGTTTTCTAATGCTGAAGCTTTCCCCTTCTCACTTTAAATACATGTCCTCTTGCATTTGACATTTCTACCTGGGCAAAAGGGATTCTGGCTGTCTACCCTGTTTGTGCCTCTCACACTTTTATAAACTTTCATCAAGTCTCCCCTCAGCCTCTGATGCTCCAGAGAAAATAACCCAAGCTTGTCTAATCTCCTTTAATATCTCATACCCTTGAATCCAGGCAGCATCCTAGTAAACCTCTTCTGCATCCTTTTAAAAGCCTCCACTTCCTTCCTGTAATAACTGAACACAATGCCCCATGTGTAGTCTAACCAAAGTTTGGTACATTAGCAGCATGACTTCCAAACTTTTACTGTCATGAGTCCTGTCAGCCCTGCACCTGTATTTGTTCATTGTTGTCTTATCTGGAGTTGTTAAGCCCTCATGCTTTCTGTTTGAACTTGACAAATTTATTTTGACTGGCACAGGGCTTCTGCATAGCGTGATTATTAAAAGTGGTCTCCTGATTAGCACTCATCGTGGGGTCCTTGTGTGTGTTTTGAAAATGATTTGTCTTGTGAAGCTGCTCAGTCAAGTCACCGATGTTCAGTTGGCATTCCGATGAATAAACACTTGCTTCTGGCTCAATATGGGAGTATGTTGTTCCTCCTCATCTGGGTTCAGTTGTCTCTCAGTGCACACCGTGACACTCATAATGAATGCCACAACCAAGCCATATGCCTTTTTTGCCACCATTTTTGCATGCATACTTTCAGAGAGCTATGGACTTGGACTGACTTTATTTCATATTTACAAGATTTTTAGTTTTTAAAAATCTTACTCAGTTGGAGAAAGTCAACTCCATTCTAAAGCTGCAGTACATTGGACAAATTACTGATTAACAGCCTTGGAACCATTTGCCTGTAATTAGTCTTAATTTTATTGTACTTAACATACAATGCACTTATACAAAATATATTCATTCACAGAAATAAAGCAATGAATTCTGATCAACAATGAACCTCAACATAAAATACCTTCACTGTCCGTTCTAACACGATTACACACAATACCTTTTATATGTTAATATTGATAAAGTCTGCTACTGCTGTTGCTCGTTGATACACCACACATGATAATATGTTAAAAATATACAATGTCAAAAATACAATTCATTTTCTCTACTCCTAATGAAGGCGTCTGTTCATATCATCTATCAGTGGTTGCCCGCCTGACTTTTCTACCTGTGCGGATCTTTAGAGTGAGGTTCATGGCCAAACACAACGCTATTCAATGTGCCTTACTTTCCATTGGGTGTCATTCAAGAGACACAGAAGGCAGAACTTCAGGCTGCTCACAGCCACCCAATGCCCCCAACACATAGCTATGTGCCTCCCTCATATTCCTAGCCTTCACAAGCCTTCTCTTAGCCAATGGTATAGCCGTATGTAGTCACATGTTGAAAACTCAGTGTGAACCTTACACTGGAAGTAAGATGGCTCCAAGTTCAAGGCTCAAACAAGGTTTGCACCTGTTTGCTCTTGTTTATGTTGGCTGTCTGATTGACAGCCAGCTTCTCCGTCTTTCCTGCTGCTTTGGCCATGATCTCCCAGTCAGGGGGAAGGGCAATGACTAAATGCCTACGTGACCTCCTGGCACAGCTTTTAAGGCACTGATACGTTCTTATCAAACCTGCTGCTTCTCATTGAGGAACACACGTAATAGATTCATATTGAAGAGAAGTCTCAAGCAGTCAGACTTGACTTGAGTCCCAGCTTCTGTGCTGGAACAACATCCCTTGTGCATAACACTGACCTGCCAGAATGAAAGTCTTACACCCTCATGGCTTTGGATTTAGATTTAGACTCCAGATCTGCACAATCTTTCTACCTTGGCCCATCCCCAAATCTTTCTGTATAATATTGAGGTAATTGGTTCAACTCATTCTCCATCACATTCTGCAGAAGTTTGGATAGAGGTTTCAGTTAGATCTTTAGCCACGATGATTGGGCTTGAGACCATCATCTTTGCCAGGATGCTGTTTGCATTCATTGCTTATAACCTCCTACACAAGATGGAGAAACCTTTGATCCCATCTCCCTGGTTTGTTTCTGCAAATATATCAAGCTACATATCTGGTGGCACACAATGTTTCTTACATTGAAGCACATCTAGAAACAGCAACAGTCAGTGTTCTACCAAATGGTGAAAACTCAAAGAGAAGGATTTGTCATTTCACCAAAGTTCAGAAAGTGCTTGATAAACATCAGCAGGTGTCTTGTCTTCACACATTGGTGGTATGGTGCAGGGAACATTGCTGGGTTGTGTTGTTTCTCATCTATATTAACAATCTGGATGATAATATGATAAACTGGACCAGCAAATTTGCGGATGATACCAAGATTGGGGGTACAGTGGACAACGAGGAAGGCTATCAAAGCTTTCAGCGGGATATGAACGAGCCAGAGGAACAGCAGGTTGAATTTAATACAAACAAGTTACACTTTGGTAGGACCAACCAGTGTAGGTCTTACACAGAGAACAGCAGGGATCTGGGAATACAGGCCTATAATTCCTTAAAAGTAATGTCACAGGTAAATAGGGTCATAAAGAGTGCATTTGGCACATTAGCCTTCATAAATTAAAGTACTGAGCAGAAGATTTGGGATGTTATGTTAAAGTTGTATAAGACATTGGTGATGCCTAATTTGGAATATTGTATGTAGTTCTAGTCACCTACCTACAGGAAAGATATCAATAAGATTGAAAGAGTACAGAGAATATTTACAAGGATGTTGCCAGGACTTGAGGAAAGGTTGAATAAGTTAGGACTTCATGCAATAGGCAAATGAGGGGTGATTTGAAAGAGGTATATAAAATTATGATGGGTATAGATAGGGTAAATGCAATCAGGATTTTTCCTCTGAGGTTGGATGAAAATAGAACTAGAGGTCATAGGTTAAGGGTAAAATGTGAAATACTTAACCAGAAACTGAGGGGGATCTTCACTCTGTTTGGATCATACTGCCAGCAGAAGTGCTGGATGAGGGCTTGAATGCAACATTTAAGCGAATGGCCTAATTCTGCTCCTATGTCTTATGTTCTACATGGATGAGAGAAGTATGGAGTGCTATGGTCCAGGTGCAGGTTGATGGGACTAGGCTAAATAATAGTTGAGCACAGCCTAGGAGGGCCAAAAAGCCTGCTTCTGTGCTATAACCCAATGGCCCTATGACATAATGCTGTACTCCTGTGCTCTCTTATTCTTTTCCTTCAGTTGATTTTTCACAGCCTTGGCTGCTTTTCTGTCTTCCCTCATTTGCTGGTACTTCCATTTTGGAAGGGTGAGTAAATTCTTGTTTTTTGACAATTGCTTTCCCTCTCTTTCATACGTGGGGGGTGAAGCATTGATGAGCTCAATCTGGGGAATGCAGCTGGTGGGCACAGCACAATTCCTGATGGGCAAAGGCAGGGAGGGAAAATCAATTGGATGAGCTCTAGCAGCTTTAGAGCTGATTGACTGGGGCCTCTGCTTTGGCCTTGCTCCATTTCTCTTCTCAGAGTAGACGGGAGGGGTTATGACTCCACCGGTTTCTTCCAAATGTTTGCTTTGTTGAAGAGTTTCAGGCACCTGAGTCAGAGAGAAACACTTCCTTATTTTGGTCACTGCATCTTGGTGTGTTCCAACAACTGGGGGGCTTGTTGGACAATTGTTCATGCAGGTGGTGGCAATGAATAGATTGGTGGTTATCTTGACTGCGTAGTCCAGCACGTCACCCTTTTCTGGATTGAATGGAACTTTTATTCTCAGCATGGATTTCAGTTGATCGGTAATCTTCTCTGATGTCTTTCCCTTCACAGACAGTTCTTCGTGATCTGACCATTCCGGAGCATATCCAACCTCAACTTGTTTGGCATAGGGCTGCCCCAGCGGCTGCTTGGTTTGGAGAGAATCTTCAAACCTCCCAGTGGGCAGTGCCCACTCTTGTGCGGTTCTGCCTCGAGGGGGGTTGTTGGCCTTCGCATCTGCTCCTGGTGAAAGCAAGTTATAGGCCATTATTATTGTTTTTCTCCATACAAACCATACAAACAGTGTCCTTGCAACAGGTTACCATTTGTGGGAGTAAGCGTTCAGCACAGACTAGAAGGGCCGAGATGGCCTGTAATTGTTATATGGTTACATGGTTATAAGTTGGCCCGTTGGAAATCAACAGTGAGCCTTTGAGTTCATATCATGACATGAAAACTTTCAAAGAATGACAGAATCAATTATCCATGATAATTCTGATCGCTTCCCCCTGGATAATCTACACAATAGGAAGTGTTGGTTTACAAAAATTCTTCTGTACTTTAGCCCTGTAGTGATAACAGACTGTTTTTTCAAGAATAATGGAAGAATTTTCAACTGGTGCCTCTAATAGAGCTATGTCTGCACATTGACTAAATCTTATATACACTTTTGAAAATAACTTATTCCCATTCAATAATGGGGACTAGGCCATTATTCTTGTTTTTCTCCATTTGTACACTCTAAAAAACTACCTCTGACATCGCCCCTATACTTCCCTCCAATCATCTTAAAATTATGCCTCCTCGTTTAAGTTAGTTCCACTCTGGGAAAAAGTTTCTGGCTCTCCACTTAATCTATGCTCCTTATCATCATACACACCACTATCCAGTCAAGTTTCAGGTAGCTATGGAAAGGGATAAGGAATGGTCCAAAAATCAAGGACTGAGTTCAAGAGCCACAAGGTAATGTTGCAGCTCTATAAAACCCTGGTTAGACCACAGATGGAGTACTGTGTTTAGTTCTGGTCACCTCATTATAGAAAGGATGTGGAAGCTTTAGAGAGGGCTCAGAGAAGACTTACCAGGATGCTGCCTGGATTAGGGAGCCGGTCTTCTGAGGATAGGTTGATTGAACTTGGGCTTTTCACTTTGGAGTGAAGGAGAATGAGAGGTGATTTGATAGAGGTGTACAAGATAAGAGGCATAGATTGAGTGGACAGCCAGAGACTTTTTCCCAGGGCAGAAATGGCTAATATGAGGGGTCATATTTATAAAATGTTTGGATGAAAATATGGGGGGATGTCAGAGGTAAGTACTTTTACACAGAGAGTGCCAGGTGCATGGAACACCCTGCCGGGGTGGTGGCAGAGTCTGGTACATTAGGGACATTTAAGAAATTCTTAGATAGGCACGTAGATGACAAAAAATGGAGGGCTATGAGAGAGGGAAATGCTAGATTGATCTTGGAGCAGATTAAAAGGTTGGCACAACTGTCATTCTCCAGTGGAATTCAGGACCCTCGTGGCTGGAATGTGGAAGCACCATCACGGCCTCCCGGAGTGCTTGAAAGACAAGCTGTCTACCCAGGAGATACCACCCACCTCAGAAGCCACATCACTTTGGCCCTCCGCATTGACAAATGTCTTATGGAATGACCCACCAACTCATCATCCAGAACCACTTCAGGCTGCAGGACCCTCATCATCAACGCCTCCAGAGCCCAGTCAGTAAGGGAGAGCTCCCTTAACCCCACCAGGAGTGTGAGCGTCAGTGGAGAAACAACTTGTGTGTTTATTGTGGAGCCGCCGATCTCCCACGCATTAAATACCCACTGTGTCTGGGAAATGGCACTGCCAGGTAAAGATGAGGGTCTTTCTTTCTGGTGGGCTCCCCTGGCCCCTCGTTCCAGCACCGTAGCCTGACTCACTCTCTCTGTCCTCCTCCACACTCTGACGGTTCTACCCACACAGGAGGCTCTGGTGGATTCCAGTGCATCAGGCAACTTTCATACTCTGTGCACAGCTGGGACTCCCTACTGAGCCTACCTCTCACCCCTTCTGTATCACAGCCATTGACGGATGTCCCTTGGGGTCTGTGATGGTCAGTGCGTGCACATGGCCTGTGAATATAAGCATCGCGACTCCATCCAATTCCTCCTTATTGACTTGCCCAACACTCCTCTCATTCTGGGTTACCCCTGGCTCTCCTCTCACAGCCCTCACTTCACAATTCATTGCTGAGTTGGGGACCCACCTACCTATAAACTTAGTTGACTTCACCCCAAAGATTTGTGGAGACAGAGGAAATCCTTAACCTCACCAAACTTTCACAGGAGTACCATGACCTTGCCATCACCCTCAGTAAGAGGGAGGCAAGCACCCTGCCACCTCACAACTGCGTGATCAACCTCCTCCTGGGCACCACCCTGCCCTGAGGGCGTCTGTTCTCCCTGTTCCCTCCTGAGACCCAAGCCATAAATGACTACCTCATTTTAGCGCTACAGCACGGCTTCATTCGACTATCCCAGTCCCCAGCGGGTGCAGGATTCTTCCTTGTGAAAAAGAAAGATGGGGGTTCTTCATCTCTGCATTGACTACCATGGACTCAACAAAATCATCATTTGTGAACCTCTACTCTCACCCCTTGGTGGGTAGTGATTTGAAACACTCCGCAGGGCCCAGATCTTCCCCAAACTGTATCTATGGAGTGTGTACAACCTGATCCGTATCCACCAAGGGGATGAGTGGAAGTTGGTGTTTATAACATCTACGGGCCGCGAGTACCTGGTGATGCCTTTCAGACTTTCCAACAGTCCAGTCATTTCCAAACCTTCATCAACAAGATCCTCCCAGACATACTACACAGTTATGTGTTCATCAACCTCAATGACATCCTCACCTTCTCCAAAGACCCCCAAACCACAACTGTCATGCCCACTCTGTCCTCAAACCAAAATGCCAGTTCCATATCCCAGTCATTTCCTCCCTTTCGCCCCAAGGAGCCAGAGAAATAACCATGGACCAAAAGAAAGTGCACATCACCATTGAATGACCTTGACCACACTCTCTCTAACAGCTACAGCACTTCTTGAGCTGCTTCAACTTCTACCACCAGTTCATCAGAAACTACAGCCAAATCACTGCTCCCCTCACCTCCCTCACCAAGTCACACACCTCATGGATGACTTGTTCTGCGGCCGTATACCAAGCTTTCCAGGAGCTCACCACTGCCCCAATTCTCTGCCATCCAAACCCCTCTAGACATTTTGTGGAAGAGCTGGACACATCAGGTGCACTGGTGCCATCCTCTCCCAGTGAGGAACAGACGGAAAGACACACCCTTGCATCTTCTTCTCACACAAGTTCAACTCTACAAAGTAGTAGTCAGGGAGCTACTCACCATTAAATGGGCCTTGGAGGAATGGGAAACACCGAGCCCTTCCTGATCTGGACTGACCACCAGAACCTCATATCCATACAACAGACCCACCAACTCAACCCACGTCAGGCTCGCTGGGCCTCCTCTTTGATAAATACAGCTTCACCATCTCTTACTAACCCGGCTCTAAGAACACCAAGGCAGACGACCTGTCATGACAGTTCAACACAGCTGAAACAGAGATCGACCCTCAGCTCATCATTCCATCCTCCCAGATCCTCGCCCTGATCATTTGGATCTTGAGAACTAGATCCGTCAGGCCCTACAGCACAAACCTTCCCTGGCTGACACACCTGACACTGCATGTATGTGCTCTGAGGCACCCCAGTGGGCCCACTCCTCACCAGCCATCCAGGCACAAGATGGACCCTGGATTTTCTGCCACGCTAGTTCTGGTGGCCCACCATGATTACAGATTTTTGTCAGTTTGTTGCTGTCTGCCCACAATGTGCCCAGTCCAATTCCACCAACCAGTGGGCTTCTGGGCTCCTGCGCTCCGTGCCAGTCCCTCAGCACTCATGGTCCCACATCGCCATGGATTTCGTCACTGGTTTGCCATCTTCTGATGGGGCCATGGTGATCATGACGGTGGTGATCTGGTTCTCCAAGGTGGCCCACTTCACTGGCCTCCCCAAGCTTCTGTCAGCTGCTGAGGCGGTGGACTCAGTTCTCCAACATGTAGTTCACCTCCATGGCTTCCCTCAGGACATTGTGTTGGACTGGGTCCCACAATTTATCTCCCACTTCTGGCAAGCCCTCTGCTCCCTCCTCTGCACCTCACTGAGTTTGTCCTCTGGTTATCATCCAGAGTCCAATGGACAGTCAGAAAGAGCCAATCATCAAGTGGGGAAGTTTCTGTGATGCTTCACTACCTCTAACCCTTCCATATGGGAGAAGTATCTGCTCTGGGCTGAGCTGTTCCCACAATCTACACACAATACCTCCTCTGCCATGGGTCTATCACCCTTTGAAGTGTTCATGGCTACCAACCTCCGTTGTTCCCCGTGGAGGAACCAGTGGTGGAGGTCCTGTACACCAGGGTCCTGATTTGCCAACACCGGAATGCTTAGAAGAGGACACTGAGGGACATTCTAGCTGCTAACTGCACCCACTGCCTCCTGGCTAACCACTGGTGGTGCCCAGCCAGACTACTCTGGCCTGGGGACCATATCTGGCCGTCCACCCAAGATCTTACCCTGCTCGCCGACTCCCGCAAGCTGTCACCCTGGTTCATTGGTCCCTTTAAGATTACCCATCGCATCAATCCAGTCACTTACCATCTCCAGCTGCCCCTGTCCCTCAGGATCACACCTTCCTTCCATATGCCCTGCTTCAAGACCGTTGTCCATGGACCATTCAACTCACCTGAGCCTGAACCTCTGGAACCAAGGATGGTGGAGGGTGTTCCAGTGTACAGGGTTCACCCATTGATGGATTCATGGCATTGTGGATGGGTGTGCAGTATCTGGTTGACTGGGAAGGGTACAGCCTTGAGGTGACATTTTGGGCACCATCCTCTTTTATCTCAGATCCATTGCTCATCGAGGAGTTCCATCCGTCCCACCTGGATCGTTCTGGGCCTTCGGGTGCTGGCCATAGGACAGGGTGTGGGGTCGTGTCAGGCTTGCACGTGCAGGCACCTCCCAGTCTCCACCCTGCTAACAGGAGTCACCTACCACTTGTTTCCAAATCATCACCTGCAGCCCATATAAACCCAGCTCTCATGAACAGTCCTTGTTCGCTGATGACCTCAAATACGGGGTGGCGAGTGCTCGAGTGTAGATAACATAGCTGTTGATTGGAGTTGGATCAAAGGACTGATCCTGATGTTGGAAGTTACATTTAGGCAGGAAGGGAGGTAGAGATGGCAGGAAGTGACGGTGAAGATGGACGTAGCAAATGGGAGGTGGTATTGGGTGATATCAGTTGTATGGAGGAAGGTGAATGGCGGTTTTCTTGGAAATGGAAATGGAGAATTGTAGTGGCTTATCGTCCAGTGATGAAGGCAAATAGACAGGATTTAAATAACAGAAGGAAGGAAGAGTTTTGTTGAGTTTTGAATGTGGACCTGTTTCTGATATCAATCCAATTAGACTAACTAAGGATTTGAAAAAAAGCATTAGGAAATATTGTGGGCGCAAAATCTTTCAGATGGGGCACTCTTAAACTATTTTGTAAAGTTAGTAAGCAATATGAGAAAGCTTTGAAGTTAAAAGCTGTGGGAGGAAGGAAAGTAACACCAAAGAGTTATATTGAATGACAGAGGCTTTGCGGTGTAATTAGAGGAGTGCTTCCAGTTGTATTCATGGACCAAGCTAATAATAGCTAAGTCAGGAAAAGTTGAGGACATTAAACGTTTAAAAGGATTTTGTGGTGGAGGTTTAATAGATAGCTTATCGGTGTTGATTACATTTGATTGAAAAAAGTTGCTGGATAGTATTAGTTTAGCTTATGAGTTATATGGTTCAAGTCTGTGCTGCCTCCTCTGAGATTTTTCCAATGCCAGAAGTTTGGTCATGTAGCAGCTGTGTGTAAGGGTCAAAAGCAGTGTGGTAGATGTGGTGGCGAATGTAATTATGGCAATTGTGGAGAAGCCATAAAGACAAAACATAGCAATTGTGGAGAGGAACTTAGCTCTGCTTATGCAGGATGTCCAGTATATAAGAAAGCTGTGGAAGTGCAGCATGTTTAGGTGGAAATGGGCATTTCATATGCAGCAGAAAATACAGAAGACAATGTCAATGGGACTTATTAATATCCAGAATACAGATAGTTCAAATACAATGTGTAAAGTCCATGATTGTATAACATAGGGTTCTCTGATTGTTGATAAACTAATGTTTGTCACTTTTATGGCAGATGTGGTAAATTGTAGAGCACAAACTAAAAGTAGGGCAGAAAAAAATAAAATTAAAAGTAGCAGAAAAACATCTAGAAATAAAAGACTTAACTCTAGAAATTATTAGTGGTGTCCGATTTACAAGGAGGAGTCAATAACATTCAGTCTTCAAAGGAGGGTTGTTAATGGTTTTCCTAATCTTACAATGAAATGCTAAAATCCTGTTAGATAATGGTCAAGAATTTAAGAAATAGATATTGAAAATTTATCAAGTAAGCCTGATGTTATATGTACAGAAAACCTGGCTGAATTCTTGTCTAAGTGTTAAGATACGTTGATATAAAACGTGATTGGAAAATGGGCAATGGAGGACGAGAGGCTACCTTTATCAAAAATTGGACAGTACACAAAATTAAGTCAATTGGGGTTGTAATTTGGGGAAAGAATAATAAAGTACAGCTAATTTTTTTTAATAACCCTTGTGTAAAGTTAATGCCTGATATTTTATGAAGTGTGGGTGGAAATGGGAAAAGTAAGGTCATATTGGTGTGGGGATTTTAATGCTCGGTGTACTGTGTGGGGTTGGGAATGGGACAGTGGTGGAAGATTTACTGGAGGAAAAGTGTTTGGTGTGCTTGAATGGTGATGGGAGTAAAAGGATAAATCTATGTAACAACTTTGTTTCTGCTATAGACCTTACAACGGTATCTGAGGGTATAGCAAGGATGTGTAACTGGGAAGTGTGTGATGATACAGCAGTGGGGAGTGATCATTTCTCCATTATCTGTACAATGGGAATAGCTGTGTATTAGAAGGAAGGTTCTCATATCCCCAGATGGAATTTCAAAAAGGGCAATTGGGCTGCATTTGATGATTTATGTGAAAGTAGATAGCCTGATCATTTGGTTTTGGAGGATATTGAGTTGAGTAATAATACATTAATACCTCAGTGACACTGAATAGCTCAGGAATCAATTCCCAGATCGTTGGGGGATAATAAAAGAAGAGCTGTTCCCTGGTGGATGGATGAATGTAGAAGAGCTGTGAAGGAGCAGAATAAAGCTTTTAGGAAAGTTAGGCAGTGTTACCTCTATTCATCTTTCATACAATATAAAAAAGCTCAAGAAAAGTAGTGAGAAGGATAAAGAAAATGTATTGGAGAACGTACTGTGATAGCATTGGGAAAGAGAGCCAGGTAGGGGAAGTTAGGGTATGATATAGAAAAGGGGGGTGGGGGGTGAGAAAACTTGATGCATTACCAGTTTTGTATGGTGGGGAGAAAGTTGCAGTTACTGACTCTGAAAAAACAGAGTTATTAGCAAAACCATATGTCAGTGTACATAGTTCAGCCAATTTAGAAGAGAGGTCTTATAGAGAAACAGTTTTGGCAAGCAACCCTCAGATTGCTGAGAAAAAAGAATGTTCCAGTTCCTGCTTGGATATTGAATTTACATTGTCTGAACTTAAAGGGCTATATGTAAGATAATGGAATGGATAGTTAAAGCAAGACATTCTTACTTTGTGGAAAATTAGCTGTATACCAATCTGGATTTCATAAAGGGAGAATGACCATGGACTTGGTGTTAAATTTAGAATTTGATATTCACAAGGCCCAAGTTGATAAAGAATCAGTGGTAGCAGTTTTCATTGATGTTGAGAAAACTTATGATGTGTCATGGACACAAGGGTTGCTGCTTAAACTGGAAAAGATAGGAAAAGGTGACAGAAAGTTCAATTGGATTGAAGATTATTTATGTGATAAGAAGATACAAGTTAGGGTGGGAAGAACATTCTAAAGAGTATGAGATAGAGAATGGGATTCCACAGGGGTTAATAATATGATTAACCACAGGGGTTAATGAATGATATTTTTAAAAATGTTGGCTCAGACATTTCCAAATCATTATATGCAGTGTGGATGAGAGGCAGGAATATAAGTTATATAGTAAGGAAAATGTAGACGGCTCTTGATGAAGTAGAGAAATTGATGAAGATTTGCATACTCTGTTGCAAAGGTTCAAGTTATTTGCTTTCCCAAAAGGAATGTTACACCCACAATGAACCCCAAATGATATGGTAAATTTCTTAAACGAGAGGCAGTAGTAAAGTTTCTACATATGTGGATGAACACAAGGCTAACATGGAAGGTGCATGTGAATAACATTTTAAAGTCTTTAATGTGATCAGATATTTAGTTGGGTGTGATTGGGATGCGAGTAGGAGGTCACTTAAACAAACGTGTATTGCTTTAATCAGGTCTGTCTTTGATTGTGGATGTGTTGCTTTTGGGTCAGCCTCACCAGAGTTGTTAATGCCCTTAGTTGAAGTTTAAGATCAAGCATTGAGATTGTTGTGGTGCTATTAAATCATCCTCAATTCAGCATTACTGGTAGAAATTATGAAGAGTTTTGAGATGTTGGTGATGAAACATATCCATTCCTTCCTGGGAAGTGACTTAGATCTGCTCCAATTTGCCTACTGTTACAACAGGTCCACAGCAGATACCATTTCATTGGCTCTTCACTCAACCTTGGAACATCTGGACACCAATAATGCATACATCAGGATGCTCTTTATCGACTATAGCTCAGCATTCAACACTATCATCCCCTCAAAACTTAACCAGTAAGCTCCCAAACCCTGGCCTTAATACATCCTTGAACAACTGAACCCGGGATTTCCTCATTTGAAGACCTCAGTCAGTTTGGATTGCCAACAATATCTCCTCCATGATTTCCATCAGCACAGGTGCATCACCAGGCTGTGTGTTTAGCCCCCTGCTCTACTCACTTTACACTAATGACTGTGAGGCTAAGCACAGCTCCAATGTCATATTCAAGTTTGCTGATGACACCACTGTCACGGGCCAAATCAAAAGTGGTGACTAATCCCTATATAGGAGGGAGATTGACAATCTGGCTGGGTGGTGCCATACTCAATGTCAGCAAGACCGAGGAGTTGATTATCGACTTCAGGAGGAGGAAACCAAAGATCCATGAGCCAGTCCTCACTGGAAGATCAGAGCTGGCGATGGTCAGCAACTTCAAATTCCTTGGTGTTATTATTTCCGAGGAACTGTCCTCAACCCAGCACGTAAGTGCAATTTTGAAGAAAGCACAACAGTGCCTCTACTTTCTTAGGAGTTTGTGGAGATTCATAATGACATCTAAAACTTTGACAAACTTCTATAGAAGTGTGGTGGAGAGTATACTGACTGGCTGCATCACAGCCTGGTATGGAAACACCAATGCCCTTGAACGGAAAATCCTATAAAAAATAGTGGATACAGCCCAGTCCAGCACAGGTAAAGCCCTCCGCACCACTGAGTACATCAACATGAAGTGTTGTCGTAAAAAAGCAGCATCCATCATCAGGGACCCCCCCCCCCTCCCCCCACCCAGGACACGGTCTCTTCTCGTTGCTGCCACCAGGAAGAAAGTAGGTCCAACACTGCCACTAGGTTCAGGAACAGTTACTACCCCTCAAACATCAGGCTCTTGATCCAAAGGGAATAACTTCACTCAGCTTCACTCACCCCATCACTGAACTGTTCCCACAACCTATGGACCCACTTTCAAGGACAGTTCATCTCATGTTCTTGATATTTATTGCTTATTTATCATTACTATTTCTTCTTTTTGTATTTGCACAGTTTGTTGTCTTCTGGGTGGTCTTTCATTGATTTTGTTATGGTTATTATTTTATGGATTTATTGAAAATAAATCTCATGGTTGTATATGGTGATACATATGTACTTTGATAATAGCATTTACTTTGAACTTTGAAAGTGGGTGAAGTACCTTTACATCTTACATAGGTTATAGTTAACAATGGTTTATTGGGTTAATGTAAGTGGACATGAAGTTGGTCATCCAATATTTGTGTTGGGAGCACTGTATTCATAAGGTTTTCAGTTTTGGGTGGATGGAAGTGAATGGTCACAAAATCTTGGATTGTTTAATGTGGAACATAGCCCTTTCTGTCACCCCTCCACAGTTTTTTCTTTGCCTGTCGTTGATTTGGGGCTTCAAGAAAAGATCAAGATGAGGAGTGATTGTGTATCGGTGGCACAGAAAGTTCAGTAATATATACAAGGCAAATATTATGGCTTCTCACATATCTACACAGATTGTTCAAGGGATCCAGTGACCAGGTCGTTCAGGTGTTTCTGTTTATGTTCCAAAGTTTCAGGTGACTATTAAGAAAAGATTATCAGACGAAGTATCAGTATTCATGTTTGATGTGTGGGGTGGCGCTTAGGAGACGATGGCGCCTAACAGCGACTCCTTTGCTTACATCTTCGGAAATAGCCTTTGGGGTTAAATGATTTTGTGGCTCTGGAAGCGGGCGGACTCAAGGTCGGTGCCTCCGCAGGATCCTGGTGTGTCGTGGGAGTACACGGAAGATTGAAAGCAGCTACTGGCTGCTGGCTGTGTGCCCAGAGACCCGAGTTCTTTGGGCACAGAGCTCGGAAAAAGCAACGCAACAGACTTTTAACACCATAAATCAGCAAGTTGTTTTGTTATGTCTCCCCTCTCGCTGTGAAATGGGGACACTTCTTTTTCCCTTATTAGGGAGAGAGAGAGCCTGTGGTATGTTGAATTACCGGGTGAACGAGTGGCCTTTGGGGTACTGCAAGTCTGTGTCTTTATTGACGCTTTGCTGCACGATTGAGTGCTCGGTGTGGGGTGCTGATGCTTTTTTGTGGCGGGGGTGGGGGTCATTAATTTGCTGCTGTTTATGCGTGGGAGGGGGGAGCTTTAGGGTTCTAACATTTAACTGTCATTCATTCTTTGGGTGTACTCTGTTTTCATGGATGTTTGTGAAGAAAAAGAATTTCAAGATGTATATTGTATACATTTCTCTGACATTAAATGTAACTTTGAAACCTTTGAGATGGTTGCTATTATTTTAGCCTTGGAATGGATCAAAGAAGTATACCCTGATTATGTACTTTTGTGCTCTGATTAATTCTCAGTCTTAACATCTATTAAAACAGGTATTTCAAATTGTAGCCAGACATTGTTCTGGAGATTGGGGAACATCTGTTGAGGCTGCTGAGTCTGGGCTTGTGTATACATTTCTCATGGCTCCCTGCCCATGTTGGGGGTAAGTGAAATGAGGTGGCAGACACTCTTTTCAAGTAATCACTTAAAATTAAAGATGTAAATGTAGTAGTGCCTTTGCATAAGGGAGAGATGAAAGACATAATTAGAAAGTCCATTCAATCACCGTGGCAACAAAGTTGGGATAAGGAAAAGGAAGGACGACATTTATATAAAATTCAGAGGATGGTGAAAACTCATCTGGGAGATGGGTATAAAAGGAGGGAAGAAGATATCCTCACATTTATGTATTGGACATACTAGGTTGAATAATTCCTTGTTCAGAATGCATGATACGAGCATTAGGGAGTGCACATATCTACAAACAGTGCAGCATCCATTGAATGGAATTCTTATGAAGTGCAAAGAAAACATCTAATTGCTAAATTGAGATCTTTGGGACAGACACAGTTTAACATGGAACATTTGTAAGGATATCATTGTCATTGTAATGAATAGAAGTGCATATTTGACTTTCTGAAAAGCATTAAACTTTTCAATATTATTTGAATATTTTTTGGGGGTAGAATTTATTGGGTATACTTCCTGTCTCTTTTCTCCGCGCTCCAACTCAGTAGGTGATGGTAATTCACTTTATGGTGGTCTGCCGACCACCATTAAACTTGACAAGAAGAACATTTCTTGTTCTCTCAAACAAACCAAACAGCCTCAACCAGTTGTTCCCAGCCTTCAGTTACCTTGTTGCCTTGTTGTGTTAAGTATCGCTTCTCTCTTGTTTTCTGACCCCTCATGGCTTGTTATTTTGCACTTTATTAGTAAAATGCAAAAATTGCATCAAATTGCATTTGACAAGGTACCCCATACAAGGCTTATTGAGAAAGTAAGGAGGCATGGGATCCAAGGGGACTTTGCTTTGTGGATCCAGAACTGGCTTGGCCACAGAAGGCAAAGAGTGGTTGTAGACGGGTCATATTCTGCATGGAGGTCGGCGACCAGTGGAGTGCCTCAGGGGTCTGTTCTGGGACCCTTACCCTTCGTGATTTTTATAAATGACCTGGATGAGGAAGTGGAGGGATGGGTTAGTAAGTGTGCTGATGACACAAAGGTTGGGGGTGTTGTGGATAGTGTGGAGGGCTGTCAGAGGTTATAGCGGGACATTGATAGGATGCAAAACTGGGCTGAGAGGTGGCAGATGGAGTTCAACCCAGATAAGTGTGAGGTGGATCATTTTGGTAGGTCAAATATGATGGCAGAATATGGTAAGACTCTTGGCAGTGTGGAGGATCAGAGGGATTTTGGAGTCAGAGTCCATAGGACACTCAAAGCTGCTGTGCAAGTTGACTCTGTGGTTAAAAAGGCATACAGTGCATTGGCCTTCATCAATTGTGGGATTGAGTTTAAGAGCTGAGAGATAATGTTGCAGCTTTTTAGGACCCTGATCAGACCCCACTTGGAGTACTGTGCTCAGTTCTGGTCACCTCAGTACAAGAAGGATGTGGAAACTACAGAAAGGGTGCAGAGGAGATTTACAAGAATGTTGCCTGGATTGGCAAGCATGCCTTATGAGAATAGGCTGAGTGAATTCGGCCTTTTCTCTTTGGAGCGATGGAGGATGAGAGGTGACCTGATAGAGGTGTATAAGATGATGAGAGGCATTGATCGTGTGGATAGTCAGAGGTTTTTTCCCAGGACTGAAATGGCTAACATGAGAGGGTACAGTTTTAAGGTGCTTGGAAGTAGGTACAGAGGTTAACCAGCTGGTGGCGTAGTGGCATCAGCGCTGGACTTCAGAGCAAGATGTCCCGAGTTCAAATCTGGCGGGCTCCCTTGCACGGTCTCCATCTGTGCCTGGGTTGAGCAACAAAAAAAATTTTTAATAAACCTGGAGAGAAATGGCCTCTGCCAGGTTTCAGATGCCCAAGACACGCCGTACAATGAGCAATCACCAAAAAGATCGGTGCAAAAAGCTTGTCATGATGGCGCCCCGACGACTCCACCAGGAGTTAAGGGCACACGCACACACACACATACGATGTTGGGACAAGTTTTTTTAAATGCAGAGAGTGGTGAGTGCGTGAAATAGGGTCAGCAACGGTGGTGGAGGTGGATACGATAGGGTCCTTTAAGGGACTCCTGGATAGGTACATGGAACTCAGAAAAATAGAGGTCTATGGGTAACCCTAGGTAATTTCGAAAGTATGTACATGCTCAGCACAGCATTGTGGGCCAAAGGGTCTGTATTGTGCTGTAGGTTTTCTGTGTTTCTAAAATATTGTTCATTGTTAAATTGTCTCTGCTGCTCTGCTTTTGGGTCAAGCTTCCTTTACATTTCCTGACAACAACATTGTGGGCCAAAGGGCCTGCGCTGTACTGTACCGTTCCATGTTTTATGTTCAGTTATGTGGGTTGCCTATTTGATTGTGCATACCATCACAGTTAAATGCAGTCTTGTATCCCTTCACAGCCAAAGGTAGCCCTGCTTCCACTCTGCAGTCACACAGGTAAATATTCCAACAGAGGTGACAGAAAGGGAACCAGAACGAGGAACACTGGTGAATTTAAATTCAGATCATTTAGTGAGGTATTGCATTTTGAGAGATCAAAGCAGGTAGGACTTGTACTGAGAATGATAATGCCCTGGAAGTGTTAGGGAGCAGTGGGATGGAGGGGTGCAAAGTTATAGGTTGCAGAAATTGGTGTCACAGTTAGGTTGGGTGTTGAAGAAGACATTTGGCGCGCTGGCCTTCATCAGTTAGGGCATTGGGAAGTTATGTTGCAGTTGTACAAGATGTTGGTGAGGCTGCACTTGGAACATTGTGACAGTTTTAGTCATCCTGTTATAGGAAAAACATTATTAAACAGAAAAAAATGCAGAGAAGTTCCCCTCACCCCACCTCTCAGCTTTCCATAGGGATCACTCTCTACTTGATTCCACTCCCATTGATGTCCCTGCTGCCATGATGAGGTGTATTCTTGACTTCACAATCTACCTTATTGTAGTAGGGGATTGTTCGACGGTGGGATAGAAGCTGTCCTTGGGCCTGGTGGTATGTGTTTTCAAGCTTTTGTATCTCCTTCCCAATGGGCGGGGGAAGAAGAGAGAATATCCAGAGTGGGAGAGGTCTGAAGTTACTTTGGCTTTTTTACCGAAGCAGCGAGAAGTGTAGACAGATTCTATGGAAAGAAGGCTTGTTGCTGTGTTGTGCTGAGCTGTGTCCATAATTTGCTGCAGTTTCTTGCAGAGCAGTTGCTATACCAAGCCTTGATGTATGTAGATAAAATGCCTTCTATGGTGCATCTATAAAAACTAGTGAGGGTCGATGGGGAAATGCCGAATTTCTTTAGCCTACCGAGGAAGTAGAAATGTTGGTGTTTTTTTATCCATGATGTCTACATGGTTGGTACTGGACAGGCTATTGGTGATAATAACACCATAAGACATAGGAGCAGAATTAGGCCATTTGGGCCACCGAGTCTGCTGTGCCATTTCATCATGGCTGATTTATTATCCATCTCAACCCTGTTATCTTGCCTTCTCCTTGTAACTTTCCATGCCCTTACTAATCAAAATCTTATCAACCCCCACTTTACATATACCCAATGACTTGGCCTTCAGAGCCCTCTGTGGCAATGAATTCCACAGATTCACTATCCTCTACTTCAGCTCCATTAATGTAAACAAACAGGAATGTGTGCACCATCCCTCTTCCTGAAATCAATCACCAGTTCTTTTATTGCTGATGCTGAGGGAAATATTTCTGTCATGACAACATACCACTAGACTCTCGATCCTCTACTCCGACTCATCAATATTAGTTATCCGGCTGACTACTGCACACTTGTAGATGGAGTTAGGCCACACAGTCATGAGTGTACAGGGAGTAGAGTAGGGGACAATCTTGTGGAGCACCGGTGTTGATAATAATCGTGACAGGGTGTTGTTCCTTACTGTTTGGGGTCTGTTGGTCAGGATGTTAAGGATCCATTTGCAAAGGGAGGTGTTGAGCCCCAGGACCTGGTAGTACATAGACCAGTACAGGCCCTTCAGCCCCCATGATGCTGTGCCGACACTTTAACCTACTCGAAGATCAATCTAACTCTTCCTTCCCACATAGCCCTCCATTTTTCTATCTATGTGCCTATCTAAGAATCTCTTAAATGTCCTTAGCATATTTGCTTCTACCACAATCCCTGGCAGCATGCTCCACCAATGTACTGCTCTCTGTGTATATAAAAAAACTACCTCTGAAATCCTCTCTATGCTTTCCTCCAATCACCTTTAAGTTAGGCCCCTTTGTAGTAGCCATTGCTGCCCTGGGGAGAAAGGCACTGTCTGTCCTCATTTGATCTATGCCTCTTATCATCTTGTACACCTCTATCAAGTCACCTCTCATCCTCCTTCTCTCCAAAGAGAAAAGCTGTAGCTCACTCAACCTATTCTCATAAGTCTTGCTCTCTAATCCAGACAGCATCCTGGTAAATCTCCTCTGCACCCTCTCTAAAGCTTCCACATCCTTCCTATAATGAGGTGACCAGAACTGAATACAATACTCCAAATGTGGTCTAACCAGAGTTTTATAGAGCATTGGATTATTAAAAGCTAATACATCTATTGAATGAAATCTACTAAATCCATTGAATAAGATCCCTCTGTTCCTCCACACTGCTAAGAATCCTGCCAATAACTCTGTCTTCTCCCTTCAAATTTGACTTTCCAAAGTGTATCACACTACGGTTTTTCAGATTGAACTCCACCTGCCACTTCTCAGCCCAGCTATGCACTATGCACCCTGTCAATGTTCCATTGTAATTGACAGCAACTTTCTACACTATCCACAACTCCACCAACCTCTGTGTCATCTGCAAACTTACTAAGCTACCCTCCCATTTCCTCATCCAGGTCATTTATAAAAAATCACAAAGAGCAGGGTTCCCAGTACAGATCCCTGTTGAATACCACTGGTCACTGACCTCCAGGCAGAATGCACTCCATCTACAACCACCCTCTGCCTTCTGAATCCACACAGACAAGTTTCCTTGGATCCTATGCCTTTTGACTTTCTGAATGAGCCTCCCATGAGGAAGCTTATCAAACGCCTTACTAAAATCCACATACACCACATCTACTGCTCTACCTTCATCAACGTGCTTTGTCACTTCCTCAAGGAAGTCAATCAAGCTCACAAAGCTTCATCTACCTCTCACAGAGCCATCCTGTTTCTAAGAATCTTCTCCAATAATATGCCCACCACTGAAGTAAGAGTTATCCCTACTTCATTCCTTCCTTTCCCTGCCTCAATAGGACAAAACTATTAGAGGGCTTGAGATGTTGTGAGCAATCGCAATACCCGCTCTCAAACCCTGTACCCACCCTTGCCACTCACCCACCCTCAATGCAATGGATGCTGACTTACATCTCATTTGGTGCACTGGACTGTCTGCCACCTGAATCCATGCAGAGGATATTGTCTAATATCCACTCCAAGGATGTTATCTAATATCTCGTGCTGTGGAAAAGACAATGTCTAATATCCCAATTTAGAACCAGAGAACCATAGAACATTACAGCACAGAAACAGGCCTTTTGGCCCTTCTTGGCTGTGCTGAACCATTTTTCTGCCTAGTCCCACTGACCTGCACCTGGACCATATCCATCCATACACCTCTCATCCATGTACCTGGCCAAGTTTTTCTTAAATGTTAAAAGTGAGCCTGCATTCACCACTTCAACTGGCAGCTCATTCCACACTCCCACTACTCTCTGTGTGAAGAAGCCCCCCCCCCACTAATGTTCCCTTTAAACTTTTCCCCCTTCACCCTTAACCCATGTCCTCTGGTATTTTAGCCTCAGTAGAAAAAGCCTGCTTGCATAACTCTATCTATACCCATCATAATTTTATATACCTCTATCAAGTCTCCCCTCATTCTTCTACACTCCAGGGAATAACCTATTCAACCTTTCTCTGTAACTCAGTTTTTCAAGTCCCGGCAACATCCTTGTAAACCTTCTCTGCATCCTAACCGTTAAGATCTTAAAGGATGTCAAATATCTCCTTCCACACAGATAACATTTTCTCCTATCTTACACTGTGTAGAGAATGTGGCATAATCTCTCATTTTCCGCAACGAACATTGTTGGACATCACACTGTGTGTAGAGGACATTGCCTGAGTATCAATCCATTGCTCAATATCTCACTACAAGCAAAGGATATTTTCTGATATCTCACTCCAAGTGGAGGCCATTGTTTAAAATCTCACTTCAGAAAGATGGTAGTTTTTTTTATTTTACATTGTCTTCACTCTGTTAATTCCCAGAACATTGCTTCACGGATTGGATTCTCATGTTTGTGGAGGTTATGATTATTTAATTGTGCATTTTGTTAGGCATTGGCCCTATCTGTTCTTTTCACCCTGCTATCTGTTTTAGTTCAACAATGGAACACAGCCTTCCCTATCATGGCGAACGATTTGCTCCCGTCAGGAGAAGCCGTGGTCTTGCTCACAAGTAGTGTTTGGCAACAGTGCATGCACTTCTACAGTGTGATGCCACATCAGATCTCCCATACCTTGATCATCTTCCACCCACCCATAATCCACCACATACCCACCTGCCTGAGCTGCAGTTATCAAGGCTGTGCTTCCATCCTGGTCTTGGTGATTGATGTCCAACCGATAACATCCAGACAGCGGATTCACTCTACCCAGAAAACCCCAGCAGCAGCCAATCATGACTTCATTCTATTTGCAAATGAGAAGTAAGTTATCATTCTGAGGTACCGTAAAATCAATAACTCAGTGTCACAGTGTATCTTCCATTATACACTTCCCAGATTATCAGCCAAGTTACCCACAAGACAATTCTTTGCATAATAAACTTATATTAAATTTATAATAAATTTATATTAGGCCGGAAACGGTGTTGGATAGACTGTTGAGTCTGAAGGCTGATAAGTCCCCGGGACCTGATGGTCTGCATCCCAGGGTACTTAAAGAGGTAGCTCTAGAAATCGTGGACGCATTGGTAATCATTTTCCAATGTTCTATAGATTCAGGAACAGTTCCTGCTGACTGGAGGGTGGCTAATGTTGTCCCATTTTTCAAGAAAGGAGGGAGAGAGAAAACAGGGAATTATAGACCGGTTAGCATGATGTCAGTGGTGGGAAAGATGCTGGAGTCAATTATAAAAGATGAAATTACGACACATTTGGATAGCAGTAGAAGGATCAGTTCGAGTCAGCATGGATTTATGAAGGGAAAATCATGCTTGACTAATCTTCTGGAATTTTTTGAGGATGTAACTATGAAAATGGACAAGGGAGAGCCAGTGGATGTAGTGTACCTGGACTTCCAGAAAGCTTTTGATAAAGTCCCACATAGGAGATTAGTGGGCAAAATTAGAGCACATGGTATTGGGGGCAGAGTACTGACGTGGATTGAAAATTGGCTGGCTGACAGGAAACAAAGAGTAGTGATTAACGGGTCCCTTTCGGAATGGCAGGCTGTGACCAGTGGGGTACCGCAAGGTTCAGTGCTGGGACCGCAGCTGTTTACAATATACATTAATGATTTAGATAAAGGGATTAAAAGTAACATTAGCAAATTTGCTGATGACGCAAAGCTGGGTGGCAGTGTGAAATGTCAGGAAGATGTTATGAGAATGCAGGGTGACTTGGACAGGTTGGGTGTGTGGGCAAATGTGTGGCAGGTGCAGTTTAATGTGGATAAATGTGAGGTTATCCACTTTGGTGGCAAGAACAGGAAGGCAGATTACTATCTGAATGGAGTCAAGTTAGGAAAAGGGGAAGTACAACGAGATCTAGGTGTTCTTGTACATCAGTCAATGAAAGCAAGCATGCAGGTACAGCAGGCAGTGAAGAAAGCTAATGGCATGCTGGCCTTTATAACAAGAGGAATTGAGTATAGGAGTAAAGAGGTCCTTCTGCAGCTGTACAGGGCCCTGGTGAGACCCCACCTAGAGTATTGTGTGCAGTTTTGGTCTCCAAATTTGAGGAAGGACATTCTTGCTATTGAGGGAGTGCAGCTTAGGTTCACAAGGTTAATTCCCAGAATGGCGGGACTGTCATATGTTGAAAGATTGGAGCGACTGGGCTTGTATACACTGGAATTTAGAAGGATGAGAGGGGATCCGATTGAGACATATAAGATTATTAAGGAATTGGACACGCTGGAGGCAGGAAGCATGTTCCCGCTGATGGGTGAGTCCAGAACTAGAGGCCACAGTTTAAGAATAAGGGGTAGGCCATTTAGAACTGAGATGCGGAAAAACTTTTTCACACAGAGAGTGGTGGATATGTGGAATGCTCTGCCCCAGAAGGCAGTGGAGGCCAAGTCTCTGGATGCATTCAAGAGACAGTTAGATAGAGCTCTTATAGATAGCGGGGTCAAGGGATATGGGGAGAGGGCCGGAACGGGGTACTGATTGTGTATGATCAGCCATGATCACAGTGAATGGCGGTGCTGGCTAGAAGGGCCAAATGGCCTACTCCTGCACCTATTGTCTATTGTCTATAAACTGTCTGGAGTTTTGCACTATGCTCTGCTTGCTGGACACTTCCAACAGATTGGGAAAAAAATATTCTGCTGCAGCTTAGTTAACTGGAATTGCAGGTTCTCAGCTTTGTTAAGACTGTGTAGTAAGCGCCAGCACTAACTGCATTCAATTGAGTCGTAGTATACAGCACAGAAACAGGCCCTTTGGCCCAACTTGTGCATACTGACCAAGTTGTCCACCCGAGCTAGTCCCATTTGCCCATATATGGTCCATATCCCTCTAAACATCTGGATGGAAAAGATACACACATCAGGATGCATACAGCTCAGCATTCAATACTATCACTCAGAACTAATCAATAAACTTCAAGACCTTGGCCTCAACACCTTGTGCAATTGAATCCAAGATTTCCTCACTTGCAAACCCCAGTCAGTTCGGATTGGCAACAACATCTCCTCCACAATCTCCATCAGCACAGGTGCCCCACAAGGCTGTGTGCTTAGACCCTGCTCTACTCACTTTATACTTATGACTGTGTGGCCAAGCACAACTCCAACACTGTATACAAGTTTTCTGACGACACCACTGTCATTGGCCAAATCAAAGGTGGTGACAAATCAGCATAAAGGAGGGAGACTGAAAATCTGGCTGAGTGGTGCCAAAACAGCAGCCTCTTACTCAATGTCAACAAGACCAAAGAGCTTAATATTGACTACAGAAGGAGCAAACCGGAGGTCCATGATCCAGACCTCATCGGGGGATTAGAGGTGGCGATGGTCAGCAACTTTAAATTCCTTGGTGTTATTATTTCAGAGGAACTGACTTAGGCCCAGCACGTAAGTGCAATTATGAAGAAAGCACAACAGTGCCTCTACTTCCTTAGGGATTTGTGACAATTCGGCATGACATGTGAAACTTTATCAAACTTCTATAGAGGTGTATTGGAGAGTATATTGACTGGCTGCATCACGGCTTGGAATGGAAACACCAATGCCCTCGAATGGAAAAGCCTACAAAAAGTAGTGGATGCAGCACAGTCCATCACGGGTAAAGCCCTCCCCACCTTTGAACACATCTACACGGAGCACTGTTGAAGGAAAGCAATATCCATCATCAAGGACACCCCCCCCCCCCAAGACTATACTCTCTTCTCACTGCTACTAACACGAAGAAGGTACAGGAGCCTCAGGGCCCACACCACCAGGTTCAGGAACAGTTATTACCCTTCAGCCATCAGGCTGCTGGAACAGAGGGGATAACGTCACTCAAATTCACTTAAGTAGATTCCGTTTGCTGAATTAAATAGACCTACAGTATTTTGTGACACTAAATTGGCTCTGCTTGTTGCTTTAAATTAACCAGTGTCATTGTGCCATGCTGAACTCATACTACCAGTTGTTCTGTGGCATTAGTTTCTACCTTTGCTATTAAATAGATGCCTTGCGCTATTAGATAAATCTTATTTTTCTCTTAAAAAGGCTTGTCTGTATTGAAAGTGCACAAATTTCTTCACAGATTTTCTATAATTACAATGTTTGCTGAATTAAGTAGCCATAGATTTTATTATAAGTACTTGCTGCCCTATTAGTAGACTATTTGTTGTATTAATCAGGAATTGTTTGATACATGAGGCAGACACTGTTTAGTGTATTATATAGACTGCTACGTCCATTTAAACAGATTCTACTAGCTGTGTGAAACAGACTGCATTTGTGGTATTCATCTGGCTAGTTTACTTTTATTATATAAACTTATTTGCTTTATTAAAAAGGCGATTTTTTTTGTCAAATTAAACGGACTCAGTTTGAGGAGTTAAGTAAAAGATTTTTGTTCTATTGTGTGTACACTATTTCCTATTGGAGATAGATTCAGTTTGCAGAATTGTGTACTTTGCTGCATTAACTAGATCGTTTTGTGGCATTAAGTAGACTCTGTCTGCTTTTTTAATAAAACTCTGATATCTGACATGCACAGATATTTGTGTACTAACTAGTTTACTCACTGTACCAAATAGGTTCTGTTGCTGAATGAAGAATCTGTTTGTTTTATTATTGTATTTTACAGTATTTAATTGATTGTTCCCAATATCAAATACTGTTTACTATATTAAACAGTCTATATTCTGCATTAAATAAATTAACAGGGTGGCATGGTAGCTTAGCAGTTAGTATAACACTATTATATTACAAGCGACCCAGATTCACTTACCACCGCTGTTTGTATGTTCTCCTTGTGACTGCATGGGTTTCCTCTGGGGGCCCTGGCTTCCTCCCACATTCCAAAGAAATAGTAGTAGGCAGCCGTCGATCCCAGGGGATCATGGGTTTGTGCCTCTGGTGGACTGTGCCCTCTCCAGGGCGCAAGCCTGGGCAGGAAGATTTGAAGATCTGGCTGTTGCCCATGCAGTGGGTTCCCCCTCTCCACGTCACTGATGTAGTCCAAGGGAAGGGCGAGCACCGATACAGTTTGGCACCGGTGTCGTCTCTGTATTGTGCTGTAGGTTTTCTATGTTTCTATAAATAGACTTCACTGTACTAAATTGATCCCTTGCTCTTTTAAGCAGAGTAAAACACACAAAATATTTATGGATCTCGGCAAGTCAGGCAGCATCTATGAAGAGGGATAAAGAGTCAATATTTTGAGCTGAGACCCTTCATAGAGCTCTATGAAATAGATTATTTCTTGCAGTGAGTATGCTTGATTTACCAGATTAGCTTGCTATATTAAATAACTATTTCATTGTATTAAATACAATGGCAATAAATTGTATTTGCTGCATGAAATAAACTGCTAAATTATTGTGTTAAGTAGGATCTCCCAATTATTTACAAAACTTGTTTTGCAAAATGCAATAGATTGTTGCTTTAAATTGTTTCTATAGAGGACCATACAAGTTGAATATACTGTACAAGTTTGCTATTGTAAAATGCTTCACATGGGGTCTTTTAGATAGGTACGTGCAGCTTGGAAAACAGAGGGCTATGCGCTAGGGAAATTCTAGGCAGTCTCTAGAGTAGGTTACATGGTCGGCACAACATTGTGGGCCAAGGGCCTGTAATGTGCTGTAGATTTCTATGTTCTATGTTCTATATATTAGTTAACTGTATTTTGGATTAAATAGATTCTCCTTGTTGTATTAAATGGGTAATGTCTGGTGAATTAAATGACCTATTGTATTAACTAGGCTGCATTTACTTTATCTCCTCTGCTCTATTAAATGGTCCTGAAGAAGGGTCTCGGCCCAAAATGTTGACTGTTTATTTATTTCCATTGATGCTGCCAGACCTGCTGAGCCTGGTGACCAACTAAAATACAAGATTTGACATCCAGAAAGCCATCTCACATGTGAAGTGGTAATTCCAGCCCAAACGAATCACAGAAGGATGCTCGACAGCTGTTTGAATGGAATCACCTCCTACAAAGTGAAACCAAGGTTTCGCTCCTGGACGAGCTTGATGCTTTTGATGCTCACTTTGATTATCAACACCTATCTGTCACTGGATGCTGGACTTCTCGGCAGAAAGGCCACTGTCAGTCTGCGTGGGCAGAAACACCTCTAGCTCCATCGCGCTCCCCAGGGCTGCGTGCTCAGTCCACTGCCGTTCACGCTGTTGACTCATGACTGCACAGCTAGATCCAGTTCAAACCAAATAATCAAGTTTGCTGATTATTGGCCTCATCAACAATGACAACAAGATGGCGTACAGAGAGGAGGTAAAACACCTTGTAGAATGATGCGATCACACCAAGTTGAGCCTCAACGTGAACAAGACCAAAGAGACGATTGTGGACTTTAGGAAGGTTCAGACTGATCGCTCCTCACTGCACATACACGGCTCCTCCGTGGAGAGAGTTATGAGCAGCAAGTTTCTGGGAGGGCACATACTGGACGATCTCACCTGGTCCCTCAACATCACCTCTTTACTCAAGAAAGCACAGCAGCATCTCCACTTCCTGAGGAGACTGAGGTGAATGAGGCTCCCCTCCCCCAACATTCTAACCATTTTTTACAGGAACACCAACGAGTTTCCTGACCAGCTGCATCACCATCTGGTACGGGAATTGCAAGGCATCTGACCAAAGGATTGTGAGGACTGCTGAGAGATTCATCAACCCTTCAGCAACATTTATCAGGAGTGCTGCATACACAAAGCCCTTGGCATAGTCAATGATCCTTCCCATCTGTCTAAAAATCTCTTTGATTCTCTACCATCAGGCAGGAGGTACCGTAGCATTAGGATAAGAACAGTTAGGATGAGAAACAGGCCTTGAGACGACTGAATTCCCTGCCACCACACAGGTCTCATCACACATGAAATGCCAGTAATGTCATACTGTTTGCTTTTTAACTTGTGTTGTATACGCACCTCATTATTTGTTAATTTATTTGTGTTAATGTTATTTTACACATTATGTGCATGAGTTATATGTATTGTATTGTGCACCTTGATCCAGAGGAATGGTGTTTCAGTTGGTTGTATCCATGCATGTGTATGGTTGAATGACAATAAACTCAACTTGAAGTTGAAAACATGGTGGCACCTTCACGCATTCCCATGTCCCCATGATTTCAGTCTCTGAGACCGATATGGAAGCATTCTTCAGGAGGGTGGTACTGAGATGGGGTACTGGCTGAACACTAAAGACCTGTGCTACTCAGCTGGCTGGAGTGTTCACTGAGGCCTTTAGCCTCTCACTTCAGCATCTGAGGTACCCACTTGTTTCAAAGTTCAAAGTTGAAAGTAAACTTTTTATCAAAGTACATACATGTCACCATATATAACCTTGAGATTCATTTTCTTGTGGACAGACTCAACAAATCTATAGAATAATAACCATAACAGAATCAATGAAAGACCGCCAAACTAGGGCATTCAACCAGAGTGCAAAAGACACCAAACTATGCAAATATGAATCTGCTCCAATTTGCCTACCGGAGCAACAGTTTGATATTTGATGTGTTTTCATTGACTCTTCTCTCAGCTCCTCATTGACTACAGCTTGGTTTTTAATACTATTATCCCCTCAGTAATCAATAATCTTCAAGTCCTAGGCCTCAATATTTCTTTATGCAACTGGATCCTTGATCTCCACACTTACAGGCCCCAGTCAGTTCAGACTGGCAACACCATCTCCTCCATGATCTCCATCAGCACAGGTACACCACAAGGCTGTGTGCTTAGCCCCCTGCTCTACTCACTTTACACTTATGACTGTGTGGGTAAGTACAGATCCAATGCCATATTTAAGTTTGCTGATGACACAACTGACATTGGCCGAATCAAAAGTGGTGATGAATCAGCATATAGGAGAAAGACTGAGAATTTGGCTGAATGGTGTCACAACAAAAACCTTTAATTGAATATCAGCAAATCAAAGAGATGATTATTGAGTTCAGGTGCAAAAAGATGGGTCTGGTCCCTGGGTTAAGATTCTAAATTGGAGAAAGGCCAATTTTGATGATATGAGAAATGATCTGGCAAGTGTGGATTGGGACAGGCTGTTTTCTGGCAAAGGTGTACTTGGAAAGTGGGAGGCCTTCAAAATAAAAATTTTGAGAGTACAAAATTTGTATGCGCCTGTCAGAATAAAAAGTAAAGATAGCAAGTGTAGGGAGTTTAGTTTTCGAGAGATATTAAGACCTTGGTTAAGAGAAAAAGGAAAAGGAAAATAGGCACGTAGGAACAAATGAGGTATTTATGGAGGCAAAATTCAAAAGGGCGAAGAACGCAGGACCGAAGGTGCATAGCATTCGGAATAAGGTGGATGAACTTGTGGCACAATTAGAGATCGGGCGGAATGACATTGTGGGCATCACTGAGTCGTGGCTGGAAGAAGGCCATAGTTGGGAGCTTAGCAACAAAGGATATATTTTGTATCAAAAGGACAGGCATAGGTGGTGGTGTGGCTCTGTTGGTAAGAAATGGAATTATATCTTTAGAAAGAGATGACATAGGGTCAGAGAATATTGAATCTTTGTGGGTGGAGTTAAGAATTGCAAGGGTAGAAAAACCATTATGGGAATCACATATAGGCCTCCAAATAGTAGCCAAGATGTGGGGTTGAGATTGCAAACCGAGCTGGAAAAGGCATGTAGTAGGGGTAATGACACAATTGTAATGGCGGACTTCAATGTGCATGGGGATTGGGAAAATCAGGTTGGTGTCGGATTGCAAGAGAGTGAATTTGGTGAATGCCTTTGAGATGGCTGTGTAGAGCAGCTTGTGCTTGAACCTATTTGGGGAAAGACTATTTTAGAATGGGTGTTGTGTAATAACCCAAATCTTATTAAGGAGGCAGAGGAACACTTAGGAGGCAGTGATCATAATATGAATGAATTCATACTGCAGTTTGAGAGGGAGAAGCATAAGTCATACATAACAGTATCGCAATGGAACAAAGGGAATTACAGCGGCATGAGAGAGGATCTTGCCCCGGTGGATTGGAGGAGGATACTGGCGGGGATGACGGCAGAGCAGAGATGGCTGAATTTCCTGGGAATAGCTCACAAGGTGCAGGATAGATATGTCCCACAGAGGAAGAAGTTCTCCAATGGCAGGTGTAGGCAACCGTGGCTGACAAGGGAAGTTAAAGATTGCACAAAATCCAAGGAAAGGGCACATAAGGTAGCAAAAGTGAGTGGGAAGTTGGATGATTGGGAAGCTTTAAAAATCCAACAAAAGGCAGCTAAAAAAGCTATAAGAAGGGAAAAGATGAAATATGAGGGCAAACTAGCCAATAATATAAAGCAGAATATTATAATGTTTTTTCAATTATATAAAGAGTAAAAGGGAGGTGAGAGTTGATATTGGACCACTGGAAAATGATGCTGGTATTGGGGGACAAAGAAATGGCAGATGAATTTAATGGGTACTTTGCACCAGTCTTCACTGTGGAAAACACTAGCAGTGTGCCAGAGGTCCGTGAGCATCAGGGAGTGAGTGCCATTGCTATTACAAAGGAAAAAGTGCTTGGCAAACTCAATGGTCTTAAGGTGGATAAGTCACCTGGACTACATCCCAGAGTCCTGAGAGAGTTTGCTGAAGAGATAACGGATGCATTGGTCATGATCTTTCAAGAATCACTTGATTCTGGCATGGAGGACTGGAAAATTGCAAATGTCACTCCACTCTTTAAGAAGGCAGGAAGGCAAAAGAAAGGAAATTATAGGCCAGTTAGCCTAACCTTAGTGGCTGGGAAAGTGTTGGAGTCTATTATTTAGGATGAAGTTTCGGGGTACTTGGAGACTAATGATAAAATAAGTCAAAGTCAGCATGGTTTCTGTACAGGGAAATTTTGCCTGACAAATCTGTTAGAGTTCTTTGAGGAAGGTACAAGTGGGGTGGACAAAGGAGAGGCAGTGGATATCGTTTACCTGATTTTCAGAAGGCGTTTGATAAGGTGCCACGCATGAGGCTGCTTAACAAGATAAAATCCTGTGGCGTTACAGGAAAGATACTGACATGGCTAGCGGAAAGGCTGGCAGACAGAAGGTAGCGACTGGGAATAAGAGAGGCTTTTTCTGGTTGGCTGCAGGTGACTAGTGGCATTTCTCAGGGGTCGATATTGGGACTACTGCTTTTAACATTGTTTATCATTGACGTAGATAATGGAATTGATGGCATTGTGGCAATGTTTGCAGATGATACAAAGATAAGCGGAGGGGCATCTTCTAAATGGCAAGATGCTGTTGGCGACCTATGTCCCAGTGGAGTGATGGGGTTAAGAAGAAGGATTTATTCTTCTTCTTATTTTTATTTTTTATATTTGCACAGTTTGTTGTCTTCTGTTTGCCCGTCTGTTGTATGCAGTTTTTCATTGATTCTATTGTTTTTGAATGCCCACAAGAAAAAGAATCTTGAGGTAGTATATGGTGACGTATATGTACTTAGCTAATAAATTTACTTTGAACTTTGGCCAGGGAAAAGAGGGTGTGATTAAGTGAGGCAAGTAGGGAGAGCCTTTGAGCTTCTCTAGCAGGTCTGAGATTGTTGCTCCCTGTGCGGGTGAGAGTGGGGGCTGTAGGAACGATAAGCAACTGAACCATGGTACCATGCATGGTTCAGGGAACTATTCAGGAGGGGGAGGAGAAGAGAAAGAGTAATGGGGGTTAGTATGATCAGGAGAATACACACAATCCTCTGTCACAAGGATTGAAAGTCTCAAAGGCTGATGCCTGGGTTCGGGAATCTCATCTGATCTGCAGAGAAATTTGGAGTGAGCGGGAAAGATGCAGCTGTCATGATCCATCTGGGTACCAGTGACATAGGAAGGTTAAGGAAATAAATTCTGCTGAGGGAATTTGAGCAGCTAAGGACTAAATTAACATGCAAAATCAAAAAGGTAATAATCTCTGTGCCTGAGCAATGTGTAACTTGCCACAGGGTCAAGAAGACTAGAGAGTTATATGTGTGGCTCAAAGATTTGTGCGGGAGAGGTGGGGCTGATTTCACGGAATATTGACATCTGTATTGGGGAATGAAGGAACTGTTCAGATGAGACCAGGGTCCTGACGAATCGCATAACTAGGGCTGTGGATAGGGCTTCAAGCTAAGTAGTAGGGAGGGTGGGCTCAACAAAATAGAAAAGTAAAGGAAGAGGTTCATGAAGCCTCCAGAATAAAATGTATGGCAGAATATTTAGAAAGGGCTAAGAATTTAATTTAGACACCATATTCAGAGACTCATCTTTGAATCTGGATTAGTATGCTACAGTTGTTAGCGACTTCATTAAAACCTGTGTGGATGAGTGTGTGTCCACAAAGACTTACTGTACATTCCAAAACCAAAAGCCGTGGATGAACCAGGAGGTATGTTGTCTGCTGAAGGCTAGATCTGTGGCATTCAAGTCTAGCAACACAGGCCTGTACCAGAAAACCAGGTATGACTTGCAGAGGGCTATTTCAAGAGTGAAGAGACAATTTCGAACGAGGTTGGAGGCAATATCAGATGCACAGCAACTCCTGCAGGGTCTGCAAGACATTACTTCCTACAAAGCGAAACCCTATAGCATGAATGGCAGCGATGTTTCACTACCAGATGAACTCAACACATTCTATGCACACTTTGAAAGGGCGAACACAACTACAGCTGTGAAGATCCCTGCTGCACCTGATGACCCTGTGATCTCCATCTCAGAGGTCGATGTTAGACTGTCTTTAAAGAGAGTGAACCCTCACAAGGCAGAAGTCTCACAGGTCCTGATGGAGTACCTGGTAAGGCTCTGAAAACCTGTGCCAACCAAGTGGCGGGAGTATTCAAGGACATTTTCAACCTCTCACTGTAACGGGCGGAAGTTTCCACTTGCTTCAAAAAGGCAACAATTATACCAGTGCCTAAGAAGAATAATCTGGGCTGCCTTAATGACTATCGTCCAGTAGCACTCACATCATCAGTGATGAAATGCTTTGAGAGGTTGGTCATGACTAGACTGAACTCCTGCTTCAACAAGGACCTGGACCCATTGCAATTTGCCTATCGCCACAATAGGTCAACGGCAGACGCAATCTCAATGGCTCTCCACACGGCTTTAGACCACCTGGACAACACAAACACCTACGTCAGGATGCTGTTCATCGACTATAGCTCAGCATTTAATACCAACATACCCACAATCCTGATAGAGAAGTTGCAGAACCTGGGCCTCTGTACCTCCCTCTGTAATTGCATCCTCAGCTTCCTAACTGGAAGACCACAGTCTGTGCGGATTGGTGATAATATATCCTCCTCACTGACAATCAACACTGGTGCACCTCAAGGGTGTGTGCTTAGCCCACTGCTCTACTCTTTATAAACACATAACTGTGTGGCTAGGCATAGCTCAAATACCATCTATAAATTTGCTGACGATACAGCCATTGTTGGTAGAATCTCAGGTGGTGACGAGAGGGTGTACAGGAGTGAGATATGCCAACTAGTGGAGTGGTGCCGCAACAACAACCTGGCACTCAACGTCAGTAAGACAAAAGAGCTGATTGTGGACTTCAGGAAGGGTAAGACGAAGGAACACATACCAATCCTCATAGAGGGATCAGAAGTGGAGAGAGTGAGCAGTTTCAAGTTCCTGGGTGTCAAGATCGCTGAGGATCTAACCTGGTCCCAACACATTGATGCAGTTATAAAGAAGGCAAGACAGCAACTATACTTTATTAGGAGTTTGAAGAGATTTGGTTTGTCAACAAAAACACTCAAAAATTTCTATAGATGTACCGTGGAGAGAATTCTGACAGGCTGCATCACTGTCAGGTTTGGAGGGGCTACTGCACAGGACCGAAAGAAGCTGCAGAAGGTTGTAAATCTAGTCAGTTCCATCTTGGCACTAGCCTACAAAGTACCCAGGACATCTTTAGGGAGTGGTGTCTCAGAAAGGCAGCGTCCTTTATTGAGGACCTCCAGCACCCAGGGCATGCCCTTTTCTCACTGTTACCATCAGGGAGGAGATACAGAAGCCTGAAGGCACACACTCAGTGATTCAGGAACAGCTTCTTCCCCTCTGCTATCCGATTCCTAAATGGACATTGAAGCTTTGGACACTACCTCCCTTTTTTCTAATATACAGTATTTCTATTTTTGCACGTTTAAAAAAATCTATTCAATATATGTAATTGATTTACTTGTTTATTTATTATTTTGTTTTATTTTATTTATTTATTTATTTATTTTCTCTGTTGGATTATGTATTGCATTGAACTGCTGCTGCTAAGTTAACAAATTTCATGTCACATACCGATGATAATAAATCTGATTCTGATATATTTAAGAAGAGGGGTGGCGAATAGACTGAAGAGGACTGAAGGCGTTATATTTGAAGGTACGCAGTACACAAAACAAGGTAGATGAGCTTACGGTGAAGTTAGAAATTGGACATCAGTGGCTTTTCAGAGCAGCTTGTGGTTGAGCCCGTTGGGGGAAAGGAAAGCGACACACACAAAATGCTGGCGTGACTTGGCAGGTCAGGCAGCATCTATGGAAATGATTAAACAGTCGAGTGGAATACAGCTAACACCAACCCCTTCACTTCAGTAGAAGAAATAAAGGTGTGGACTATTTTCTAAACAGGGAGAGAAATCAGAAATCGAAGGTGCAAGGAGACTTAGGAGTGCTCGTGCAGGATTCCCTAAAGGTTAACTTGCAGGTTGAGTCAGTGGTGAGGAAGTAAATGCAACGTTGGCATTCGTTTTGGAAGGACGAGAATAATGTGATGGTGAGGCTTTATAAGGCATTAGTCAGACTGCATTTGGAGTATTGTGAGCAGTTTTTGGCCTCTTATCAAAGGAAGATATGCTGGCAATGTAGAGGGTCCAGAGGAGATTTAAGAGAAACAGCGTTTGATGGCTCTGGGCCTGTACTCGTTGGAGTTTAGAAGGATGAGGAGGGATTTTATTGAAAGCTACAGAATATTGAAAGGCCTGGATAAACAATGGAGACTACAATGGGATGAGGGAGGATTTGGCTAGTGTAGACTGGCAACACAAGCTATGTGGTAGGACGGTTGAGGAACAATGGAAGACTTGAAAAGAGACTTTTCGCGGTGCTCAACAGAAGTATATTCCAGTTAAAAGCAAGGACAGTAAGGGTGGGGAGAGTCAGTCTTGGATTACTAAAGAAATAAAAGAAGGCATCAAACTAAAAGCTTGTGCATACAAACTCACCAAGAGTAGTGGGAAACTGGAAGATTGGGAAGACTTAAAAAAGCAACAAAGAGCCACAAAGTGAGCAATAAAGAAAGGGAAGATAGATCATGAAAATAAATTATCACAAAATATAAAAACGGACAGTAAAAGTTTTTATAACTATATAAAGCGGAAAAGGGTGGCTGATGTGAATGTAGGTCTTTTGGAAGACGAGAAGGAGGAATTGATATTGGGTAAAGAGGAAAGGGCCAAGGCTTTGAATGACTATTTTATGTCAGTCTCCACAGTGGAGGACACGTCTAACATGCCAAAGAGAGATGATATGGATGCAATGGGAGGTGAGGACCTCAATGCAATAGCTATCATTAAAGAGGTAGTGCTGAGCAAACTTGTGGGCCTGAAGATAGACAAGACCCCTGGTCCTGATGGAATGCATCCCAGGGTACTGAAAGACATGGCAGAGGTTATAGTACAGGTTTTGGTGATAATTTACTACAACTCTCTGGACTTTGGGCAGGTCCCAGAGGATTGGAAGATGGTGAATGTCACACCACTGTACAAAAAAGGATGTAGGCAAAAGGCAGGTAGGCATAGGCCAGTTAGTTTAATATCTGTAGCTGGGAAAGCTATGAAGAAGAAATAATGAGGCACCTGGAAAGAAATGGATCCATCAGATAGATGCAGTATGGAATTAGCAAAGGCAGGTCCTGTTTGACAAACTTACTGGAGTACTTGGAGTATATAATGAGCGCAGTGGATGGAGGGGAACAGATGGACGTTATTTACTTGGATTTCCAGAAGGCATTCGGTAAGGTGCCACATAAAAGACTTATCCATAAGATAAGGATGCATAGAGTTGGGGGTGATGTATTAACATTGATAGAGGATTGGTTAATTAATAGAAAGCAGAGAGTTGGGATACATGGGTGTTACTCAGGTTGGCAATAAGTGGTGAGCGGTGTGCCGTAGGGGTTGGTGCTAGGCCTGTAACTGTTCAGAATATACATTAACGATCTGGAAGAGGGGATCGAGTGTAATGCATCTAAGTTTGTTGATGACACTAAATTGAGTGGAAAAGCAAATCGTGCAGAAGATACGGAGGATCTGCAGAGATAGGTTAAATGAGTGGGCAAGGGTCTGGCAGATGGAGTACAATGTTGGTAAGTGCAAGGTCTTTGGAAGGAAAAGTGGAAGAGCAGATTATTAGTTAAATGGTAAAAATTGCAGCATGCTGCTGTGCAGAGGGACTTGGGAGTGTTTGTGTATGAATCAAGGTTGATTTGCAGGTGCAGCAATTTGGAAGAATGATAGGAGATCTTATAGAAACATAAAATTATGAAAGGGATAGATAAAATAGAGGCAGGAAAGTTGTTTCCATTGGTAGTTGAGACGAGAACTAGGAGACGTAGCCAGAAGATTCAGGGGAGTAGATTAAGGACGGAGATGAGGAGGAACTGCTTTTCCCAGAGAGTGGTGAATCTGTGGAATTCTCTGCCCAATGAAGCAGTGGAGGCTACCTCAGTAAATATATTTAAGACATGGTTGGGTAGATTTTTGCATAGTAGGGGAATTGAGGGGTATGGGGAAAAGGCAGGTAGGTGGAGATGAGTCCATGGCCAGATCAGCCATGATCTTAGTGAATGGCGGAGAAGGCTCAATGGGCCAGATATCTTAAGTTTTTTATGATAGACTGGACATAGGGATGATGCTTCCTATAATGGAGAAGTCTTGAACCAAAGGGCACAGCCTCAGAATAGAAGTCATTGAGTATATTTAAAGTGGAATTCGATAGGTTCTTGATTAGTCAGGGGGTCAAAGGTTATGGGGAGAAGGTAGGAGAACAGGATTGAGAGAGCTAATAGATCAGCCATGATAGAACGATGGAGCAGACTCGAAGGGCCAAATGGCCCAATTCTGCTCCTATGTCTTATGGCCTTATGGTCTTTCTCTCTCCCCCCTCTGTTTCTCGACAAGTTTACCAATTTCAGCTAGTGAAGCCTTTGCCATCAGATTTCTGAACAGTCCATAAACCCACAAAAGCTACTTTTTTTGCACTAGTTCTTGGTGTAATTTTATGTCTTGCACACAAAACAACAGATTTCACATCATTTGTCAGTGATAATAAACCTGATTCTGTTTCTGCACTCAGGTTCTCTTTGTTGTATGAGATATCTTATCTAATACAACAGTAGAAAAACAAGTTAATGCAGCACATTGAACCAATTTAACAAGCAGAGCTTACTTACAGTCATACAACTACACAGGCTAGTTCATACTGCCCAGTTTATTTACTACCACAGTCAATTTACTACACACAGAAGAGTCCAATTATTACCATAGATATTAACATGGGTATTTAATGTACCAAATAGCGACCAATTAATGAAGGAAAGACAAATACTGAAAGAGGATCTTGTGATGAATCTGAAGAGAGTTCTGCATTGGATTGAAAGGTCAAGAAAGTTTAAAGACTGAGCAATTCAGAAGGCAGCCGAGTTAAACGTGACGAGGTTGAGAGACTAGTAAAATTGATGTCTTCGTGTTATTCCTTTTTGCACTGTGTGGTGCATTAGTGGTATTTTTTTGTCATGCCTTTAGCGTTTGTTTTTTAACAAGGCCGAGTCACTAGCTCAATCCAGCACAGATGGACCATTCACCTCGAAGTCCAGTGCTGATGCCCCTACACCACCAATCAGCTGGTTAACTTCAGGTATGCCATATTAAATCAATATTGTATCAAACAAACTTTGTTTTCTTCATTAGGGCCGTAGAACATAAGAAACAGAAGCAAGACTGGGCCATTTGGTCTCTCAGGAGCACACATAATGTCCATTTGAATGATTATTGAAGAATATTATAAAGATTTATTGTAACTCAGAGTCTAGTTATTGTAAATATCAGAATTTAATTCATGATACTGAGTTTATTTAGTGCAGTAAGCAAAGTCGATTAACTACACCTGAAAGATACCAGGTAACTCAGTAAACAGTCAATGTAACTGAGCAAACAGCACCCATTTTAAGCCATTTGTACAGTGGCAGGAAAGGAATTTGGTTCGGCAGATCAGGGTAGAAATAGGATCAGTTCGGGTGGCACTAAGAATCAGCAGAGAGGAGAAAACATTGGTGGGAGTAGTTTATGAACCTCTGGATAGTATTGTGACATCGGGCCCGGCATAAGGAGGAAATTAAATTGTGTGTAACAGGGTAAGGCATGGGGGACTTTAATCTATAGAGGTTGGTAATGTAGAGGATGAACTTCTGGAATGTATCCAAGGTAGAGTTCTAGATCAGTGTGTAGATAGACCAATAAGAGGAGGGGCCATACTGGACCTGTGTCTGGTCAGGTGACTGACCATTCAGTGGGAGAACATTTGTGGAGTAGTGATCACAAATCCTTAAATTTTATCTTCGCTGTAAATAAGGGCAAGTATGGGCCTTGTGGCAGAATATTCAGTTGGAGCAGGGCAAATTACAAAAGAACAGGAACTAGGGAGAGTTCATTGGGAACAGCAGTTTTTTGGGCAAGTCCACATCCAAAATGTGGAGGATGTTTAAAAACAACTTCATAGAGTGCAGGCCAGGTATGTTCCAGTCAGAAGGAAGGACGTGTATGGCAAGATTGTGGAACTTTAGATGTCAAGAAAGGAGCTAAAATTAGTCAAGAAGTGAAAAGATTTGTCAAGGTTTGGACCATAAGACCACGAAATATAGAAGCTGAATTTGGCCCAGCGAGTCTGCTCTTCCATTCGATCACGTCTGATATATTTTTCTCTATCAACCCCATTCTCTTTCCTTCACCTGTAACCTTTGGCACCCTTATTAATCAAGAAACGATCAACCTCAGCTTTAAATATACCCAATGACTTGGCCTCCACAGACATCTGTGGCAATGAATTCCACGGTTTCATCACCTTCTAGCTAAAGAAATTCCTCCTCATCTCTCTTCTAATTGAATGCACCTGTATTCTGAGGCTGGCCTTCTAGTTCTAGACTCCCCCAGTATAGGAAACATCCACCCCACATTCTCCTCTACCTAGTCCTTTCAATATTTAAGAGGTTTCAATGTGATCCACCCCTCCCCCCATTCTTCTAAACTTCAGCAAGTACAGGCCTAGAGCCATTAAACATTCCTCATATGTTAACTCTTTCTTTCCCAGAATCATTCTCCAAACCCTCTCTAATGCCAACACATCTTTTCTGAGATAAGGGACCCAAAACTGCTCACAATACTCCATGCCATCTGACCAAACCTTATAAAGCCTTTGCATCACATCTTTGCTCTTATATTCTAGTCCTCTTGAAATGAATGTCAACATTGCATTCCTCACCACTGACTCTACCTGCACGTTAACTTTCAGGAAATCCTGCATAAGGACTCCCAAGTTCCTTTGCCACTCAGAGTTTTGAATTTTTCTCCCCATTCAGAAAATTGTCTGCAACTTTATTCCTTCTAGCAAAGTGCATGACCATACACTTCCCAACACTATATTCCATCTGCCACTACTTTGCCCATTCTCCCAATCTGTCTAAGTCCTTCTGCAGACTCCCTGCTTCCTCAATGCTACCTGCCTCTCCATATCATATCATCCACAAACTTGGTCACAAACCCATCAATTCTGTCAGCTAGAACATTGACATATAACATGAAAAGGATCACGTTAGATTATTCATGCAAATAGAGTTAGATGTAGCAAAGACAGACAGAGAGAAGAGAGGAGAGGAGAGAGGGAGACGGTGAGAGAGAAAGAGAGAGAGAGAGAGAACAAAGAACATAGAAATTCACAGCACATTACAGGCCCTTCGGCCCACAATGTTGTGCTGACCATGTAACCTACTCAAGAAACTGCTTAGAATTTCCCTATCACACAGCCCTCTATTTTTCTAAGCACCATGTACCTATCTAACAGGCTCTTAAAAGACCCTGTTGTATCTGCTTCCAGTACTGCAGCTGGCAGTGCATTCTATGTACCCACCACACTCTGTGTAAAAAATTTACCTCTGACATCCCCTTGGTACCTATTTCCAAGCACCTTAAAACTATGTCCCCTCGTGTTAGCCTTTTCAGTCCTGGGAAAAAGCCTCTCGTTATCCACACGATTAATGCCTCTCATCATCTTATACACCTCTATCAGGTCACCTCTCATCCTCTGTCGTTCCAAGGAGAAAAGGCCAAGTTCACTCAACCTATTCTCGTAAGGTACGCTCTCCAATCCAGGCACCATCCTTGTAAATCTCATCCAGACTCTTTCTTTAGTATCCTCATCCTTCCTGTAGTGAGGTGACCAGATCTGAACACGGTACTCCAAGTGGGGTCTGACCAGGGTTTCATATAGCTGTAACAATACCTCACGGCTCTTGAACTCAATCCCACCGTAGATGAATGCCAACACATCATACGCCTTCTTAACAACTCTATCATCTTGCGCAGCAGCTTTGAGTGTCCTATGGACTCAGACCCCAAGATCTCTCAGGTCCTCCACACTGTCAAAAGCATTATCATTAATATTATATTCTGTCTTCAAATTTGACCTACCAAAATGAACCACTTCACATTTATTTGTGTTGAAGTCCATCTTCTCAGCCCAGTTCTGCATCTTATCAATGCCCGGCTGTAACCTCTGACAACCCTTCAGACTATCCACAGCACCCCCAACCTTTGAGTTATCAGCCAACTTATTAACCCACCCTTCTACTTCTTCATCCAGATCATTTATAAAAATCCCAGAACAGATCCCTGTGGAACACCACTGGTCACAGACCTCCATGCAGAACGCAAACCATCTACAACCACCCTTTGCCTTCTGTGGGCAAACCAATTCTGGATCCACAAAGCGAGATCTCCTTGGATCCCATGCCTCCTTACTTTCTGAAGGAGCCTTGCATGAGAGAGAGAGAGAAAGAAAGTTTTATGTAGTGTATGAAACATCATGCCTTTGCTGTATTTTAAAACTGTGGATATTGTTTGCTTTATTGAATAATCTGTGCTGTTAACAAAACTCTTGCATTAAATAAATTTGTTTGCTATGTGTAACATGGATTCTGTTTGCTGTATTGAATAGACATTATCCGCTGTGATAAGTTTGTTTACTCTTTACTGTGTTAAACATTCCTTTATTGCATTGAATTTTCTCTGCTCTTTTAAGCAATCTGTGAAATTAACCAGAATATTGGCTCCTTTAAACAGGTCTTCCTGTATTAAAGAGAATATTTGTTGCATTAAATGGACACAGATTCCCTGTATTTAATCAGTGGTTTTCTGCAATGAAAGTATAATTTTGCAATGTTAACTTGATTGTTTGTTGTGTCAAATAGACTCCACTTTCACTGAGAAAGAAGTTGTTTGCTGTGTAAAGTTAAGTATTTTTGATGCATTAAATAGAGTCTGCACTATGAGATGGTTTTTGTAGTAAAGAGGCGGTACTTCATTGAATAAGTAACTTTATCCCAGTGAATAGACGACTGAATTTAAGAGACACTTTGCTTCATTTAAATGAACTTTGCTTGTTGCATTAGACACTGCTTCTTTGAGTACATCTGCTTTGTTGCCAATGTAAATTCTGTATGTTCAGAAATTAGACTTAATTGTAAATATATGTTGATTGCCATAATCAATGTGTGAATTTAATTAGTCATCACATTCGGTGGCCACTTTGTTAGGTACCTTCTGTACCCAACAAAGTTGCCCCTGAGTGTATGTCTGTGGTATTCGGCTGCTATAGCCCATTCACTTTAAGGTTTGACTTGTGCATTCAAAGATGCTCTTTTGTTGTAATGCGTGGTTATTTGAGTAACTGTCATCTTCCTGTCAACTTGAACCAACCTGGCCATTCTCATTTGAGCAGTCTGAATTAACAAGGAATATTTCATCCACAGACCTGCCGCTCATTGGATGTTTTTTTGTTTTTTGCAACATTAGCTTGTAAACTCTAAAGACTGTTTTGCAAGAAAATTCCAGGAGATCAGCTTTTTTGTTCTACCGGTGGAGGGAGGGGGGATTGTTGCTCGCCGTCGCTTATGCATGGGAGGGAGGGGGAGCGGGGGGGGGGGCTTTGGGGTTCTCACATTTAACTGTCGTTCATTCTTTGGGGCACTTCTCTGATTTCGTGGATGTTTTGTGACAAAAAAGCATTTCAAGATGTAGATTGTATACATTTCTCTGATATTAAATTGAACCTTTGAACCTTTTCTGAGATACTCAAACCACCCCATCTGGCACCAACAATTATTCCATGTCACAGTCACTTAGATCACATTTCTTCCACATTCTGATGTCTAGACTCAACAACTGAACCTCTTGACCATGTCTGCATGCTTTTATGCATTAAGTTGCTGCCACGTGGTTGGCTCATTAGATATTTGCATTGCCCAACAGGTGTATAGGTCTACCTAACAAAGTAGCCACCGAGTGGTTAATTCAGTGGCTGAAATAGTGGTGACAATATGCAATTTCAGTAAGTTAGATTTAGATTTTTAGATTTTGATTTATTTATTATCACATGCACATTGCAAACATACAGTGAAACATACCTGACCAATTAATTCAATAAGTAAATATATGCAATCAGAGAAAGTAAAATGATAAATATACGTATTTCTTACCCTTTCAATTTCATCCGCTTCACTAATTTTTTCTTCTTCCACTCTGGTCATTAGCATTTCCCAGACACTTCTCTGAGCACAGGCCTCATACGCTGTTGGAACTTTGTTTCGTTGCCATTCACCGTTTTGTTCAGTTTCAGGAGGGGAACAGTTAATACTGTTGAGACCCTCCAATTTGCCACTGTAGCCCTCATTGGGGTCTTGCTGAACAGAATAACGATAGCAGGGTGCAGCTGAGATGAAGTCCTCTGCCTTCCTGTGAACAGAATCTCCACTCTTTGCCATGTTAAGAGTTGCCACACTCTGGTCTCAGATCTTTTCTAATCTTTACAGCAATCATAAAAGGACTGTGGTTAAAACCCAGCTGGGAAGCTTAATCATTACTGGACATTATCCCGCCCACCGTCCTTGACTGAGTTGGCCAGTCTTGAAACTAAGCAGAATTCAACAGTGGAATGTGTGGCAGGGGTTAATCTATTTATCAAATCTGGGCCCAGCAGCAACCTTATTGCAGGAGTCCATAAGCTAAGGGGTGAATGCACACAGTCTTTTTCCCAGAGTTGGTGAATCAAAAGCTAGAGGGCATAGGTTTAATGTGAGAATGCAAAGATTTTATAGGGACCAGGAGGGGGGCAACTTTTTCACGCAAAGTATGGTCAGTATATGGAAGGAGCCTCCAGAGGAAGTGGTTGAGGCAGGTACATTTACCACATTTTTAAGGTACCTGGACAGGATTATGGATAGGATTGGCTTAGAGCAGGGGTTCCCAACCTGGGACCCACGGACCCCACTGGTAGGAGTACATTTTTTACAGGACTATAGGCCAAACACTGACAAATGGGACCATCTTAGATGGGAATCTAGGTCAGTATGGACAAGTTGGGTTGAATTACTTTGTGACACGAGTACAGGAGGTTTTGGGCCTAATGTGCTTCGAACAATTCAAGACAGTGAGTGACAGCCAAGAAAGTGGAGGTTTCTTTTCAATTATAGCAGAAATGGCATTAATGGAGTGATTGTCACCTCCCCTACGCCGACCCCATTCCACAGTTATCACCCTCAAGTCCAGCCACGCCACTGAAAAATGGCGTGGCTTTTACCATCCGCTGCTGGCACAGAGACAGATGCAATGTCAATTGTGTCAACCTTCATACCCCCGCTGGCGGTAGCTGTCTGGGACAAGGGGTGTAACTCACCTGTCACCTGGTCCCCGGAATCCTGCTCAGAGTTCACGATCTTGGCTCTAGCTTGAGTGTAGACTGCTTCCACCTCTAACTTGAAGCATTAAGAGAAGGTTAAAAAGATAGAAAGTATTTATAAAGCAATAAAGATAAAGTATCCCAGATTTATACACAAAGTAAAAAAGGAAACTGGGCTACAGCTGCTGTGTTACGTGCCTGCTAATATGATGAACTGATAGTGAAGCTTTGGGCCTACTCCGGGCTGCTCTGGAGCCTGGATCTGTGGACTCAGTTTTGGTTCAGAATGTTGTTGTTCTCTTCAACTGTTTGCATGATCTGTGTTTTTTTCTTTCTCTTGTATATTGGGTGTTGGTCTTTTACTTTTATTTTTATTCTTTTTTTTCTTTAATTGGGTTTTTTGAGTTCCTTGCTTTGTGGCTACCCGTGAGCAAAACATTCTCTGATAATAAATGTACTTGAATCTTGAATCCTTGAACTTTGAACCAATTGAAATTAAATAGAACAGATGTCACCCTTAAAGAAATTATTAAAAATAATTAAATTATTAGAAACTAACCATTTTTGTTTTTTAAAAGTAAATGCCATATTAGGTTGATTCTATGACATAGAGCAAAATGATTTCTTTTGTGTTTAGTTGCCTCAAATAAATCTGCTGGTTTACTGCAAGCTAACAGACTGAAAAGCTGTTGCAGCATCAAAAGTTCAAAGTAAATTTATTATCAAAGTACATATAGATAAACAAAGGCTAACAAATAACCAATGTGCAAAAGACAAATTGTGCTAATATTAAAAAGAAGTAAAATTATTTCTACACTATGGTGAACACACTTATACACACGTGAAGTCTTGGCAATTGACTGAATCATAAGCTAACAAATTAGAAACACAAGTTTACCGGGGCTGCAAAAGTATGAAAGGAGCAGATATCACAGTCAAATGAAAGGAAAACTAGCGAAGCAATATGTCAATAGTCCAACTGGAGAAGGGGCTGCTCTCAACATCCTCTTAGGAAATGAGTCTGGTCAAGTGGTTGACGTGTCCTGTTAGAGTGAAGGGCAAGGCTGGCAGGAAACAGGAACCCTGGCTGCCAAGGGACATTGAGTAGACACCAGAGACTGCAGATGTTGGAATCTGGAGCAGTACAAAAGGCGTGGGAACAACTCAGTGGGTAGATCTAGGGCCACTGGGACCAAGCAAAGGCCTTGAAGAGTATAAGGGATGTAGGAGTACACGGAAGAAGGAAGAGAGAGCAGCTCCCTCAAGAAGCAACATGGCAATCTATGTATGGAGCCTCAGGAAATGGACAAGCTCTTAAAAGAATACTTCTCATCTGTCTTTACTGTGCAGAAGATCATAGGAGGTAGTGGGTTCAGCAGAAGGAACAGTGATATCCTAGAGCATATCATCATTACAAAGGAGGTGTTGGAAGCCCTGAAGTACATAAAGGTGAACAAATTTATAGAATGAGGGAGGTTAGCATTGAAACCTATCGAATATTGAAAGGTCTAGATAGAGTGGTCATGGAGAGGATTTTTCTTATAATGGGTGAGTCTAGGACCAGAGGGCACAATCTCAGAATAGAAAGAAACCCCTTTAGAACAGAGATAAGGAATTTCTTTAGCCAGAGGGTGGTGATTCTGTGCTCTATGTTTGTGATTAGTAAGGGCATCAAAGGTGATGGGAGGAAGGCAGGACAATGTGGTTGAGGGGGATGATAAATCAGCCATGATGGAATGCTGGGTTCACTGTTGTTTGTCATCAACATTAAGTGATTTGGATGAGAACGTAGGTGCAATGCTTAATAAGTTTTCAGATGACACCAGAATCGTTGGTGTGGTAGACAGTGAAGAAAGTTGTCTAAGGTCACAACAGGATCTAGATCAACTGGAGAAGTGGGCCAATAAGTGGCAGATGGAATTTAACTCAGACAAGTCCGAAGTGATGCAATTGAGAAGTTAAATCAGGGCAGGACTTGCACAGTAAATGACAGAGTCCTGGGGAGTGTTGTAGAACAGGGAGACAGAGGGATACAGGTACCCTGAAAGTGGTAGAGAGGGTGGTGAAGAAGGTGTTTGGTGTGCTTGCTTTCATCATTTGAGGCAATAAGTACAAGAGTTGGGGCATTATGTTACAGCAGTGTAAAACATTAGATAGGCCATACTTGGAGTGTTGTGTGCAGTTCTGGTAGCTCAATTATAAGAAGGATGTGATTAAGCTAAAGAGAGCACAAAAAAGACTCACAAGGATATTACAGGATTGGGGGACTTGAGTTATCAGGAGAGTTAGACATGCTGGATTTGGAATGAAGGAAGCTGAGAGAGACATGATAGAGGTATATAAAATTATGGGAGGCACAGACAGGGTGGACAGCCAGGAACTCTTTCTGTGGTAGGGGTGTCTAAAAACTATGGAGCATGGGTTTAAGGTGAGAGGGAAGGGGTTTAAAGGAGTACTGTACTGAGGGGGTAAATTTTTCTCAAAAATAGTAGATGAGCTGCCAGAGGAGATGGTGGAGGTGGGAACAGGAGCAACATCTATGAGGCATCTGGCCACATACTTGAATGAGCAGGGCAGAGAGGGTTATGGAGTTCAAGCAGGCAGTGGGATTAGTATGGATAGGAATGACGGTCAGCACAGCCATAGAGGGCCAAAGGGCCTGTTTCTATGCTCTACTACTATATAACTCCAAGAACTATGTGACCAAGTGCTCTCTTTGTTTATATTATTATATTGGGAGTAATGAACAGGCTTGTATCAGATGCTTGTCTGGCAGAAGTCATTGAGTAGAAAATATTCCCTCTCTGTCTTTCCCTTTCTCACAGCAAGTTCTCTTTCAGTCTCAGCAAGTTCTGTATATTAATAGAGCCATTTTTGTTTAGATTAACTCACTGTCCATCATCCAGTATGTTAGAGAAAGAGTCGGACAGACTGACCCAGGCACAGTCTCATTCCTGGCCAGCCAGTTCACAAGGTCCTTGATCGAAGACACTAAAATGGGCATCACATTCCCCTTTACTTTTGGCATCCATGATAACTAATGCCTTGAAACAGAAGTAGCTGGCTCACGTCCTGCATGCAATCAGCGGAAAGTGTGCAGCGAAGACAGTTGGTGATGCAATTTCTTGGAAAAAAGCTGATTCATCTAAAGCTCTGCCATGTTGGGCCGTGCCAATCCAATGGATGCACCGCTCATCACGGAGGGAAAACCTCCTCTTCAGCTCCTGCCTCCAACCATCTGCACCATTTAAACGGGCTGTTAATTACTTGTGGATTTGTTGGCGACTGATTTGGAATAGAACTTTGTAAGCATCGTCAGCTGGCCCAAAAATGCTGGCAGATCTGGATTGTGCCTATGTTACATGGATTGGTTTCCATGGATAGGAATAACAGTCCATTAGTTCCTCGCTGCTGTGCAGCCAAGTGAAAGGTTCCTGATACTCGGGGAACAGCCATGATTACCATCCTCAGGCAGCCCAAATAGAACTTGGCTTTTGCACTGGTTTGATCCTCATCTCTAAGTGTCAGAGGCCTGGCTAACAATAATAACGAATAAGTCGGGACCCACAGTGGAGCCGCAGTAAAATCTAGCATCAACAATTAACCTGCTTCACGTTATACGTTTTACATGTATTAGGAATTTGCTGTACTGTGTTGGAATAATATGCAACAAAAACAACATTCAACAATTATGAAGAATACAGGATTATAGAAAAGTAAAGAATACATAAAAAGCTAATAAAATTAGAGGTTAAAGATTGAATATGGCTTAAATACAAAAATATAGGCATGTGTTTACAATTTAAGTGGCATTATAAATAGTTTACAGTGCAGTGGAGTGACAGGGGGATAATGGATAGAAGGGGTAGTGGAGTTAATTAGAATGGTTGATCAGATTAAAATGAGAGCCACATTGCCACACACAACTACAATGAGCATACACTGCAGAAGTGTCTGCTCCTTTCCCCAGCTGGGGCCCCACCCCTCTGCCTCCTTCAGCTGTATCATCCTGCACAATATGGCACTAAAGCAGACACAAGAGACTAGAAACAATCAAATCTGGAGCAACAGGAAATGCTGGAAGACCTCAAAGGATTAGGCCGCATTTTGGAGAGAAATGGAGAGCAGCCACTTCTGTTCAGGACCCTTCAACAGGAGTGGAAAGATAGAGGAGAGAAAGCCGGTATAAAGAGGTGAAGTGGAAGGGTGGGGCAACAGCTGCCAGGTGAAGGGTAGATTCAGGTGAGGAGGGATGATAGGCAGATGCAGGGGAGGAGAGCGGAGTAAAGATAGTGACAGAGGCTGGGAGGTGACGGATAGAGGTGACCAAGAACTACAGATGGTGGGATCTGATCACTGAGGAAGGTAGAGCATGGAACCAACTAAGGGAGATGCGTAGAGCAGATGGGAACATTGGAGGGAGGGAACCCATTGGGAGGAGTGTGTGGGTGATGGACAGTTGGAGTGGGTGGGGGAGGGGACCCAGTGGGAGGGGTGTGTGGGTGATGGACAGATGGAGTGAGTGGGGGAGGGGACCCATTGGGAGGAGTGTGTGGGTGATGGACAGTTGGAGTGGGTGGGGGAGGGGACCCAGTGGGAGGGGTGTGTGGATGACGGACAGATGGAGCGGGTGGGGGAGGGGACCCAGTGGGAGGGGTGTGTGGGTGATGGACAGTTGGAGTGGGTGGGGGAGGGGACCCAGTGGGAGGGGTGTGTGGATGACGGACAGATGGAGCGGGTGGGGGAGGGGACCCAGTGGGAGGGGTGTGTGGGTGATGCACAGATGGAGCGGGTGGGGGAGAGGGACCCAGTGGGAGGGGAGTGTGGGTGATGGACAGATGGACTGGGTGGGGGAGGGAACCCATTGGGAGGAGTGTGTGGGTGATGGACAGATGGAGTGGGTGCGGGAGGGGACCCAGTGGGAGGGGTGTGTGGGTGATGGACAGATGGAGTGGGTGGGCGAGCGGACCCAGTGGGAGGGGAGTGTGGGTGATGGACAGATGGAGTGGGTGGGGGAGGGGATCCAGTGGGAGGGGTGTGTGGGTGATGGAGCGGGTGGGGGAGGGGACCCAGTGGGAGGGGTGTGTGGGTGACGGACAGATGGAGTGGGTGGGGGAGAGGACCCAGTGGGTGGAGTGTGTGGGTGATGGACAGATGGAGTGGGTGGGGGAGGGGACCCAGTGGGAGGGGTGTGTGGGTGATGGACAGATGGAGTGGGTGGGGGAGGGGACCCAGTGGGAGGGGTGTGTGGGTGATGGACAGATGGAGTGGGTGGGGGAGGGGACCCAGTGGGAGGAGTGTGTGGGTGATGGACAGATGGAGTGGGTGGGGGAGGGGACCCAGTGGGAGGGGTGTGTGGGTGATGAACAGATGGAGTGGGTGGGGGAGGGGACCCATTGGGAGGGGTGTGTGGGTGACGGACAGATGGAGTGGGTGGGGAAGGGACCCAGTGGGAGGGGTGTGTGGGTGACGGACAGATGGAGTGGGTGGGGGAGGGGACCCAGTGGGAGGGGTGTGTGGGTGATGGACAGATGGAGTGGGTGGGGAAGGGACCCAGTGGGAGGGGTGTGTGGGTGACGGACAGATGGAGTGGGTGGGGGAGGGGACCCAGTGGGAGGGGTGTGTGGGTGATGGACAGATGGAGTGGGTGGGGGAGGGGACCCAGTGGGAGGGGTGTGTGGGTGATGGACAGATGGAGTGGGTGGGGGTGGGGACCCAGTGGGAGGGGTGTGTGGGTGATGGACAGATGGGGTGGGTGGGGGAGGGTACATCCACAAATTTGCTGATCCAGTTAACCACATTATCAGCCAGATCCACTAGCTCATCTTGCATGTCAAGTGACTGAACTTTGACCAACCTCCCATGTGGAAGCTTGTCTAAGGCCTTGATAAAGTTTATGTAGACAGCCACTGCCTTGCCTTCATCAACTTTCCTGGTGACTTACTTGAAAAATTCTACAAGATTAGTTAGACATGACCTACCATGCACAAAGCTATGCTGACTATCATTAATCGGTCTCTGTCTATCCAAATACTTTACTGATGTCAAGCTTACCAGCCTATAATTTCCTGATTTATTTTTAGAGCCTTTCTTAAACAGTGGAACTACAGTCGCTATCCTCCAATCTTCTGAAACCTCACCTGTTGCTAAAGGTGATTTAGGCACTGGGGATTTGTCCACTCTATTTTGCCTCAAGACAGCAAAAACCTCCCTCTTTGTAAACTGTATCGGGCCCATGACCTCACTGCTGCTTTGCCTCACATCTACAGATCCTGTGTCCTCTCCTGAGTAAATATAGATGCAAAAAATCCATTTAAGATGTCCACCATCTCTTTTGGCTCCCCACATAGATTAACATTCTGATCTTCCAAAGGATCAATTTTGACCCTTGCAATCCTTTTGCTCTTAACATATCCGTAGAAGCCCTTAGGATTCTCCTTCACCTTGTCTGCTAGAGCAACCTCATGCCTTCTTTTAGCACTCCTGATTTTTTTCTTAAATGTTCTCTTACATTTCTTATACTCCTGAAATAACTATGCCTGCCATGCACTTCCTTTCTTTCCTTAACCAGGGCCTCAACTTCTCTCGAAAACAAAGGTTCTCTAAGCCTATTATCCTTGCCTTTTATTCTGACAGGCATGTACAAGCTTTGTACTGTCAAAATTTCACTTTTGAAGGCCTCTCACTTACCTAGTATAGCTTTGTCAGAAAACAGCCTACCCCATTTCACACCTCAAAGAAGAGAAAATCTGCAAATGCTGGAAATTCGGAGCAACACACACAAAATGCTGGAGGAACTCAGCAGGTGAGGCAGCATCTGCGGAAAAGAGCACAGTTGACATTTCGGGTCGAGACCCTTCAGCAGGACCTGCACTTTGTGTGTGTTGCCAAATCTTTTCTGATCAAAATTGGCCTCTCTCCAATTTAGAATATGTACCCAAGGACCAGACCTATCCTTTTCCATAATTATCTTGAAACTAATGGCATTATGATCACTAGATGGAAAGTGTCCCCCCATACAAATTTCTGTCTCATACCCGAATAGGAGATCAAGTATAGCACACTCTCTCATTTGGGACTTCTATGTACTGATTAAGAAAACTTTCCTGAATACATTTGACAAACTCGATCCCTTCTAGTCCTTTTACAGTATGGGATTCCCAGTCAATATGTGAAAAGTTAAAATCACTTTCTATAACAACCTTGTGTTTCTTGCAACAGTCTGTGATCTCTTTACAAGTTTCTTCTTCTAAATCCTGTGGACTGTTGGGTGGTTTACAATATACAGTACCCCATTAACGAGGTCCTATCTTTCTTATTCTTCAATTCCCCCCATAAAAACTCACTAGACGAGTTCTCCAGTCTGTCCTGAACTACTACTGCGTAATATTTTCACTGACTATTAATGCCACCCCTCTCCCTCTATCACTTTTCAAACTACAGAACCCCAGAATATTGAGCTGCCAATCCTACCTCTCCTGCAACCATCTCACTAATGACAATAATATCATAATTCCAGGTGTTGATCCATGTCCTGAGCTCATCTGCCTTTCCTGCAATACGGAACTCAGAACATTAATCCCACCATGCTCAACCTTTTGATTTCTGACTTTGTCTCAGATCAAAACAGCATCTGTCTCCACAACCACTCCACTACGTGTTCTGGCACTCTGGTTCCCATCCCCCTGCAACTCTAGTTTAACACCCCCTTCCCCCATGAAGTACCACCAAACCGTCCTGCTGTGATATGAGACCCCTTAGTCCCCCTCCAGTTTAGGTGCAGACTGTCTCTTCAGTACAGGTCCCACCTTTCATGGAAGAGAACCCAATGATCCAAAAATCTGAAGCCCTCCCTCCTGCACCAACATGTTAAGCTGTATGATCTTCCTATTTCTGGCCTCATTAGCACATGGCATGGGTAGTAATCCTGAGATCACAACCCTGGAGGTTCTGTCTTTTATCATTGCACCTAACTCACTGAACTCACTTTCCAGAACACCTTTGTCATTGGTACCTATATGGGCCATGAATTCTGGCTGTTCACCCTCCCACTTAAGAATGCTGAGGACTTGATCCAAAATTTCCCAGACCCTAGCACCTGGGAGGCAACATATCTTCCAGGAATCTCATTCTCATCCGCAGAACCACCATTCTGTTTCCCTAATGAACAGATCCCCTATCACCACAGCTCGCCTCTTCTCCCCCCTTCCCTCCTGAACCACAGAGCCAGACTCACTGCCAGAGACCTGATTTACTGTGACTTTCCTTTGCTAGCTCAGCCCCTCCAACAGTATACCTGTTGTTCAGGGGGTTGACCACAGGAGTACTCTGCACTGGCTGTTTAACCCCTTTCATACTCCTGACTATCACCCAGTTTCCTGTGTCTTGCACCTTGGGTGTAACTACGTCTATTTATGTCCTGTCTATCAACCCTTCCACCTCTGGAGTGATCCAGAGTTCATCCAATTCCAGATCCAGTTCCTTAGTGCAGAGTGTTAGAAGCTACAGCTGGATGCACTTCTTGAAGGTGAAGTCATCAAGGACACTGGAAAAGTCACTGCCTTCCCATATCCTACAAGAGGAGCATCCCTGGCATCCATACTGCTCTAACTGTGCAATTATAAAGAAGGAAACAATAAATAAGTAGAAATAAACTGGAAAAAAAATCTACCTACAGCTTTTTGGCTTCTCTCACTCAAGTCTCGCTGAAGCCTCGAGGAGCTAAGGCCTCAAATTTCCACTCTAACATGGCCCACTCTAGCAATGGCCGCTCCACTTGCCCCTGCTAATGAATCCTGATCTCTGATTGGCCACTGTTCAAACACCGAAGCTCCCACAAAGCACTGCTTTTTTAATGTACACTCTCCGACCTGTGTGATTCACCTCTTCATTCCCTCCTGATCTCTGATTGGGCGGTGTTCAAACACCGAAACTCCCACGAAGTGCTACTTTCTAAAGCACACTCGCCGGCCCTTGTGATTCACCTCTTCAGTGATGGTGGAATGATGTTGGAATCTGATTGGAGAGGAAGGGGAAGCACGGTGGGTATCAAGCGAGGTGGGTAGACTGGGCTGTTAAGATTTGGCTGCATTTCCTTGAACAATTTTCCCATGCAGTCTCCACCTGGACCATCAGAATCTTTTCATCCAAGAGCAAAGAATCACATCAACAACATTATTTTTATTTTTTTCAGATCTAGGGATACAGGGACACAATGAGCCCTTGGCGTGTGACCAGTGTGACCGTATGTCACTGGAATGTCGGGGGAAAGCCAAGGGGAGAACACACAAACTCCTTTAAGACAGTGGCAGAGTTGAACCCAGGTCGCTGGTACAGTTACAGCATTACGCCAATTACTGTGTTAGCGTGCCGCCAACAAAAGGAGAGGCATAAAGGATCAAAGCATCAACTAATGCTGTCGCCTATTCCCCGAGAGCCCAACTTCTGCCTGTCTTTCCCAGCAGCATGGCGTTCCTCAGTGATTGGTAAGTTGTGGACATGCTATGTTGCTACCGGAAACGTGGCAACATTTGCAGGCTGCCCCCAGAATGTCATCGGATTGACCTTGTTGTTTACACAAACAATGCATTTCACTATATGTTCCGATGCTTTGCTGTTACATGTGACAAATAAAGTTGATTTCCCCCCCCTTTTTAGTCCTGACTTTGACAAGAAACACCTTTTAGTGCTTAAACCAGCAATTGTCAGTGATAAGTTCTGACTAGAAATTTCTTATGCAAGTTCCGTCAGCCCCATAATTGCACGCTACAATTTTCACATGTTTTCTCCAACATTATCGAATTTCTTCCTGTCTGTTCATGTGCAAATTGGTTCTCCTTACCTTTCAACAGCAAGAACACTTCATTACCTGTAGGCAACTGCACACTGCAAAAGGCATGAAAAAGTACCTGTGTTCTTTTTCAATCGACACGTTAAACATAAGCAGAATGTGCCTCAAGTGGTCACAACACAATATATAGATTATCCGCAAACTCACTGTGGAATTAACTGAATATAGTTCTAGCTCTGATTCAACAGGGCCTACACTTACTTTAACACTATTACAACTTAGTTTCTTGCCCGTCTCCAAGCATCGCTTCATTCCAGATCCTCAGAGAGTAAAAATTAAGGAGCCCTACATACATTCCCCTCTTTCTGCCCTTCCTCCACCAACCCTTCATGTATTGTTCAAGTCTTGCCTTTCTCTGCATGGTGTGAGGTTCTGTTGCTCACACAGGCAAACAAAACAAACCTTGGTGCTGGACAGATGGAAATTAAAAGGTTTTGAAAGCCAGACTTCAGTTCAGAAAATAAGTCATTCTAAAAAAAATTTAGGAGACTTCAGACAGATTCTTGGAAATAGTCCGTGCCTGTGCCAACTATCTATTGTTGCACATTACTAACAAATGGACATATGTAGCAAAATGTACAATTATATTTTCAGGTCACTAAGCAGTATCGATGAAGAGAGGCTGATTATGGTGGCAGCACACTTTATAGATCTGGAAGCTGACAGATTCAATAGCAATTTTTAAAACCTGATTCTCTCTCTCCTCTCCCTCCCTCCCTCCAATCAGTTCGAAGATACAAAAGCCTCAAAGAACGTGAACCAGGCTCAAGGACAGCTTCTACCAACTGTTGTGAGATGATCAAACAGTTCCCTAGTACAATAAATTGGACTCTTGACTTCATAATCTACCTCATTATGACCTTGCACCTTTTTTCTACCTGCACTGTGCTTTCTCTGTAGCTGTAACATTTCATTCCACATTCTTTTATTGCACTAGCTTAATGTACTATAACCATATAACCATATAACAATCACAGCACGGAAACAGGCCATTCCGGCCCTCCTAGTCCGTGCCGAACTCTTAATCTCACCTAGTCCCACCTACCCGCACTCAGCCCATAACCCTCCACTCCTTTCCTGTCCATATACCTATCCAATTTTACCTTAAATGACACAACTGAACTGGCCTCTACTACTTCTACAGGAAGCTCATTCCACACAGCTATCACTCTCTGAGTAAAGAAATACCCCCTCGTGTTTCCCTTAAACTTTTGCCCCCTAACTCTCAAATCATGTCCTCTCATTTGAATCTCCCCTACTCTCAATGGAAACAGCCTATTCACGTCAACTCTATCTATCCCTCTCAAAATTTTAAATACCTCGATCAAATCCCCCCTCAACCTTCTACGCTCCAATGAATAGAGACCTAACTTGTTCAACCTTTCTCTGTAACTTAAGTGCTGAAACCCAGGTAACATCCTAGTAAATCGTCTCTGCACTCTCTCTAATTTATTGATATCTTTCCTATAATTCGGTGACCAGAACTGTACACAATATTCCAAATTTGGCCTTACCAATGCCTTGTACAATTTTAACATTACATCCCAACTTCTGTACTCAATGCTCTGATTTATAAAGGCCAGCATTCCAAAAGCCTTCTTCACCACCCTATCTACATGAGACTCCACCTTCAGGGAACTATGCACTGTTATTCCTAGATCTCTCTGTTCCACTGCATTCCTCAATGCCCTACCATTTACCGTGTATGTTCTATTTGGATTATTCCTGCCAAAATGTAGAACCTCACACTTCTCAGCATTAAACTCCATCTGCCAACGTTCAGCCCATTCTTCTAACCGGCATAAATCTCCCTGCAAGCTTTGAAAACCCACCTCATTATCCACAACACCTCCTACCTTAGTATCATCAGCATACTTACTAATCCAATTTACCACCCCATCATCCAGATCATTTATGTATATTACAAACAACATTGGGCCCAAAACAGATCCCTGAGGCACCCCGCTAGTCACCGGCCTCCATCCCGATAAACAATTATCCACCACTACTCTCTGGCATCTCCCATCTAGCCACTGTTGAATCCATTTTATTACTCTAGCATTAATACCTAACGACTGAACCTTCTTAACTAACCTTCCATGTGGAACTTTGTCAAAGGCCTTGCTGAAGTCCATATAGACTACATCCACTGCCTTACCCTCGTCAACATTCTTCGTAACTACTTCAAAAAATTCAATAAGGTTTGTCAAACATGACCTTCCACGCACAAATCCATGCTGGCTACTCCTAATCAGATCCTGTTTATCCAGATAATTATAAATACTATCTCTAAGTAATGATTGTGTAACTGTGTAATGATTTGGTCGGTATGAACAGTAAGACAAGCTAAGGTAACGGTAACAAGCTAACGGTAAGACAAGCTTTTCACTGCACTCCAATGCATGTTACAATTATAAACCAATTCTAATTCCAGTTCCAATTACAAGAGCTTTCTCCATGACATCAAGTGGAGCTGGGTAGAATTCACGCCACGGAATAGATCACAAATGGTCCATACTACAATCACCTTCACGGGGCCAATGAACTTTCCTCTCCCTTTGCTTGTTGATATCAGAAAGATTGCCATTAAATCAGTACCTAAGGGACAAGAAATTAAGGAAAATTTTACAATTGTAAGCTCACATCTGAATTAAGGTGTATCACGAAGAAAAAGTTTTACTGGACCACTGTTACAATAAGATCAAGAGTGTTTACTGTGCTATACCATGCTCACACTTCAGAAAGCTTGGTCACCTGGCTGTACTTCTACACCCCGAATACAGGCAGAGACTGAAGACTGCAGCACCAGCAGTGAGGACCAAGAAGATATGGACAAGGGAGGTGCAGGAGCACCTGCAGGACTGCTTTGAATCGGTGGACTGGAATGTATTCAGGGATTCATCTTCGAACTTGGATGAGTATGCTGCAGTTGTTACCGACTTCATTAAAACCTGTGTGGATGAGTGTGTGTCCACAAAGACTTACTGTAGATTTCCAAACCAAAAGCTCTGGATGAACCAGGAGGTCCGTCGTCTGCTGAAGGCTGGATCTGTGGCATTCAAGTCTGGCAACCTAGGCCTGTACCACAAAACCAGGTATGATTTGCGGAGGGCTATTCCAAGGGCAAAGAAACAATTCCGAGTGAGGTTGGAGGCGACATTGGATGCATGTCAACTCTGGCAGGGCTTGCAGGACATTACTTCCTGCAAAGCGAAACCCAACATTGTGAATGGCAGTGATGCTTCACCACCAAATGAGTTTAACACCTTTTATGCCACTTTGAAAGGGAGAATATAACTACAGCTGTGGATCCCTGCTGCACCCGGTGACCCGGTGATTTCTGACTCTGAGGCCGATGTTAGGCTATCTTTCAGGAGGGTGAACCCTCGCAAGGTGGCAGGCCCTGATGGAGTACCTGGTAAGGCTCTGAAAATTTGTGCCAACCAACCGGCAGGAGTTTTCAAGGACATTTTCAACCTCTCATTGCTATGGTCAGAAGTTCCCACCTGCTTCAAAAGGGCAACAATTATACAAGTGCCCAGAAGAGTAGTGTGAGCTGCCTTAACGACTATCATCCTGTAGCACTCACATCTACAGTGATTAAATGCTTTAAGAGGTTGGTCATGGCGAGGATCAACTCCCGCTTCAGCAAGGACCTGGACTCACCGTAATTTGCCTATCGCCACATTGACTTCCTAACTGCAAGACCACAATCGGTGCTGATTGGGAATTAATATCTCCTCCTCACTGACAATCAACACTGGTGCATCTCAAGAATGCGTACTGGTCTACTCTCTCTATGCCCATGACTATGTGGCTAGGTATAGCTCAAATACCATCCATAAATTTGCTGGTGATAATTCTGCCATTGTTGGCAGAATCTCAGATGGAGACAAAAGGGTGTACAGGAGCGAGATATACCAGCTAGTTGAGTGGTGCCACAGCAACAACCTTGTACTCAACGTCAGTAAGACCAAAGAACTGACTGTTGACTTCAGGAAGGGCAAAACAACAAAACATGAACCAATCCTCACAGAGGGATCAGGAGTGGAAAGAGTGAGCAATTTCAAGTTTTTGGGTGTCAAGATCTCAAAGGATCTAACCTGGTCCCAACATATCAATGCAGCTATCAAGAAGGCTCTATTTCATTAGGAGTTTAAGGAGATTTAGTTTGTTGCCTAACACACTCAAAAACTTGTACAGATGTACTGTGGAGAGCATTCTGGCAGGCTGCATCACTGTCTGGTATGGAGGGAGAGGGCTACTGCACAGGACCAAAAGAAGTTACAGAAAGTTGTAAAGTTAGTCAGCAGCATCTTAGGTACTGGCCTCTGTAGTATCCAAGGCATCTTCAAGGAGCAGTGCCTCAGAAAGGTAGGTCTATCATTGAGGACGCACAGTATCCAGGACATTTCCTCTTCCCATTGTTACCACCAGGAAGGGTACAGAAGCCTGAAGGCACACACACAGTGATCCAGGAACAGCTTCTTCCCCTCTGCCATCTGATTCCTAAATGGACTTTGAACCCATGAACACTACCTCACTTTTTAATTTCTGCTTTTGCACTATTTAACACACACACATATACTCAATGTATTTGATTTACTTATTTTTTCTAGATTATGTATTGCTGCTGCTGAGTTAACAAATTTCACGGCACATGCCGGTGATAATAAACCTGATTCTGATTCTGAAGTTTTATTCCTTGAAGAACGTTTTGTGTCACACCTATCCCACCCTGTACTGCACTTGTGGCATTGCTAACTTACAAAGACAATTCTATTTCCAGCAAGTATGTACTATGAAAGAAAGGGCAAGGTATGAACGTCACCGTGGCTGTGGCTTTCTGAGCCTGCTCATACAATGTCCTTTGCAATGGATATAACATGATTTACTGGCTAAGGAGCTCTGTTGCCACGTTAGTACAGTTCATATTCTATTTAAAATTACCTGTAGTGAGCTTTGAAAGGTACAGACAGATCACACAAGCTGCAACAGTATGCCATTTTGAGCACATGGATTGGACCTCTATCAGCTGCATCAGTAATAGTGAACATTTTCAGGAATTTAACAAAATTTGGGAAGGTAATAGGACACAGACAAGGTCCTCGTTCTGTCATCCCCCGAGCACGACTGTGATTCCCATTGTACAAGGAGCTTCGGTGAGATGGAATTTGTTAAGTGTGCCCAGGAGAGTTTTCTCAAACAAATTGTAGATGGCCCTACTGGAGAGGGGACAAGACTACATCTCCTGTTGGATGAACGCTGACCTCTCTAACTTCTGTTCCCCACCTTTATTTGCTTTTCTCCCCATTCTGGTTACCCTCTCGACCCTTCTTCACTTGCTTCCCTTTATTCAAGGGTCCACTGTCCTCTTCTTTACCCTCCCCCCACACCCTGCACCTGGTCACATTATCACCAGCCAGCTTGTACTCCTTCCCCTACCCCCACCTTCTTATTCTGGCTTCTTCCCCCTTCACTTCCAGTCATGATGAAGGGTCTTGGCCTGAAACATCGACTGTTTATTCCCCTCCATAGATGCGGCCTGACCTGCTGAGATCCTCCAGCATTTTGTGTGTGTTGCTCAAGATTTCCTGCATCTGCAGACTCTCTTACATTCTTGCCTTGATTCTTACTGACCACAGCCACGTACCTCAATATTCATGACTGGTGGCTCAGTGACTGTGAACTTGTATCTCAGTGAGCACAAACTTGCACTTTAATGACCACTGCCTTGCTAGTCAGTGACCTCTCTCCTGTACATTAGTGACTTTGACCTTGTATCTCAATGACGGTGTGGTTATATCTCACTGGCTATGCCTTGTATCACAGTAACAGTGACCATCTATCTCAGTGACCTCTGCCTTGTAAGTTTGTGACTGTGAACTTTCCTTTCACTAACCCTGTATCACAGATTGAGATTCAGACGAGTTTATAGTCATATACACCAGGGTGCAGTGAAATTCCTTGCTGTCGTGAAGCTCACAGAGTAACGAGTGTACACGGTGACGATAAGTACCACAATAAACACAGCGACAAACGCAGAACAACAGAACGGTGCAGATACTATCGTGCAGATGGAGGCAGTGCAAACTGAAATGCTAAAGTGACAACAGAGAGAGGCAGAGTTAAGAGTCTGCGAGTGAGTCAGCAACACAGGGGAGGGGGCGCGAAAGAGGTGATTGGTCCTTTCCCAGAACATAGTAAATAGGAAAGGGAATGGTAGGCGTCCTACTGTTAGCCTTCTTGAAGAAATGTACTGTGAAGATGGAATGGATAGAGGGAAGTGACAAGCCTGTGATGGATCATGATGGTAGAGGTGGGCACCATTACAATGTATAAAGGGCACTAGGACAGGTACATGGATAGGAATGGTTCAGAGGGATAGGAGACAAACACAATAAGTAAAATGAGCTTATTTTAGACACACATCTTAGTTAGCACGGACAAGTTGGGCCTCAACGCCTGTTTTTATTCTGTATAAATCTATGAGTGTGAATTGAACCAGCTCATTGATTGAACTTAGTTCAAGAAATCACACAACTGTAATCGCAGACCTCCTACCTGATGCGAGGTTTTGAAGGTTAAAGCAACAGAGCAAGAACAAGCAACAAGTTCTGGTGAAACATTAAAGACTCATTCAAGTATACAGCACAGCAACAGGCTTTCCAGCCCATAACTACATCAAACGTCCGCTCACATAATCCTACCTTAACCTCTGTTACTCTCCCCTTTGATTCTGCCTCCCACCTGTACACTGGGCACAAATTACAACAGCAAATTATCTTGGGATGTGGGAAGAAACTAGGGCACCTGCAGACATAGGGACAATGTGCAAGCTCCACCCCAAGTATCCAAATCATTTGACCATAAGACAGAGGAGCAGAATTAGGCCATTCGGTCCATCAGGTCATCACCATTTGATCATGCCTGATTTAATAACTCTCTCAATCCCATCCTCCTACCTTCTCCCATAACCTTTCACACCTTGTTTTATCAAGAATATATTGAGCTCTGCCTTAAATACATCCAATGACCTGGCCTCCACAACCATCTGTGGCAATGAATTCCACAGATTCACCACCTTCTGGCTAAAGAAATTCCTACTAATCACTGTCCTAAATAGACATCTCCTTATTCTGAGGTTGTGCCTTCTGGTCCTAGACTCCCACACATTCCCTCCACATCCACTCTATTTTGGTCTTTCAACATTCCCTAGGTTTCAATGAGATCCCTTCTCATTCTTCTAAATTCCAGTGAGTAAATGCCCAGTGCTTCAAACACTCTTCATATGATCCCTTTCATTCCTGGAATCATTTTTGTGAGCCTCCTTTGAACCCCCTCCAAGGTCAGCACATCCTTTCTTAGATAAGGTGCCCAAAACTGCTCACAATACTCCAAGTGAAGCTTCACCAGTGCCTTATAAAGCCTCAGCATTATATTCTTGCTTTTATATTCTAGTCCTCTCGAAATGAATGCTAGTATTGCATTTGTCTGTCCTCCCTGAGTCCCACTACACACTGCCACTGCTTGTATACCAGCTACTCCATCCTCAGCCCTATCACTCAGTTTCCTATTCCCCTAGAAAATGAGCTTACATCCTCCCCAACAGCCCTAGCAAACCTTCCTGCAAGGATACTGATCCCCCTTGTGTTCAGGTGTAACCCATCCCTCTTGTACAGGTCATACCCTCCCCAGAAGAGATCCCAATGATCCAGAAATCTAAAGCACTGCCCTCTGCACCAGCTCCTCAGCCACACATTCAGCTGCCAAATCATCCAATTTTTACCCTCACTGGTGTGTGGTACAAGCAGCAATCCAGAGATTACTACCCTGGAGGTCCTGCTTCTCAGCTTGCTACCCAGCTCCCTACATTCTCTCCCCAGAACCTCCTCCCTTTTCCTACCCATCTCATTGTTCCAATATGTACCACAACTTCTGGCTGTTCACCCTCCCCCTTTAGAATGCTGTGTACCCAATCAGAGATGTTTCTGACCCTGGCACCTTGGAGGCAACACACTATCTGGATGTCTCTATTGCATCTACAGAATCTCGTGTCTACTCCTCTATCTATGGCAATCCTTTTCTTCCCCCCCCTTCCTTTCTGAGCCACAGCACCAGACTCAGTGCCAGTCTAAGTGGCTTCCCCCGGATTGCCATCCCCCACAACAGTATCCAAAATGGGATCCTCTGCACTGGCTGTCCATTTCCTTTCCCTCTCCTAACAGATACACAGTTACCAGCCTCCTTTAACTGAGGGGTTCCCATCTCCCTGTAACTTCTATATATCATCCCATATGAGCTGCAGCTCCAGTTCCTTTGCACTCTCTCACAGAATTAACCCTTCCACAAATGTTCGTCGCACAGTCAAACCTGATGCAGGTCTTCAGCCCGAAATGTCAATCCAAAAGACGCTGCTCGATCTGCTGAGTTCCTTCAGTGAGACTGTTGCTCCAGATTCCAGTGTCTGTGTCTCTCGCAGGTAAACCTCTGATGAGATCTCCAACACAACTGTCAATAATAAATGCAACCTCTGCCATCACACTGATTCACATCTATTAACTGCAATCGTTCGGCTGCAGTGTTACGGCTGAACTGTGATCCAACATATTACACACTGATCGAAACCACCAGCTTTAGTCTTGCAAAGTAATCAAATGGGCAGCATCTGATCACAGACTTTCAGAGATGGTCGGGTCATCCAGTACTTTAGTGACTCCTGTTGTGTTCCGCCAGCATTTTGTGTGCGTTCCTCAAATTCCTGCTGTTTATAGGGTGCAAACTTCTTAATTAGCATTTAGCTCCTTATAAGTGTGTGCGTGTGTGTGTGTGAAAGTGTGTGTAGTGTATGTGTGAGAGCGTGTGTGTAGTGTATATGTGTGTGTGTATGTGTGTTTGTGTGAGCGTGTGTGTGTGTGAGTGTGTGTGTGTGTGTGCGTGTGTCTGTGTCTGTGTGAGTGTGTGTGTGTGTGAGCGTGTGTGTGTGTGTGCGTGTGTGTGTGTGTGCGTGTGTCTGTGTCTGTGTGAGTGTGTGTGTGTGTGTGTGTGTGCGTGTGTCTGTGTCTGTGTGAGTGTGTGTGTGTGTGTGAGCGTGTATGTGTGTTTGTGTGTGTGTGTCTGTGTCTGTGTGTATACATACATGGGCAATCAAGGCAGGAAGAGTGAGTCTATGGTGCTCCCTATGGAGGAACAACTCACTGGAATTCACTTTGTGGGCTTTCATCCCAACTGTAAGCTGTAACTAAATCAGCATCTTCCATCAAGCAATGCTACTTGTTGCATGACACATGAAATGCTGGAGGAACTCAGCAGGTTCAGGCATTGTCTATGGAGGGGAATAAACAGTCAATGTTTCGGGCCGAGACCCTTTACCAGGACCCTGATGTGGGGTCTCGCCCTGAAATGGTGACTGGTTATAGATGCTGCCTGCTCTGCTGGGCTCCTCCAGCATTTTGTGTGTGCTGCTCCGAACCTCTTGCGCTTATACTTGTTACATGGATAAGGGTCTTCGTCAGATCACCTTTTGTTCTTCTGCAAGCTCCTTAAGTCTTCATCCTTTAACTGTGACCCTTCCAGCAATGGGAGCAGTTTTTCTTCAGAGGCCCTCTGAACCCTCACTGGGCACAGGTGTGTGGTGCAGACCCAGAACCTAACCTGCTGCTCCTAGCAGTGGTATCCGGAAGTGCAGAAGTACATGAATCACCAGCCCATTTGGGTTTTAAAGGAGCCTCATGGAATTTATGCAGTCTTTAACATGAAGAATGGGAGGATGATGTCAGGGGATGTTAGGACATATTCTGGAGTTATGATGAATAGCAAATATTTATTTCACCAGCAACCAATCTTCAGACCTGAATGTGGATTGTAGATTGAATTTAAAATGCAGCCCTGAACAATAGTTTTCCTGGAGCTGTGGACTGGAGTTAATCGCAAACCAGACAATGTTGATTTACATAAAAACACAAAATGCTGGCAGAACTTAGCAGGCCAGACAGCAATCTATGGGAGGAGGTAGTGTCATCACTACCTCCTCCCATAGATGGCTGTCTGGCCTGCTGAGTTCTGCCAGCATTTTGTGTTTTTATTTATTTCCAGCATCTGCAGATTCACTCGTGTTGCCTTAATGTTGATTTACATTCATTTTGGGTGCCTGGAGTGTGGGTGTGAAGAAGGAGGCATGTGAAAACTATATGTAATTCAAAGGAAGCATTGTATATACATTGTACCTATAGAATTATACTGCTGTTACCTTTGATCTTCAACATTTAAAAATATCACATAACATTGGGTTGGTAGGTCTCTTCCTCTAAGAGTATATCATTTTGTTGAATAAAAAACTTTTGCATCCACTAACTTCAGTGTCTTTCCAGTGACTTTGTTCACAATACAACATTTGGGGGCTCATCTGGGATAACTTCATGACCCATCATGTGGCCAGCAATCTCAGCAGTCTAAGTAGTTGAGTATTTTTAAAATTAGCACTCGCCGGGATCTGTTCGTGTCGATGACTATGGGATCACGAGGTATCAGACACATGGCAGGGAGCTGAAACAGTAGTAATAAAAGTAGTGTGGTGTGTGCACATGCATGTATGTTTATGTAAGAGACTAAACACTTGTGTGTTAATTTGATGAGACAGGGTCACCAGTTGTGACGGGTGGTTACTGACCATTTTGGGACACCAGTGGAATGCGTGTATATTCATTTGGTGAACTATATAGTAGCAGACACATTTGCAAGTGTATTTTAAGAATAAGTCTTTGTGTAACAGTTTTAAGTGCAAAGGGATACAACAGGAATTATGAGTTCAGACACACATAAGTGGCAGATTGCAGAGTACATACTCTGTGGTTTTAAGTGTGCACTGTTTAATTTTTATCCATCATTTATATTTTGCATAATGTGGGAATTGGTGTGGAGATATTTGAGGGAGAGGTTATACCCAGATATATCTGTTGGAATGGCACCTTTTGAGTTCAGGCAACATCAGGTCGAGAACCCTGATGACCCGAGCCAGCCCTTGGTCTTAATTACAACCATCCATACGCCCTTCATCCTCCGGAGAGAAACAGGACATTTTGTCAGAGTTGCCCTCATTTAACGTCGCATGTGGGAATTTGGAATTCTGGCACAAGCTCGAGGAAATGGTTAAAATTCACCAGATGCACACTAAAGATATCCACGTGTTGGTAAAAGCAAAGTGCCCGAGGAATATGTGGGAATGGATGGCCCATTTTGTGCGGGATGGTACCTGGGCAACTACCGGGAATGCCAACAATATGGCTTCTTTAAGGGGGAAGTGAGGCATTGACTGGAGGGAGGCGAGAGTAACTGGGTAGCGATAATGACAGTGATTCAAAAAGTTGATGAGACGGTCATGGATTATGTAGAATGTAAATATCGAGCGCATGAGGAGTATTCCGGGTTGGATAATCCAGGGAAGGATGACCCAGTCTTCCTGAAAATAATGAAGGAATGCCTGAGCTCAGCTCACCAGGAGGTTTTAGATATGAAGATAGTGGTGGGATCTATGATAGTATCATGGGCAATGAGATAGACTAGAGCAGGAGGAAGAGAAGTGGTAAAGTGGCTGCTGTGATGTCACTGAGAGCTTGCTTTGTGAGCCAGCAACTGGAGTACATAGCAAGGAACTGCTGGAATAGATGAGGGAGGGTAAAGGAGTTGATTTGTTATAGCTGAGCCTTCTCGGGCCATGGTTGGAGGCAGTGTCCTGAAAAAAAGAGGGAAGTGTGAAAATCACTCACCAAAGCAGGCAGAATCCACAGATCCCTCATCCACTTGTCCCTCCCCACTGATCTCCTTCTTGGTACTTATCCTTGCACGCAAACCAAGTGCCACACATGCCCCTCCATCTCCTTTCTCACTACCACTCAGAGCCCCAAACAGCTCTTCCAGGTGAGGCGACACTTCACCTCTGAGTCTGTTAGGGTCATCTACCATATCTGGTGCTCCCGATGTGGCTTCCTGTATATCAGTAGGACCTGACATAGATTGGGAGACTGCTTCATCGAGCACCTATGTCTGCCAGAAAATGTGGGATCTTCCATTTCAATTCTACTTCCCATTCCCATTCCAACCTGTCAGTCCATCACCTTCTCTACTGTTGCAATGAGGCAACACTCAGGTTGGAGGAGCAACACCTTATATTCCGTGTGGGTAGTCTCCAACCTGATGACATGAACATTGATTTCTCTGACTTCCAGCAATGGCAACTTCCCCCCCCCCCTTCATCATTCCCATTCCTGTTTCCCTCTCTCTCCTCTCTCCTTGCCTGCCCATCACCTCCCTCTGGTGCTCCTCCCCTTCCCTTTCTTCCATGGTCTTCTGTCCTCTCCTATCTGATTCCCCCTTCTCCAGCCCCGTATCTCTTTCACCAATCAACTTCCCAGCTTGTTACTTCACTCCCTCCCCTTCCTAGTTTCACCTGTCACCTTGTGTTTCTTCCTCCCCTCCCTTCTAACTCTGACTTCCCCTCTTCCTTTCCAGTCCTGATGAAGGGTCTCAGCCTGAAACATCGATTATTTACCTTTTTCCAGAGATGCAGCCTGGCTTGCTGAGTTCCTCCAGAATTCTGTGTGTGTTACCTTACATTCCACACCAGCACCCTCTCTTTCTGATTTGACCAGATTATAGAGCTGGTGAGGTCAAACAAATGGCTGAGGGCAGCCTCTATTGCCAGTGGTGGTCATCCACGATGTAAACAAGAGATTTATTAGGGGCCAGCAATGTGAAATGTTAGTGGACACTGGGTCATCAGTATCAATTACTGATCTACCCTTGCCCAGTATTGGAGAGGCGAGTTACATTACCACTGCAGGAGGTGAAACAATGAGGGTGGAGAGAAGTCAGCCCCAGGTACTTGAGATTGAGGGAGTGCAGCTTCCTGTAGATTTCTGGGTGTGCCCAAACAATGAAGGTACTATCCTGGGAAAAGACACACTGAGTAAGGAAGGTGCTATCATAGGCTTTGGAAAAGGAGAAATAACATGGACAAGACAGGGACAGCAAACATGTGTGACCTGCAGAGCAGCTAAAATGGCCCACAGGGAGACAGCAGCTCCAAGCAGGGAGGGAAGCGGAAGAACAAGAAGCAACAGAAATTACAAGTGTGCAGGAAAAAAACTACAATACCAATTTAGTAAGATTACGTGGAGATGTGAAGGACCACCGTAACCAGGGTAACATATTGAAGGATCAAGCAAAGCAGCAGCAATGTATTGTGGATCAGAGCGAGCCAGATGGAGAGGAGATAGTCCTCCCACAGCCAGGTGACCAAGTCATGGTAAGGGAGTTGGCTGAAAAGACGGGTTTCACTCCCAGGTGGATAGAACCACAGGTGGCGCTCCGGACGAATGACGCCTGTGTTGGTGTATGGTCTCGGCAAGGCAGCCAGTGGCAACACTGGACTCAGGGTAAACCGCATGCCCCCCCACAGACCCAGCTTGCCCTGTAACAGTGATAAACACCAGTCCGCTGCTTCAGACCTGACCACACCTGATGGAAGCAAACCCACAGCCAACGTGAAGGCAGAGGACACCGAGAAAGCATAACAGCAAGCCGTGAAGAGTATGCTAAATTATAACAGTAATGCATGCTGGTTTCTGAAGGCAGATGATTCATTATATAGCTCAGTATGGAAGAACATTCGGGGGAAATAGATGGGAAGGGATCCAAGGTACAACAGAGACATCAGATTTAACGGTGTGGCAGACTGAGAAAGAGAAGAAAATACACTCACTGAAGGCAGTCACCCCAGTCTGAACAGGGAGTGAATAGGAAAGAGTGGTTGGTCCAGTGATGGAATAGACAGTCTGGGAGCAGGAGCCACCGGGATGGGTCCTTGCAGTCATTCAAATAGAGACCAACCCAACCCTTCCTCTACATCGAGCAGATAGGCTGGTCATCAAGCTTCTGACAATCTTTTATTGTGATCTGGAGTGTGAATTGTTCCTTGTGAGCCTGATACGTTTACCTTGCTGGTGCCCTGACCAGAGAGTAACCACTGACAACCACTGCTATCGGGGAATGAAGGGGTGAAGATAAAGAAAGTGATTAATCCACAATAGGCCAGCACGGAAGGAGGCAACAGGCATACGAATGACAAAAAGCTACATTTTAAAGACTATTGGCCAAATTTCTGGAACAATCTCTGCTTAGAGTCTTGTTGGTAGCCATTAGGGATGATAGCGTAGATGTAGATGCACATAGGGTAATAAGGAAAGGGGTTCCGAAGTACAAGGAACTTTTGCTGCCCTATTGGATTAGATCCTCCTTAAAGTATGGCCTTTCCTGGAACAAATTATTTTTGTCCAGGAGTGTCAAGAGGAGGGAGCGTTAGGACATATTCTGGAGTTAGGATATATAACAAATATTTACTTCACCAGCAACCAACCTTCAGATGTGAATGTGGATTGTAGATTGAATTTAAAATGCAGCCCTGAACAATAGTTTTCCTGGAACTGTGGACTGGAGCTGATTGCAAGCCAGACAACGCTGATTTTCATCCATTTTGGGTGTCTGGAGTGTGGGTGCAAGAGAAGGAGGCGTGTGAAAACTAAATGTAATTTAAAGGAAGCATTGTAGATACAGTCTATCTGTAGAATTGTCTTGCTGTTACTTAGATCCAGTGAGGATGAAGGACAGACAATATACAGTATTTCCAAGTCAAGATGGTGTGTGGGTGACTTGGAGGGGAACCTGCAGGTGGTGGTTCTCCCCTGTGTCTGCTGTCCTTGTGCATTTTGGTGGGGTTTGAGAGGTTCTGTTGGAGAAGCCTGGACGAGTATCTGTTGAAGAAGGTTCACGCTGCAGTTGTTGGGTACTGGCAGCTCGTGGGGGATGGGGGTTGGATGGTGTGCCAATCGAGTGGCTGCTTTGACACAGATGATTTTAAAGTTATAGATTAAAACAACATGGAAACAAGCCATTCATCCCATCACAACTACTCTGACCGCCAACTACACATCTACACCAGTTCCATCAACCAGCTCTTGGTCCGTATCCTTCTCTGTCCTGGGGATTCAAGTGCTTGTCCAGACACAGTAAACATTGTGAGAGTCCTGCTTCACTACCCCCTCAAGCAGTGTGTTACAGATTCCAACCACAAAAAAAACTTTGCATACTTGTGAACCTCCTACTCTTTCTCTTATACCTAGTTATAGAAATGTCTACTACAGGATAAAAGTTTCTCATCATTTTGCACATCTCTATCAGGTCCTTCTTCAGCTCTTTCTACCTCAAGAAAAACAAGCCCAGCCTGTCCAGTCTCTCCTCTGGGACACAATCTACAAGATGGCAGGCAGAAAGCTGGAAGGAGGTTTGCACAGAGAGGGCTGGGTACCTGGAACCCACCGCCAAAGGAGGTGGTGGAAGCAGATATGACTGCAACATTTAAGAAGCATTTCGACAGACACGTGGACATGCAGGGAATGGAGGGATAGGAGACCATGTGCAGGCAGATGGGATTAGCTAGTTTGGCATCATGATGTCAGCACAGGCATGGTGGGCCGAAGGGTCCGTTCCTCTGCTACTCACCATAACTGAGGCACTCTATCCCAGGCAACATCTTCTGCACTTCGTCCACTGCAGTCACATTCTTCCCGTGCTATGCAGACCAGAATTGGACACAGTACTCCAGATATGGTCTGACCAATGTTTTATAAAGTTGTACCGTAACCTCCCTGCTCTTATATTCTATGCCCCAGCTAATGAAAGCAGACATTCTTCACTATTGTATCTACCTATGGTGTCACTTCCAGGGATACTTGGACTTGGACACCAAGCCGCCTGTTTCCCAACACTCTCGGGCCCTACCATTCAATCATTATGAAACCTTCCAAAATTCATCCCTTCCCATTCGTTTCAGGATAAAATTCTATCTGCCATTGTTCTGCCCGTTTTACTAACTGATCAGTATTGTCCTGAAATTGAACACTATCCTCCTTGCTTTCAACGATTTTCATGTCATGTACCACTCAGTCCTCCCCCACTGATATCATCAAGTCATTAATGTTTCTAGCAAAAAGCAAAGGCCCCAGAGTCAATCCCTGTGGCACCACTGGTCACATGCATCCAGTCACATAAACAACCCTCCACCATTATCCTGTCTCTTATCACCAAGCCAGCTTCGGATCCAATTTGCCACCTTGCCCAGGATCTCACAGGTTCTTGACCTTCCCACCAGTATCCCATGTGGGGCCTTGTAAAAGGACTTATTGAAATCCATGTCGACTACATCAACCACACAGCTTGAAATGATACACTTCGTTACCTCTTCAACCAATTCAGCTACAATAGTTGAACAGAGTGTCCTTCTAACAAACAATGTTGATTACCTTTGAATACCTCCTGCCTCTCCAAATATAGATTCATCCTGTCCCTCAGGACTTTTTCCAGTAACTTCCCTGCAACTAACTTCAGACTCACTACAACCTGTAATTACTGGCTTATCCCTGCTGCCCCTTTTGGATAAAGGTATCACATTCACTATTCTCCAGTCCACACGCACCTCAGCTATGCTAACAAAGAGGCAAAAATTTCCACCAGGACCCCAGTAATTGCCCCTCCTGCCTCCCATTGCAGCCTGAGATATATTCCATCAGGATTTAAACATCTTTATGTTGCAGTGAGCGGCTGAGGAAGCAGGAGGAGGACCCAGGCACGGAGACTTGACATGGAGACGGATTTGGACATGACCTGGACTCCGAGCCGGGACATGGACTTGACTTGGACACCGATCCAGGAACTGGAACTCGGAAACAACAACACTAAACAAAGACAGAGGATTCATATCTTGCCTCGGAAGAGCTGCAAACGGCCAGCAATCCCCAGCTAGACACGAAGAGACAGAATTCCCAACTCGGAGTAGCGGCATACGGCCGGACCTACTCAGCTGGGAATGAGACGACTAAACCAGCCAACGACTGACAATACGAATCAAGACACGGAGTAGCTCATGTAGCGGCAAAACGGCCGGCAAATCAGGCTCTCGACTCAACCCAGGAACAGCAGATGACAGGCTCTCGACTCGACCCAGGAACTACGGGTGGCTCGGAGGACGGTCCCTTATTCTCGGCAGCCGAGAACAAGCATAGCCACACTGCTGAGGTGACGAACCAGTAGCAAGTAGATGTAAGCCAGAGGTTTTATGCTGCCGGTTCGATTGAGGATCAGGTGCCCTAATCAAGGAGCCCCAGTGGAACACGGGGAAATGAACTGAAATTAACGGACTGGACCACGACACTTTAAGCTTGCTAAGACAGCAAGTAGCTCCTCTTCATCAACGGGAATTTGACTGTTCCCCTTGGGGTGGTATGATAGTGTAGCTGTTAATGTAATATGATTACAGGACCAGCGATCAATGATCAATTCCCGCTGCAGTCTGTAAGGAGTTTGTACCTTCTCCCCATGACCGAGTGGGTTTCCTCCGGGTGCTCTGGGTGAATGCTTCTACAGGCAGTCCCCGGGTTACGTACGAGTTCCGTTCCCAGGTCCGTCTTTAAGTCGGATTTGTACGTAAGTCAGAACAAGTACATCCGGTATTATTTAGCGTCAGTTAGTCAAACATTTGTCTTAGTATATAGTATATATTTTACCTTTCTAGGCATATAAGACACTTAAGAAACGTATGTATTCCAATAATTAAACCACTGCGTTATTTAGTAATAATTGTAGCTTTCATCGGGGCCGAGCCTTTCACATGCTCCATTATTCTCACTTTATCTGTTATCCTTTAAAATTGTTCCGATCGTTGACCGACTGTAGCCTAACGCTTTTCCAATGACCGATGACATTTCACCTCTTTCCAAACACTATTATTTCCACTTTATTTTCAATCCCGATCGCTTCCCATCAATGGAACAGAAACACTGCAGGCGGTGGGTCCCGACCTCCGCCGGATCCTAAGGATCATCGCACTGAATTCCCCGGGTCCTAAACTCCACCGCACTGAGACAGGTTAAATGGGACAAGTAGGGGCAGTGCTGGGTTTGGGTATTTGATCCTCCACAATGTTCCCCGTGGGAATTTAAACTGGTGGTGGCAGTGTTTTTTTTTACGAGGTCGAGTTGCGAGCTCGACATCAACCCGGCATGGATGGTACGGGAGTCACTTGATCGACATCAACCAGGCACAGGAGCAGTCTGTCACTGGATCGAACTCGGGAACCTCCATTCTCGAGCCCGGCGCCGATCTCACTGCGTCACCAGCCGACCGGAACGGGGGGGGGGGGGGGGGGGCGGCCAGGGTGAATCTTACTAAGAAAAATTTAAGCCAAATACAAGGTGACACAGTATCAACGGCAATGACTTAAAATGGCAGACGGTGTTCTCCTTCCTCGGTTCGTAAGTACAAGTTGTCCGTAAGTCGGACGTTCGTAACTCGGGGACTACCTGTACTGGCCTGGCTACAGGCAGGATGTGGACCTGTTCGTGCACCGCTGTGATTATTGCATGTCCCAGAAGGGGTCAGGCCACCAGTCTAGGTCGCCAATGTAGCAGTACATGGTGGGGTCACAGTATGGGCCTACTGCCCCTCCCAGAAGAAATGACTATCCCCCAAACTGGGAAGCAGGTGGAAGAGGCACTCAACCACATCACCAAGGTGGTATATTGGGTGCAGTTGCTTGAGCGGTGGAAGGCTGACGAGCTGCACTGGAACTGGGTGGCATCGTATCAGCCCTTGGCCACCACTGTCTCAGTGAGGCTGAAGGAAGGAAGTGGGTGCCCTGCCTCTTGCCTCACCAAACAAGTGCCTCTCCCGGGGTGGGGAGGGGGCTCCAGAATCCTCCCATCGCCCCAGGCGGCAGCGTCGACCACTACTGGAACTTTTGGACTTCGTGGTTGCCGGGGATGGCTAACCCCTCGGGTGGGGGCAGTACTGCACTCCAGGGGGGACGTGGTCAACAACCCACCCAGCATTCCTAATGACCAGCACGATTTATTGTTCTTGTTTTAAAATGCCTTCATGGGATTATGGTGGAATGCTCAAGTTCATCTATTATTATATTTTAGCTCAGGTTATACAATTGTTTGCATGTGTATTTGTGGGTCACCCTGACTGTAACCGGGGTGTTTAATAATTACCTCCCCCAGCCGTAAGTGACTAAGTGGGTTCTCAACCCAGGTCATAGAGCCCAGTGTGTTTCTGTGCTTGTTGCACTAAAAATGTCAGTTGAGATAAACAAGCTCTTCTTGTCTGTCGGCATGATATTTTGGGGTTTTCTTGCTCAGCAACGATATTTTGTGCGCCCTTCTTCCCGTAGTTGTTCTTGTAAGCACCCCCTCGCAACACTTTCTGTACAGCTTTACGCAGAGGATGGTGGGTGCTCTGCCAGGGTGGTGATAGAGGCAGATACATTAGGGACATTTAAGAAGCTCTCAGATAAGCACATGGATGATAGAAAATTGGAGGGCTATGTTGGTTTAGATTGATCTGAGAGTAGGTTAAAAGGACAGCACAACATTGTAGGCTGAAGTGCTGTTCTGTGTTCGATATTCTGTTGGGTATCTGCTCTAGTTTTCTACGCCTGAAATATGCGACCCATTCTTTATCCAACACTTGATCCTTGAATGTGTAAGCTTCAGTTTTCACCATTACAGGGACATGTTGACTTGAGTTACCATTATTTCATGCTTGAGTGACACCCACTGTTCAGAATAGACTTAACCACAAGTCCATATTTACCAGGTCCTGTCTTGTGATATTGAAATTCGCCTTCCCCCAATTCCAGACCATAATTCTCTGATCATTTTTATCCCTTCGCATTACTGCTTTGAAAGTTAATAATAATAATAATCATCATCATCACAACAACTTAATAGTAACTATTTATCCAGCATTTTCATGCAGATGATGGAGTTCAAAGTGCTTTACTAAAAGTACAAACATAAAATAAAATAAAAGTAAAAATAAAAATAAACATGAAAATAGAAGACAAAAAGATGTCAGTTAAAAGCAAGGTTAAATAAATAGGTTTTAAGGTGGCTTATGAAACTATCAACCGAGTCTGCATCCTTTATAGTTTTAGGTATTGACTTCCAAGTCTAGAAGCGTAGTTCAAAATAACTGACCTGGCAATATTACTTTCTGAGGGAAATTGTTTAAATTTAAGAGACTGGTGGAAGAAGACCTGAGAGCATGAGCAGGATTATAAAAATGGAAATGATTCTGTGATGTACTCTGGTCCCAGGCATTTAAGAGCTTTAAAAACAAGTAAGAGAATTTTTAAAAACAATTCTAAAAGATACAAGAAACTCAAAGATTTCTGGTGACCCACTCCAAAATAGTCTCCTACGACAACCCAACCAGCTACATTCTCTAAGATTAGGTCCAAAAACTGCCCCTTCTCTCATAGAGCTATCTACACACTGGCTCAGGAAAGTTTCCTGGATACAATTTAAAAATTCTGCCTCCATTGACCCTTTTACAGAAAACCGTTCGTAAAAGAGTGGGAGGGATTAAAGGGGGAGGGGTGGCGTGACGAGTCGTGGAAATTGCCACGGCAGTGCTCAGTTAGGACAGACTGGAGAGCTCATCTAGTGAGGCAACATGGGTGGAACTGAGGAATAAGAAATGTATGATCGAATTAATGGAGCTATATTATAGACCACTCAACAGTTCATAGGATTTAGAGTAACAAATTTGGAGAGAGATCACAGACTGTTGCAAGAAACATAAGGCTGATATATTAGATGATTTTAACTTTGCACGTAGTGACTGGGAATCCCATCCTGTAAAAGGACAAGATGGAATAGAGTAGGTCAAATGTGTTCAGGAAAGATGCTTTAATCAGTACACAGAAGTCCCAATGAGACAGTGTGCAATACTGGGTCTGCTATTAGGGATGTGACAGGACAGGTGACAGAAATTTGTGTCGGGGAAATCTTTGCATTCAGTGACCCCAATGCCACTAGTTTCAAAGAAAATCCAAAAAATGATATTTCATCTGGTCCTCGGTTTGAGAATCTAAACTGGAGTAAGGCCTATTTTGTACCAGAAATGATCTGGCAAGTGTGGATTGGGACAGGCTGTTTTCTGGCAAAGGTGTACTTGGAAAGTGGGAGGCCTTCAAATATGAAATTTTGAGAGTATAAAGATTGCATGTGCCTGTCAGAATAAAAGGCAAAGATAACAAGTGTAGGGACGCTTGATTTTCAAGAGATATTGAGGTCCTGGTTAAGAGAAAAAAGGTGCATAGGAGGTATAGGCAAGTAGGAACAAATGAGGTATTTCAGGAGTATAAGAAATGCAAGAGAGCACGAGAAAAAAATCAGGAGGGCTAAAAGAAGGCATGTGGTTGCTCTAGCAGACAAGGTGAAGGAGAATCCTAAGGGATTCTACAGATATGTTGAGAGCAAAAGGATTGCAAGAGACAAAACTGGTCCTCTGGAAGACCAGAATGTTAATCCATGTGTGGAGCCAAAACAGATGGGGAAGATCTGAATTTTCTTAGGAGACGGACACAGAATCTATAGAAATGAGGCAAAGTGGTATCAACTTCATCGACCCTGATTACAAAGGAGGAGGTGTTTGCTAACCTGAGGCAAATCAGGGTGGATAAATCACCAGGGCCTGACAAGGTATTCTCTTGGACCCTACAGGAGGCAAGTGCAGAAATTGCCGGGGCCCTTAGCAACAGGAGAGGTGCCAGATGATTGGGGGAAAGCTAATGTTGTTCTGTTGTTCAAAATAAAGCTTTAAACATAAACCAGGAAATAATAGGCCGGTGAGTCTGATATCAGTTTTGAGAAAGTTATTGGAAGATATTAGTTAGATGAGTTATTCAAACTTTCTGCATAATCACTCAACGAGTTGAACTGCATGTGCATGTAACGAGAGCTGTATAACTCATCTCCTTCTACCTTAGGCCACAAACTTATCAATCACCAATGCTGTGGACACTTTCTGGAGGTCCAAGATCCGTATGCTCCACAACCACTGGACTAAGTGTGTAAATGTAGGAGGGGACTATATTGAAAAATAAATGTGCTAGGTTTTCTAAAATTGACTCCTTCTACCTTAGGCCACGAACTTATCAATCATCCCTCGCATTTTGATAGACATTGACTGATTAAGGATAGTCAGCATGGCTTTGTGAGTGGTAGGTCATATCTAACCAATATTATAGAGTTTTTCAAGGATATTACCAGGAAAATGGATGAAGGCAAGGCAGTGGATATTGTCTACATGGACTTTAGCAAGGCATTTGACAAGCTCCCATGTGGAGGTTGGTTAAAATGGTTCAGACGCTCATCATTCAGGATGAGGTAGTAAATTGGATTAGACATTGGCTTTGTGAGAGAAGCTAAAGCGTGATAGTAGATGGTTACCTCTCTGACTGGAGGCCTGTGACTAGTTGTGTACTGCAGGGATTGGTGCTGGGTCCATTGTTGTTTGTCATCTATATTAATAATGTGGTCAACTGGATCAGCAAATTTGATTTGGCCAACAACAGTGGTGTCATCAGCAAACTTAAATATGGCATTGGAGCTGTGTATACCCTCATTGGTGTAAAGTGAGTAGAGCAGGGGACTAAGCACACGGCCTTGTGGTGCACCTGTGCTGATGGAGATTGTGGAGGAGACGTTGTTGCCAATCTGAACTGACCGGGGTTTACAAGTGAGGAAATCAAAGATCCAGTTGCACAATGAGTTATTAAGGCCTAGGTGTTGGAACATATTGATTAGTTTTGAGGGAATGATGGTGTTGAATGCCGAGCTGTGGTCAATGAAGAGCAATGTAGGATCTGTTACAGTTCAGGTGCAGCCCATCCAATTTGGACAGGTCCCACCTTCCCCAGAAACTGTCCCATTGATGCAGAGATCTCAAGCTCTCTCCCTCCCCCCACATACCCAATCCTGTTAGCCACACCTTCATCTGACCCACCCTCCGCTTCCTGGACTCACTAACATGTGGCACCGGAAATGCTCCAGAGATTATAACTTCAAGTTCTGCTCTTTAATCTGTGAGCTATCTCCTGAATTCACCTTGCAGGACCTCATCCTTTCTTGTACCTGTTATTAGGACCATCATGGACCATGACCTCTGGCTGATCACCTTTAGAATCCCTGCAATCACCTGTGGCATCCTTGACCCTGACACTAGGGAGGTGACACATCATCCTGGATGCATACCTCCAGCCGCAGAAGTGTCTGTCAATTCCCCTCACCGCCGAGACTCCAACTACAGTTGCCCTTGGAGTTTTGACCCTCTACCACCTCCTTGTGCAGCTGAACCACCCCTCAGTATCTTGATGTTGGCTCTGACTGAACTCCAGATACATTGTCCAATACGGAAGTGGATTTAGAGTATAAGGCATACTAAGGTTTCCTTAACTATCTGCCTGCTTACTTTTTTTTTCTATCCAGTTGTCATCCATTCTCTCTTTGATTACGTTTCTTTCAGCTGTGGAGTGGGCACCTTGAAAGACCTTATCCCTATAGTGCTCAGCATTCGAGGTTCACGGTCATGCCTCCAGCCAGTGCTCAGCCCTGTAGCCCATTTCTCATGCTCGTCATTAAAGAGTACTTGAAATACCTCTGTACTGAATGCCTTCAACACATGCTCAATACCTTCCAAACCCACCAGCTCTGCCAGCTAGAAGGATGAGGGTAGTGAAAGCATGGGGAGCACTGCTCTCCAAGCTACACATTCTCCTGACCTGGAAATTTATCTCTGTCCCTTTTGCCATTTCCAGGCCAAAATCCTGGAACTGCCTCCCCAACAGTGCTGTGGGTATACCCACTCCTCAAACACTACAGTGGTTCAGCTTACCTCCACCTTCTCAAGGGCAACTAGGGATGGGCAATAGATGCTGGCTCCACCTGCAAAGCCCGTATCCCTTGAATGAATTAAAATTAAGCTGTACCACACACACAAGGCTGAACTTACCTGCCATAATTCTCATTTAATGATCTCTTTTGCCCCATCACTTGCCCCTCATCAAAGACCACTCACTTACCAGAGTCCACACCCTAAATACTGGTGTGTCCAAATCATAGTCTGTTTTCCAAGCTCTTTCAAAACACCCAGACATCTTCAGTCCAGTCAGCTGATTTCATTTCCTCTCAGTGGAAACGTATCTCAGAGCAGTAGGTTCACCATTTACAATGGGTGTCTCCCAAGAGAAATTATTCAGCTTCTCATTTGAAATTACAGACGAAAAACTTTAAATCTATGAGGATATTGCTGGAAAAATCATAAGTTTTGACCACAAAGCCTAGGATAAATTTTAAAATTATATAACACACACTTGAGAGTTTTTGGGGTTATACTGAGTGGTGTCAGCAAATGGTGTATATTGGTGGGAAACTTATGAAGGATAGGTGACTCAACTCACTCTTGTGGGAGATGGTTACTGCCTGCCACTTTTGTGGCATGTATGTTACTTTTCAAATATCACCCTCTGTCTGACTATTGTCCAAGTCTTGCTGCATGTAGGCATGGGATGTGTCGGAAACCACTGTATTTTTTAAATAATACTTTTTATAAGATTTGGTTTTTTTTTAAACAGACTCATGTATTTTTCACACTAACTGGCAGAAAGTGGTCTAGCAGTTAAACTAACGGTTTATCACCTGTCTCATTTTCCAGTGGCTAAGTATTAGCACGTTGCTCACATGTTGTAATTGTTTTACTTATGTTGCTTATGATGTAATTGTTTTAATTATGTTGTCTAAGGAGTTTTCTTTATCTTATCTATAAAAGTGATAGATTTTCAGAAGCGCCATCTTTTATTTCTTTGTCTTACACCCCTTAGTGTTAATTTCCCTCTTAGTATCATTTCTCAGCTCTTTATTTAGCTTGCTTGTAGCATTTGCATGTTTGTTTGTACTCCAAAATAAACAGAAATCTTGGAATTAAGACTGCTCGCCATTCTTGACTCCCAGAAGAACCCTAAGGATCAGAAATTAAACAGAGATCAACAGGTGGTTCATCTACTGAGAAGCTGTGAATGGAACTGAGCCCTGTGCAACCCGTTTCTGACTGTACGATGGAAGGAAGGTCACTGATGGAGCAGCTGAAGATGGCTGGATCCAGGACACTGCTCTGAGGAACTCCTACATTGATGTCCTGCAACTGGTGTCTTTGACCTCCAACAGCCACAGTAGAGTTTCCCCCTTGTCCACTGACCTCAGTTTCACAGGGCTTCTTGATGTTACACTCAGTCAAACACTGCCCTGGTATTGAGGGGCATCACTCTCACCTCACCTCTGGAGTTCAGCTCTTTGGTCTGTGTTTGGACGCAGGCTGTGACTAGGTCTGGAGATGAGTGGTCCTGGTGAAACGCAGACTTGATAGTTCTGCCGGTGACACGTTGCATCATGTTGCAGAAGATGGACCGTAGACTGAACAGGGGTTAGCCAAATTGGATTTCTCCCCTTTCTTTGTGAATGGGATGTACCTGAGCAACTTTCCACATGATTTGGATAGATGCCAGTGTTGTAGCTGTACTTGTCCCACACCTCAGACTGCCCCTGGAATCCCCAACACACTTTGTAGCTAATGAATTACTTTCTGACGTTTGCTCATTGCTGCTATAGATAAAAATGCACCAGCCCAAACACATCTCTGAGATAAGGGCCTGTATTAGCTACACAGTCATAGAGTCATACAGCACAGAAATAGGCCCTTATGCCACCTGGTCTTTGCTAACCAAGATTCTCATCTAAGCCAATGCCATTTGCCTACATTTGACCCGTATCTCTCTGATCCTTGCTATCCACGAACCTGTATTTTAAACATTACTATTATACCTACCTCAACCACATCCTCCAGCGTCTCATGTCAAAAAAAAGTAGCCCCTCAAATTCCGGTTAAATCTTTTCTGATAGAAATATAACTAAGGATCTTTCCCCAGCGTGCCAGCTTTGTGCCAGAGGATATGCGATTGGTTGTCCACCCTGTCTGACAATGACCGAGAAACCTGTGGGGCAGAGTTATTAAAGTAGAAAAGCAATTGTACTCTCTTGACCTAGGAAGTCCGGATCCAGTGGTACGAGCAGTCATCCCAGCTGGGGTCTTCCTTGGTTGTAGTGGATGACCATGACTTCTTCTGTGCCTTGTCGTGCTCTTCGTTCTCCACAAAGCTTTGCACAGCAACCTTCCTGGATGATTGATCTCATGGTTGATCTCACCGCCCAGTCAGCAAGAGCTAAGTCTCAACTTCCTCGAAGGATATAGAGTCAAGGTGATTGAGTACAAACTTGTGGTCAAGAACTGCACTGGCTAGGAGACAACAGGCTGGATTGCTCATAATCTGACTGGCCCACCAGCTAAGCTTGGTCACTAACTAATTAGTCACAGTGATAAAGTCATAGAAACAGGCCCTTTGGCCCATCTAATCTGTGCCAAACTATTACTCTGCCTAGTCCGATCCACCTGCACCAGAACCATAGCCTTTCATACCCCTCCCAAATTTCTCCTACAAGTTAAAATCGAATCTGCATCCACCACTTCCACTGGAAAAATTAATGATGTTGAATAAGGGGTAAATATGGGAGGGCATACCATAGAAAGAGCCTTTCTCTAACGTTTTCCATCGGTGGGGCCTTGGTTTAACAGGCTGGAAGATGTGTTCAGTAGGGAGCCACTGGAGAACTGCGGTCTGTTGCCTCATCTGTTACTGATTTCCCCACCAATGCATTGCTGCACAGGGGAGAGGACTGAGCTGGACGTCAGATAGTCACAGGCATAAACTGTGTGACCTCACAGATCTCAATAGAAAAGACAAGTGTATGCGAGTCCCCTTTTCACCGAATTCTTAAATAACTTCTAGCACTTAAAAGGGTTTCAAGCAATTTCTTAAAATTTATGATTGTGATAATGAAAATCCTTCTGAATATTTTTAAAATGTCTCTTATTATCTTAAACAAAAAAAAACTGCCTTTGGCTGCAGCAGTCTATCGAATGACCACTGAGGTTGTCTGCCACCTGAGGCCTAATTACCGTTCTCAGTCTAATCCAATTTGTGGTGTTGGATTAAGATCTAAACTATTATTTTTCCTGTAGTTTAACTTCCTTTATGCTTGTTTGTATGGTTTTATAATCACCTACTTGCCTATAAATCTTCAGTGAATTTTCAGAAGTTTGTAGTTTTGCAGGCTCTGTACATTTTTGTAGTTACTTTGACTGCAGCCTATGTCACACCATGAATTGAACTGTCCCATAGGCTATTCTTATCAAAGGATTTTCTTGTGTGTCTAGATTGAGCTAGTTTTCAGGATAAGATTTTCTTTGTTATTTTATTTGTCTTCTTTCTTCGGTTCTTAATTACAGTAAAGCGAGGTATTTCCTGTTATTAGCAAAGTAACACATACAAAATGCTGAGGGAACTCAATAGGTCAGGCAGCATCTGTTGAAAGGAATAAACAGTTGATGTTTTGGGCTGAGACCCTTTATCAGGTCGGAATTTCCAGCATCTGCAGAATCGCTTGTGTTAGTTATTTCCTAATATTTCTGTTATGAATAGCCAGTAAAATAGCTGTAACCACAAGATTTACATCTCATTCTTGACTTCTAAAGTATGTTCTGGGCAATACTATCTCCAGATATAACAGTGAGATAGCTATGGTAACCAGGCTCTACTGGGCTGTAAACGGTAAATGTAATTGCATGATTGTACAAGTGCCTAACTTAGGACTATACTGGAGTATCAGCCCCCAATTTTGTACTCAATTATCTTGACTCTATATCCTCTGACTCAAAGCTGGCACATTGGGAGAAGATCCTCAAGCTATATTTCTGTTGGGTGGCAAAATGAAATGGGGTGGGTTACTTACCCCCATTTCTTATTTCCCACATTCTATGCCCAACCACATTGAGGTGGACTACCATCCCCTCCCTAAGTTATCAACGACTGCTATTGGCCACAAACAGCCAATGTTCCAGCCTCATCAACACCTCTACTTCCTCAGGATGCTGAAGAGACTTGGCATGTCTGCATTGGCTCTTTCTAATTTTTATCGATACACCATAGAAAGCATTCTATACAGATGCATCATGCCTTTGTACGGCAACTACTCTGCATGCAACCACAAGAAACTGCAGAGAGTTGTGGACACAGCTCAGCACGTCACAGGAATCAGCCTCCCCTCCCCTCCATGGACGCTGTCTACACTTCTCATTGCCTCAGTAAAGCAGTTAGCACAATCAATGACCCCATCCACTCTGGACATTCTCTCTTTGCCCCCACCCCCCTCCAACTGGGCAGAAGATACATAAGTCTGAAAGCATGTACCACCAGACTCTATTCCTCTGTTATAAGGCTATTTTGTGGACCTCTTGCATGATAAGATGGACTTTTGGCCACATTATATACCTTGTTATGATCTTGCACTGTATCATTTACTGCACTGCACTTTTTTTAGTAATTTTATTCTGCATTGTTATTGTTTTACCCCAATGCTCAGTGTAACGATTTGATCTGTAGGCAAGACAAGCTTTTCACTGTATCTTGTTCCATATTACAATAATAAACCAAAAATACCAAGACCAGTGCTCAGCCCGCATCCGTCCCAGTACCAGATCTCCGCAAACTGCTGTCTCTTACCCAGGCAACAGTAGTTGAACATAGACCATGGACCTTTGTGCTGGTCATGATGCCAAATTAAACAAATCTTTTCTGCCGACACATAATCCATATTCCTCCATGTTCATGTGTCTGTTCACAGCCTCTAATACACTTCTATCGTATCTGCTTCCCCCACCACCCCTGGCAGCACATTCCAGGAACCCACCACTCTCTGTGTAAAAGAACCTTGCCCCACACATCCTTTTAAATTCTGTGCTCCCCCATCTTATACCACTTCCTTCTAGTATTCAACATTTCTCCCCTGGGAAAAAGACTGGCTCTCTTAATTTTATAAACTTCTATTAGGTTTTCCCTCAGCCTCCGCCGCTTCAGAAAAAAACCCCTATTTTGTCCAACTTCTTTTTAGTTCATACCTTCTAATCCAGGCAACATTCTGGTAATCCTCCACATCTTTCCTGTGATGGGGTGACTGGAAATTGATAGTTGGTTCTTATTGTCACATGTACAGTGAAAATCTTTGGTTTGCTTGCCATCCATACAGATCATTTCATCACAGTATTGCATTGAGGTAGAACAAGGGAAAACAGTAACCGAGAGCAGAATAAAGGAAAAAGTGCAGTGCAGGCAGACAATAAGTTTCAAGGTCATAACAAGGTAGATTGTGAGGCCAAGCATCCATCTAATTGTACTAGGAGACAATTCAATAGTCTTAACACAATGGGGTAGAAGTTGTTTATGAGCCTGGTCGTATGTGCTTTCAGGCTTCTATACCTTACATCTAGACTGGGGTTCCCAACCTTTTTTATGCCATGGACCAATACCTTTAAGCAAGGAGTCTGTGGATCCCAGGCTGAGAAGCCCTGGCCTAGACACTCTGATCAAGCCATCAGCACATGTGGTTAATTCTAAACTCCAGCAATCACCTCAGCACGACAAACAGCCATTTCTCATTGCACCAGGTGAATTGCTAATCAACTTTTTGCAAAACTCTAGACACAGCAATCATCAGAAGACACAAAAATCAATTGGAAGTGCCAGGATAAGCAAAACACAATCAAGTGCCCCCAGCTGAGAGCAGCCAATTCCAAGTCATCCACTCAAGGTAGCTCCTTTTGCAATGAGTTAAGCAATCATTGCAAATCTGTTGATACACCGACCTTGTCTAAGATAAGGAGGCAAGGGAGGAATATTGTAGGGCAAAGGGCGTCAGTCCAGGTACCTTGCCAGAGAGGTTCAAACATTACCATATGTGCAGCCATAGGAGGCACTGGTGTTCTGGCATATATCCCAACGAATGGGCCATATAACACCCCATACCTTATCACATTCCTTGATGGGCTTTACAGACAACTCTGAGCATCCAAGGAGGAACAGGATGCCAGGATCAATGGCCCACACTATGTCATCATACGGGACAATGTATCTTTCCACTACTCATCCACGCGTGTCCATGGAATTCCTTCCTCCATACTCCCCGCCCCTCAACCCAATTGAGGAGATTTTTTTCCTCTTGGAGATGGAAGGTATATGACAAGCATCATTATGGCTGAGGTTTGCCATATAATCACTGTGTCAGACCGCCAGGGCTGGATTAGGCAGTCCAGGGGGTATTTCCTCCACTGCATAACAAGGGAGCACATTCTGTGATATTGATGAAAGCATGTGGGCCAACATTAAGGACAGAATAGATCAAAAGTGACCCTTACTGTGCTGATTTTCTGCTATCAGAGATGTATGATCTTTCCCCCAAAAGTGCGAGCAATTTTGTCTTTGACTTTTATGTAATGACTAATAGTACTGAGATTAAAGTGGAGACTGAGTGGGTTTTCATTCTTACATCTCATTCTGTTGGTCCTTCAATGTTCCTACTAATGATTGGAGTTACACTAAGGAACTAAACATCCTGATCTCTGGCATTATACGCAGTCAGGAACAAGCACCACGTTATGCCTCAGTGAGAAGGATGGTCAGTGCTTTACCAATGATTGTTTATATGTGTCAATGATTAATGCCGTGTGCTACTTTAGCTGCAAGTATTTATTGCTTTGCTTAGCCGAGTGCATTTTGCAGTGCAGATGAGGAGTTTTACACAACGTGTTAGTGTTTAGTGGACTGTGTTGACTGTTTTGTGAACGTGGCTACTGTTTTCACCCGCGTGGTTAAGCAACTGAGAAAAATCATACTCCAAAGTTTCATACAAATACCACATGACCTCCGAACTTTTAGACTCCATTTCCTTAGCAATGCAGGCAGGCTACTTCATGCCTTCTTTATCACTCGATCCGCTCTCAGGGAGGTATGGTCTTGGACCCCAAGATCCCAAAAGCACGAGAAAGCTTGGGAAAGTGAAGCTTTACTATCATAATATTATTGCTTTGGACATAAAATGGAAATGACATCCAAGCTGCACTTGCATCAGCTGGCTAGTGGTTAGCTTTCTGCTGAAATTCATGACCATAACTCATAAAATCTTCCAGGGATCAGCACAATTGGATTGAAGCTTAATCATTCCCTTTACTTCCTTTCCATCAAAGGATGGGGGTTCATCATAATGTCTCACTCATGACACAGAGTGTATCACATAGTTAAATGCTGCTGGTCATTCCCAGCTTATTTACACATGACTCGAAACGTGATAGAGTGTTTGAGACTCCAGTGGAGTGGATCTGCCGGCTGCTGTGGGGACACAGGCAGATTCTGCCAGATGGGAACTTAGCTTATGGATTAGGAACAGTTCACAGGAATGGATCCCTGATGTGACCGGGGGATAGCCTGTACTGTGCAAAGTTCACAATCCTGTGAGTTAGGCTGGAGTAAGATTCTCATTGAGCTAAGAATCAGAATCAGGTTTATTATCACTGAAGTATGTTGTGAAACTTGCTGTTTTGCAGCAACAGTACAGTGCAGTACATAAAAATTACCATAGATTACAAAAATAAAGAAATAATCAATTCATCCTATTTTAACAGGATTCCATTCCTTACTATCGGGAATCTGGGATAACTGAGCAAGCAACTGATTTTCATGAAGGATAATCAAGTGAACGGGGAAGGAGAGGACTGAAATCCCAAGAATTGAGTATAGAATGGAAAAGAGGGGGAGTGGGGGAGAGGGGGAGGAAGAGGCAGAAATGGAAAGGGGGAGAGAGAGGGAGAAATGGAGACATGGAGAGGCAGAGTGAGAAATGGAGACAGATATGGAAAGGGGAAAATGGAGAGGGCGAGGGAGAATTAGAGGGAGAACTTGAGAGGGAGAGGGATAGAGAAAGGGAGAGAGAGAAAAGGAGAGAAAGAAAGTGAGAGGTTGAAATGGAGATGGAAAGGGAGAGAGAAAGAGAGAGGGGAAACAGAGAGGGAAAAAGGGGAAGGGGAAGAGAGAGGGGGAGAATTGGAGTGGGAGGAAGAGAGAGATGGAGAAATGGAGAGAGAGGGAGAAGGAGTGGGTGAGGGAGAGGAGAGGGGAGAAATGAACACGGAGATGGAGGTGGGGAACAGGGGAGGGAGAAAAAGAGAGGGAGGGGTAGTGGGGGAAATGGAGAGTGATAATGAGAGGGAGAGGGAAAATGGAAATGGTTACGGAGGAGGAGAAATGGAAATGGCTAGGGAGAAGGAGAGGGAATGGGAGAAATGGAGATGGGGAGCGAGAGGGGGAAGGAGAATGAGAAAGGAAGGGAGAGGGAGAAATGGAGAGAGAAAGGGAGAGGGAGAAGGAGTGGGAGAGGGAGAAATCAAGAGGAAGAGGAAGAGGGAGAAATAGAGATTGTTAGGGAGAGGGTGAAATGGAGAGGGATATGGAGAAATAGAGGGAGATGGAGAAATGGAGAGGGAGATGGAGAGGGCAAGGGAGAAAAGGAGTTTGAGAAGGAGAGGGAGAAATGGAGATGCAGAAGGAGAAAGAAAGGGAGAGGGAGAAATGGAGACAGAGATGGAGAGGGGAGGGAGAAGGAGTGGGAGAAAAGGAGAGGGTGAGGGAATGGGGGAAATGGAGAGGGAGGGAGAAATGTAGTGTGAAATGAAAAGGCAAAAATGGAGATGGAGTGGGAGAGGGTGAAGGAGAAGGGGAAGGAGAGGGAGAAAAGGAGGAGAGGGAAATAGAATGGGAGAAATGGGGAGGGAGAGGGAACAGGGAAGGATGTTGTAGATGGAGAAATGGAGAGGGAGAGGGAACAGGGAAGGATGTTGTAGATGGAGAAATGGAGAGGGAGAGTGGGAAATGAAGTGGGAAAGGGAGAGGGAGAGGAAGAAATGGAGGGAGAGAAAAAGGGAGAGGGTGATGGATTGGGGGAATTGGAGGGGGAGAGGGAGTGGGAGAAACGGAGTGTGAGATGGAAAGGTAAAAATGGAGACAGAGAGGGAAAGGGTGAAGTGGAGAGGGAGAGAGAGGGAGATTGAGAAATGCAGATGGAGAGGGAGCTAGAGATTGGAGCAATTGCGGGAGGGACAACAGGGAGAGGGAGAGGGGAAATGGAGAGGGAGAGGGAGTGGAGGAGGGAGAAGCAGAGGGAGAGGGGGCAGGAGAAATAGAGCAGCAGAGAGAGACGGAGTAATGGAGAAGGAGAGGGAAAGGGAGAAATGGGGAGGGAGTGGAAGCTGGAGAAATAGAGAGGGAGCAGGAGAGGGAGATAAAGAAATGGAGAGGGAGAGGGAAAGGAAGAGGAGGAGATAGTGGGAGAAATGGAGAGGCAGAAGAAGAGGGAGTGGGAGGAATAGAGAAGGAGAGGGTGCTGGAAAAATTGAAAGAGGGGAGAAATGGAGAGGGAGAGAGAGAGAGAGAGACAGTGAACCAGAGAGGGAAAGAGCAAGAGAGAGAAAGAGAAACAAAGAGGGAGAGGGAGAAAAAGATATGGAGAGAGAGAAAGAAGGGACAGAAGAGGGAGAGAGTAGCAGAGAGAGAGAGGAAGGGAGAGGGAGACAAAGGGGAGAAAGAGAGGGAGAGAGAGAGGTGGAGAGAGAAAGAGAGGGACGGAGAGAGTGAGGAGACTGAGAGAAGGGGAGCAATAGAGAGAAAGAGAGAGAGAGAGAGATACTGTCAGAAGTATAATTTTTAATTGAAATGATAAATAATTTACACAGGTTAAAAACTAAATGGCATGCTGTTTCAGATAAAATATTCCATGACATTTATAACAGGATTTTGTAGCAGTGTCATTCTCTCCAGTATCCTAATGAATTTCCTCTCCAGTTTGACACCTAAGATAGATCATTATCTCAATATCCTATCATCCCATGGAGCCAGGAGGAAAATCTAATGCTACTCTCATGCAGAAGTCTGGAGTAATATTTTCTCATCGTCTTTTGAATTCTGCCGTGGGAGCTAAATCCTTGTATATGTTCAAAGCTATGACAGAGTTTTGGGGGCGGAGTGGGGAGTTGTCTGGGAAAATGCAGGGCAGTGAAGCGGAGACAAAGGAACTGCTGAGGATATTCATTCTTCAATGCCCTGGGATATCCTGAGGTGGCAGGATAGGCAGGCTTTATGTTCTTTCCCTCACAGCCAAGTGAATTGTGAAGGGATTGTAGGGCGTACAATTTGCAAGAGTCATCTCTCTTTGATCGTGTCAATACAGCAGTTGCCTACAGAGGGTGCTCATTTGCAGAAAGGATATCCCGTCATTGAGTCCTTGAACACTGCAATACAGAAGCAGGCCTTTGAGCCCGTTTAGTTCATGCTGACCTGGCCTTCTGCCTAGTCCCATCTAACTGAACCCAGACAATATCCCTCCATGCCCCTCCCATCCAGGTACTCATCCAAACTTCTCCTAAGTGTTACAATTGTATTCGCAACTACCACTTCCACACTTGAACCATCCTCCGAGAGAAGAAGTTTCCTCTCGGATTCCCCTTAAATATTTGACCTTTCAACCTAAACCTCTAGTTCTAGAATCACCCAGCCAGAGGGGAAAAGCCTGTAGTCAGCTGCTGAAGGCCGCTACAGGTCCTTGCCAGGTTCTGAACATCCAGTTTACGGACACCCGTAAAAATGAGTGCTCAGGAGACCGGTAGGATAGGCAGGGGTAGATTTGGTGGCTGCTACATAGATACAGGTATTTCCTGGTAGGTAGGAATATCTGAATATTTGAGCTAAAAGCCTTGGTTTAGTCCTGCTTGCCTTTGGTCAGACTACTTTTCTATTGAAGTATATAGCCGGGTGCCCCAGTCCTAACTTGTGAACAGTCCAGGTTACAAACAGCCAACAGCATCAGAATCCGGCTGTAAGCTGGGGAGGGCCAGTAGTGAAGAAGTCGGGACAGTTACAAAACAAGTTGATGTTCTCTTTCTTCAGACCTGCTGCAGAATAGGAAGGCTTTATAATTCCTGTGTTAATCAGGTAATTAGGAACTAATGCAGACACCTGTGAGGTGTTGCACTTTGGGAGGACAACCTACGGTAAGACTCACACAGTGAGCAGTAGGGCACTGAGGTGTGCTGTAGAACAGAGGGACCAAGGAATGCAGATGCATCATTCGTTGAAAGTGGTGTCACAGCTAGGCAGGGTCGTAAAGAAAGCTTTTGGCACATTGGTCTCCGTAAATCAGAGCATGGAGTACGAGAGTTGGGATGTTATGTTGAAGTTATATATAATGTTGGTGAGGCCTGATTTGGAGTATTGTTTGCAGTTCTGGTCACCTACCTACAGGAAAGATGTCAATAAGCTTGAAAGAGATAGAAAAATTTTTACAAGGATATTGCTGGAACTTGGGGACCTGAATTACAGGGAAAGGTTGAATAGGTTAGGACTTTAATCCCTGAAGGAAAATGAGAAGAGATCTTTAAAATGTATGCAAAATTATGAAGAAGCTAGACAGGATGGATGCAAGCAGGCTTTTTCCCTTCAGGCTGGGTGAGACTAGAACTAGAGGTCATAGGTTAAGAGTGAAAGGTGAGGGAGAAATTCTTTACTCAGAGAGCAGAGCTGCCAGCAGAAGTGGCAGATGTGGGTTTGATTCCAAGTTTGGATAGGTAGATGGATGAGGGCAATAGTCTGGGTGGTGCAGGTAGCTGGACTAAGCAGAGGATCAGGTTGACACGGACTGGATGGGCCAAAGGGCCTGTTTCTGTGCAGCAGTACTCTATGAACTGGTAAACCAGGAATTTGTGTATCTCCATTCTGCACATACAGCCTGTGTGCGCCCTTAACTCCTGGTGGAGTCGGTCGTCGGGGCGCCGTCATGACAAGCTTTTTGCACCGATCTTTTTGGTGATTGCTCATCGTACGGCGTGTCTTGGGCATCTGAAACCTGGCGGAGCCCATCCCTCTCCAGGTTTTTTTAACGATGGAGAGCGTGCAAGGGAGCTGGCCGGATTCGAACTTGGGACCTCTCACCCCGAAGTCCAGCGCTGATGCCACTACGCCACCAGCTGGCAACATGCAGCCTATATAATGATAAATGATCTAACCCAAGCCCATAGCCACCACATTGCATTGTAGTGCTGGTGAAGCCAGCCTGTCTATATGCAAGTGCAGACATTGCCTGTGTTCTTGCTGACCCATTGTATACAGTAAGATATTCCCAATTCACATTCCATACACAGACCAGCCAGCAATGAGAAATCCAAGAACTTAAAGCAGAAACCCCTGGAAGGATGTTCTCTTTCACAGAGTTCTGTATCTCCATGCCCCAGGATGGGTTTGCCCATAGCCAGAGAAGAGAGTGGCACCTGCCCTGCCAGTGTTACCAGGGGCAGCTGTGGTTCTGATGGCAGCATCCTGAGGGTGCCACACTGTCAGAGACTGTCAGAAGAGATAACGAGCTGATCTTCTCAAGTGGAGGCGAAAGGCTCCATGATATCAGTTCAAAGAGCAGTCAGCATATTCACTGCACAGCTGTCTATGCCACACTACTGCTGATCAGTTTGCTCTATGCAAATTGGCTGCTCTTTTTGAAGACACACAAGTTCGCACATAGACACAGAAACACACAAACACTGTCACACAGACACTTACACATACACCCCCCCCCCCCCATAGTCCTGTCTCAGATCCCACCACTTGGAAGAATGACAGGGAAGTGCTCCCCAGTGACCTGGCCCATACTCACTCATCAGTTAACCAGCAGTAAATATATTGCTATATTTCTTCACTATTCTTGGTTGGTGCGGCTGTAACGAAACCCAATTTCCCTCGGGATCAATAAAGTACGTCTGTCTGTCTGTCTGTCTAACACGACTAAACCGATGAGGTACCCCATGCAAGGCTTATTGAGAAAGTAAGAAGGCATGGGATCCAAGGGGACATTGCTTTGTGGATCCAGAACTGGCTTGCCCACAGAAGGCAAAGGGTGGTTGTAGATGGGTCATATTCTGCATGGAGGTCAGTCACCAGTGGTGTTCCACAGGGATCTGTTCTGGGACCCCTCCTCTTTGTAATTTTTACAAATGACCTAGATGAAGAAGTAGAAGGGTGGGTTAGTAAGTTGGCTGATGACACAAAGGTTGGAGGTGTTGTGGATAGTCTGGAGGGTTGACAGAGGTTACAGTGGGACATCGATAGGATGCAAAACTGGGCTGAGAAGTGGCAGATGGAGTTCAAACCAGATAAGTGTGAGGTGGTTCATTTTGGTAGGTCAAATTTGAAGACAGAATATAATATAAATGGTAAGACTCCTGGCAGTGCGGGGGATCTGAGAGATCTTGGGGTCTGAGTCCATAGGTATGTTGGCATTCATCAACTGTGGGATTGAGTTCAAGAGCCGAGAGGTAATGTTACAGCTATATAAGACCTTGGTCAGACCCCACTTGGAGTACTGTGTTCAGTTCTGATCATCTCACTACAGGAAGGATGTGGATACCATAGAGGGAGCACAGAGGAGATTTACAAGGATGTTGCCTGGATTGGAGAGCATACCTTATGAGAATAGTTTGAGTGAACTTGGCCTTTTCTCCTTGGAGTGACGGAGGATGAGAGGTGACCTGATAGAGGTGTACAAGATGATGAGGGGCATTGATTGTGTAAATAGCCAGGGCTTTTTCCCGGGGCTGAAATGGCTAACATGAAGGAGCATAGTTTTAAGGTGCTTGGAAATAGGTACTGAGGGGATGTCAGAGGTAAGTTTTTCACACAAGAGAGCTGGGGGTGTGTGGAATGTAGTGCCAGCGGATACAATAGGGTCTTTTAAGAGACTCTTAGATAGGTACATGGAGCTTAGAAAAATAGAGGGCTATGCGGTAGGGAAATTCTAGGCAGTTTCTAGCGTAGGTTACATGGTCTGCACAACATTGTGGGCTGAAGGGCCTGTAATGTGCTGTAGATTTCTATGTTCTATCCTGTCCTTATCATTTTATTCCTTGCTCTGTGCAACTTGCCTGCTGTTTTTTTCACATTCTAATAATGGCAGTACCTTTTTAAAAGTACTCTGTTTGCTGTAGTGTGCTTTGGAGTGTCCAAAGACAAGGGGAGTCTCTACAGAAATACAAGCCTATTTTTTGTACACTTGTTTGGGTTGTCCATGGGCAGCATTGTTGAAAACAGGGGTTTTGAACAAGATCAAAATGTGAAGTTCCACTAAATTGTTGTGCTATCCTTCTCAGGGCCCTTCATGTTGGGAGGTTCAGGTCTCCATCAGTTCCGGAATCAAAACCTAAGGGGAGTCATTATCCCTTGAACTTCCTTCTCTCTGAATCCCAGGATCGCAAACACTTCACCAACTGCTCTGTCGACATGCCCGGCCACTTCCAAACACTGATGTTCACGTGTACCCTGGTCCCTCTCTTGCCACACCCTTTAGCATTGGGCCTCTGAGCCCATGGTGCCTCTCACTTTTATTTCCAGTTTTTCAGCTTGTGGCAAGCTCAGAACTTCAGAGTTTGAGTGGAGATGTGGGGTTCAGGGGTGATTCAGTGTGAAGACCAGGACTACTCTGGATAGCAGAGCCCAATATTCAAAGCAGGGAAGAGAGTATACTGAAGGGATCCCAAAACAAAAGCAATTCCTTATACCCCTTTGTTTACCCCTTCTCTTCTCAGCACCTCCTTCTGGTCCCCTCCTGCTTCCTGTCTCCTACTGTCCACTCTTCTCTCCTATCAGATTCCTTCTTCTTCAGCCCTTTACCTTTTCCACCTATCACCTCTAAGCTTCTCACTTCATCCTCCCCCCTCCCCACCTCTCACCTCATTTCACCAATCACCAGCCAGCTTGTACTCCTTCCCCTCCTCCCACCTTCTTATTCTGGCTCCTTCCCCCTTCCTTTCCAGTCCTGATGAAGGGTCTCAGCCCGAAATATCGACTGTTGATTCCTTTCCATGGATGCTGCCTGACCTGTTGAGTTCCTCCAGGTGTGTGTGTGTGTGTGTGTGTGTGTGTGTGTGTGTGTGTGTGTGTGTGTGTGTGTGTGTGTGTGTGTGTGTGTGTGTGTGTGTGTGTGTGTGTGTGTGTGTGTGTGTGTGAGAGAGAGAGAGAGAGAGAGAGAGAGAGAGAGATAAACTTTTGCCCCAATGGTCTGTGTGAATGGTGTGGTACAGATTCATATTGATCAATAAGCTGCAATATATAGACTAGTGAAGCACAGGAAAAGGCTCTTCGGCCCACCATGCTATGCCAAACTAATTAAACTAGTAGTTAAATACCTAACTAATACTAATCCTATTGCTTACACAATGTCCATACCTCTCCATTTATGTGCTTCTTAAATGCCTCGCTCTATTGTATTTGCCTCCACCACCACCCCTGCTAGTACATTCCAGGCACCACCCACACTCTCTATGTAAAAAGTGTTTCCTGCATTTCTCCTTTGAACTTACCCCCTCTAGAATTAGACATTATAACCTTGGGGAAAAGACTTCATGGCACAGCTAACACCAGTGAATCTGGGATAAAGCAGCCACTTTCCAGATATTGTATGATACTTTCACACCTCCACTTTCAATATACACCATCTGAATTGTTGTTGGTGACAGTGTCAGGTCAGATAAGACTTAGCACTGATCTTCAAAGGCCCCAAATGTGGTGGAGAGAAATCAATTGTTGCACTTAATAAATGTAAATTGCAAACTGAGACTCCACTGTGAAGCACGCAGAGCTGGTTTCACACAGACTATAATATGTTTGACCCTTCCTTCCCTGAGCTGGCAGAATAGAGCGTGGAAGCATTGTGTCCACTCTGGGGTCCATAACTAATGTCTTGGAGGACTCGCTACAGATGCATACCAGTATGCTCCAGGGATGAGGGCCTTTCGTTACCTGGAGAGGATGTTAAAGTTGGGTCATTCCCTGTGAGGATGGAAACATGTTAGGGTATTTCATCAAAGTTTGCAGGCAGTATTGTGGCACAGTGGGTAGAGTCAGAGAGTTATACAGCATGGAAACAGACCCTTTGGCCCAACTCATCCATGCCAACCAACTTGTCTACCTGAGTGAGGTCCATTTGCTTATACTTGGTCCATATCTGTCCAAACCTTTCCTATCCATACACAGTACCTGTCTAAGTAGCTTTTAAATGTAATTGTACCCACATCAACCACATCATCTGACTATTCTTTCTATATAACCATCATTCTCTGTCAAAATCTTGACCCTTAGGTCCCTTAAATATCTTTCCTCTCTTACCTTATACCTCTGCCCTCTATTTTTAGACTCCCCCACCCTGGGAAAAACACTACGACCATTCACTTTATCTATGTAATGAGCTCTTTGGGCCTGTGTGGGGCGCCGGAGAGCATTGGGCACCAAGGTTTTTAGAGTACCTGAATTGGTTAATTGTTGTTTAGCGAGAATCGTTTAATCATTTAAAGTTCCTTCTGTTTTCCTTGAACAACTCACTCTTTCAAATGTGGTCTGGCTATCCAGTCGATCTATGCCTCTTATCATCTTGTACATCTCATCTTACCATCTTGTATATGTATTGAGTTCTTCAGGCCTGAGTAGGGTGCCGGGGAGCGCTGGTCTCTGAAGCTTTTAGAGCCGCTGAACTGGTTAATTGTTGTTTAATTAAAGTTATTAATCATTCAGTGTTCCTTACGTTTTTTCTCAAGCAACTTGCTCTTTATAATGCGGTCTCCTGGTGCTTTCTGTTTAAGCTTGTTAAGTTTATTTTGATAGGCTCAGGGTTTCTGTGTTGGTTGTCTTATTTAAGCAGATGCCTGATTAGTGTTAATTGTGGGGTCCTAGTTTTGCGAAGGTTATACTCTTTACTTAATATAGATTGAGGCAGCATGAGTAGGCTCTCCCTATCGCTCAGCTAGCCGGCTCTCTGTAAATCTGTTTTATTTGTTACCAAGATCTTCACTTTCACAGTCTGTACATGAATTTCATCAAGAGGTTAAATATAAGGTAACTTACTCTTGATAGAGTTACTTTACTCCAGTCAGGGATCAGCTTTTGGAGCAGGGTTGCAAACTCAGATTACTGTTTCAGGAGACACTGGAGTGTGCAAACACACAAGTAAAGTAACTCTACCAATTTCTATTTAACCTCTTGATGAAAACCATGGACAGACTGTGAAAATTGAACTTCCAAGTAACAAATGAAACAGATTTACAAAGATCCAGCTAGCTCACTGATAGAACGAGCCTAACCATGCTGCCTCAATCTGTAAAGTAGAGAGTACAACCTTTGACATCTTAACTGCTACTGGAAAAATACTGAAGACTAAAACACTGTGAGAAAAAATCCTTCTAAGATTCTTCCAAGGGTTTCGAGTTTCATGTTTTCAAGGACTCGGGTTTCCAAGTCTCATGGCTTTTTCCCGGTTTCCCAGAGCCTCCAGGTTTCTGAGGTCTTTTCAATGTTTCAATAGTTCAATGGTTCAATTGAACATCAGAGAATGTATACAGTATACAAGCTGAAATCTTTCCTCTTCACAGACATCCATGAAACAGAGAGAAAAAACAATGGCAGGAAAGTGTTAGAACTTCAAAAGCCCCTGCCTCCTCCGACACACAAGCAGCAGCAAAAGCATCAACCCTCCCCACTTCCCTCCCCCCTTCCCTCCTTCCCTCAGCACAAGCACCAGCTCACTCCCACCACCCACCATGCAAGCAATAGCAAACTTCTTAGATCATGATCTAGAGTCCATCAGGAGCTACCGTCCATCCCAACACTTCGACATCTCAACAGACTCTCTCTCTCTCACCAATGAGGGAGAGAAATATCACTCCTTCCACAGCGAGAGGGGAGGCCCACAGTTGGCTCTTTCGAGGTTCCCAATTCTCCCTGCCTCTCGAGGCCTCCAAGTCTCTCTGCCTCTTTGAGGTCTCCCAGGACCCCCTCTCAAGTGAGGTCTCCATGCTACCTCTCAATTTTCCCCATGCCTCCCTCTCAGGTTCCCCAGCTTTCTCTCTCTTGAGTTCCCCAGCCTCCGTCTGGGGTTCCCCAGGACTCTCGAGACGTCCCTGGAGCTTGAGTTTTCAGGTTACCCTGGGTCATCAGGTGCCTGCCATCGGGAAGGGTGTACTGCAATGAGCTCTTCAGGCCTGTGTGGGGCACTGGAGAGCATTGTGCTCCGAGGTTTTTAACAGCACCTGAATTAGTGAATTGTTGTTTAACGACAGTTGTTAATTATTTAGACTTCCTTGTGTTTTTGTTCAGGGACTCGCTCTTTGTAATGTGGTCTCCCGGTAATTTCTGTTTAAGCTTGCTAACTTTATTTTGATAGGCATTGGGATTCTGTGTTCCTTGAATTATTTAAGTGTATGCCTTAAATAGTGCAAAGTTTCCAATCTCTCCTTGTAGCTCAAGAACTCTACCCTTGGTAACATCCTTGTAAGTTATTTTTGAACCCTCTCCAGTGTAACGACATCCTTCCTACAGCTGGGTGACCAGAACAGCCGTGGTCTCACCAACATCTTGTCCAGATGTAACATAACATCTCAACTCCTGCACTCAGTGCCCTGACCAACGAAGGTAAGCATGCAAAGCCACCTTCATCACCCTGACTATCCATGTCGCCACATTCAGGGAGTAATGTATCTGCATCTCTAGGTCTCTCGTCCTACAATACACCCCAGAGCCCTTTTATTTCCAAAATGCATCACTTCACACTTGCCTGAGTTCCATTCCATCTGTCATTCCTCTGTCCGATCTCCCAGTTCCTGTGGTAACATTAGACAACCTTCTTCACTGCTCACCACATCACCAATTTGGGTGTCATCCACAAACCTAAATTGTCATCCAAATTATTAATATAGATGACAAACAACAGCAGACTCAGCACCAATCCCTTCAGCACACCCTGGATCACATGCCTTACAACTCTAGGGACTCAAGTTCAATCACGACCCGTGTGGAGTTTGCATGTTCTCCCTGTGACAGAATGGGTTTCACCCAGGTGCTCCGGTTTCCTCCCACATTTCAAAGACTCGCAGGTCAGTGGGTTAATCGGCCACTGTAAATTGTCTCCTAGTGTGTGGGTGAAGGACAGTATTTCAGAAGAATGTGGGGAGAATAAAATGGGATTGGTGGAGGATCAGTGTAAGTGGGTGGTTCATGGTCAGCACGGACTCAGCAGACCGTGCTGGATGAACTTAACTGTTCAAAATGATGACAGTTTTTGAAAGAGGAAGAAACTGTTACCTCCCACATACAGTGAGCAGGTTAATTTGTCCCATGGGCGTAATTGGGCGACGTGAGCCTTTTGAGCTGGAGGGGCCTGTTACCATGCTGTATCTCTCAATAAGAAATAAATAGATGGCTGAAGGGCCATTTCTGTGTTGTAGTGCCCTATGACTCTCAGAATCTATTTGCTGCAGTGATTTACAATTTAGAATACACCGCCTGAATCGGTGATGGATGCTCTTTCAATACTGCCTTACAAGAAGGTAAATGAATAAGTACGTAAAGATAAGATAGGAGACGGATGAGGGCCTCCCTCAAAGAAGCCATCCAGGATTGATTGGTGAATGGCTCCTCCTGGAGAATGGTACAACTGCAGTGCAGAGTCATTGACTAAGCAATCCGGTGACTGTCAGACACGCTTGTGAACACCTTCACACAGACGTATGTTCAGTACAAAAAGCATTGGCACACGCACACATAAATACAGACACACTTCGTGAAAGACACTCTCACAACTATGCGCGTCCTCGCATGGAGCACACAGCGTAACACGTGCATGCATTTGCACACTCATACATGTGTAGAAATACAGACATATGCAGAAACCCATCGCACATGTCAATTGTACATTCAAAAGTGCACGCAGACGTACACCAATATACATACATGCACATTGTTGTGTCTGTGCACAGTTACATATATATTAAATAAAAGCACATAATCAGGAGTTGGCTTTAACTGGTGTATTCACATTGCAGCGAGAGGGAGAGAGAACAATACACATGAGTAGACAACAGATCAGTATGTAGTGATAAGGAGGGGTCATTGCTATAAAAGAACTAGATCCATACATTACACTTCCTCCCCCTTTAGATTTAATGCAACATAAACTGTATATATACAAAACGTTCAATTTCTCTTTCATAAATGTGCTTTCACAATAACAGTCCATAACTAACTTCACAGTTCTAAAGTTCAGTCTTTAGGGTGAAACTCTGCTTCTTTTAGGATAGCAACTCTGGACCTGTGGATCGGCATTAGGTTTAGTAGGTGTCCTGTCTAAGACAACTTTCTCGCTTTCCAGTGTCACATTGCTGTTAGTGACCTGATCACTGAGAGGTAATTCCGGTGGCTGCAACGTGTCTGTCTTGTTGGATGCAATCGACTCAGGTGTGTTCTTCAGTTTTCCATCCAGTACCTGTCCACATAACGTCTCCATGTCTGATCTTCAAGTTCCATTGTGTACATCAGTGTTTCAGTTCTTGGAGCTATCCTACCGGGTGTCCACTGGTCTTCTCAATAATCATGTGCTAGGATCCTGTCCAATCTCAAAGCTCCTTACTGATTCACTTGGCAACTGGCTGAACTGTTTATTCTGCACTGCCCTCCGGAGGTCTGGTTTCAGGAGTTCTACGCAAGATCTCAGATTCCTGCTCATGAACAGCATTGTAAGTGTTTGATATGTCATCACAAGAACAGTGTTCCAATACACAAAAAGGAAATTGTTCACCTTGTGCTGTAGAGAAATGTCCTCCTTGTCCATCACTTTAATGGAATTCTTGAAGGTTTGGATAAAATGCTAACACATTCGTTGCTGGGTGGCGAGGAGCTGATTTGAAATGTCTGATGCCATTTTACTTCATGAACAGTTGGAATTCTCCTGATGTGTATGGTGGTCTGTTGTCACTCACAATTTGTTTTGATAAGCCGCTTCTGGTTAAGATAGTCCTCACAGCGGAGCCCGTCTTTGCCGAGGTGGTTGACTTCATTGGTATAACCTCCGGCCATTTCGAATGAGAATCAGAAACATGGAGTCCATGAATGGCCCAGCAAAGTCAATATGTACTCTTTGCCATGGTGATGATGGTCACTCCCACAGGTGTAATGGCATCTGTGGGGGTAATTTTGAACTTTTTGGCATCCTGAACAGCTTTTAGCCAAGTTTTCAATCTGTTTATCTATTCCCTTCTTAAACACCTTCTGATTAGCATTAAGCAGTTGTGACAGCCTCTGGTTAGGTCTACCGTTTGGGCTGCCGATACCTGTTGATGCCACACTGACAGCTTTGATTGCGTGCCAGTCTAGTTGGATTTTTCTCAACCATTCGTGTCCAAAAGGTGCTGCCCCTCCGCTTTTCAATACGTAAAGCTCTAACTGTTGCGTTTGGCCTCCATACGTCACATTTACCCTCAGTTTGCCTTTGGGGGACACTTTTTTCCCCTGTGTAAGTCTTTAGCATCACTGGGGTCTTCTCTAAAGGTATCTTAGAAAATATTCTGTTGTAGTCAGCCTCTGGAATTATGGACAAAGCTGTGTCTAGCTCCATTTTCAGTTTTACACCAGACACATCTATTGTGATCCAAATGATTTTGTGATCTGCTTCAGTTATACTGTGCAGTTCTATGCATGACAGTTCACCTTTGTCAGACTCTATGTTGTCTGATGCTGTTTTACATTCGGTAACTTTATGCACTGGCTTAGTTTGAGACTTTTCACTCGGTTGTGCTTTCTGTCTACCTTGCTCACTCTCTCAATATGACCTTGTCTATGACGCTTTCTGCAGACATTTTCTTTGAACCAACAGTCATTTGCATCATGGGAGGATTTGTCACACCGATAACATCTTTGGCCTTTTGCATCACTCATGGACATTTTGTGCAATCAAGAACCTATCAAGCTCTGCTTTAAATACACCCAATGACCTGGCCTCCACAGCTGCCTGTGGCAACGAATTACACAAATTCACCACCCTCTGGCTAAAGATATTCCTCTGCATCTCTGTTTTAAATGGATGCCCCTCTATCCTGAGGCTGTGCCCTCTTGTCCTCAACTCCCCCACCACGGGAAACATCCTTTCCGCATCTACTCTGTCTAGGCCTTTCAACATTCGAAAGGTTTCAATGAGATTCCCCCTCATCCTTCTGAATTCCAGCGAGTACAGACCCAGAGACATCACACGTTCTTTGTATGATAACAATTTCATTCCTAAAATCATCCTTGTGAACCTCCTCTGAATCCTCTCCATTACCAGCACATCTTTTCTTAGATGAGGAGCACAAAATTGTTCACAATACTCAAGGTGAGGCCTCACCAGTGCCTTATAAAGCCTCTGCGTCTCATTCCTACTCTCGTATTCAAGACCTCTTGAAATGAATGCTAACGTTGCATTTGCCTTCCTCACCACTGACTCAACCTGCAAATTACTCTTTAGGGTGTTCTGCACAAGGATTTCCAAGTCCCTTTGCAACTCAGATTTTTGGATTTTCTCCCCACTTAGAAAATAGTCTGCACATTTATTTCTTCTACCAAAGTGCATGACCATGCATTTTCCAACACTGTATTTCATTTGCCACTTTCTTGCCCATTCTCCTAATCTGTCTGTCCTTCTGCAGCCTACCTGTTTCCTCAACACTACCTGCCCCTCCACTAATCTTTGTATCATTGCAAACTTGGCAACAAAGCCATCTATTCCATCATCTGAATCATTTATATACAGCATAAAAAGAAGTGGTCCCAACACCGACCCCTGTGGAACACCACCAGTCACTGGCAGCCAACCAGAAAAGGATCCTTTTATTCCCACTCACTGCCTCCTACCAATCAGGCAATGCTCTAACCATGCCAGTAACTTTCCTGTAATACCACAGGCTCTTAACTTGGTAAGCAGCCTTGTCAAAGGCCTTCTGAAAGTCCAAGTATACTATGCCCACTGCAAATTGTACAGAGGATGTGGAGAGTCTGCAGAGGGATATAGATAGGTTAAGTGAGTGGGCCAAGGTCTGGCAGATGGAATACAACACTGATAAATGTGAGATCATGCACTTTGGAAGGAATAATAGAAGAGCAGATTATTATTTAAATGGTGAAAGATTTCAGCATGCTGTTGTGCAGAGGGACTTGGGAGTGCTTGTTCATGAATCACAAAAAATTGGCTTGCAGGTACAACAGGTTATTAAGAAGGCAAACGGAATGTTGGCCTTCATTGCTAGAGGGATTGAATTCAAGAGCAGGGAAGTCATGCTGCAACTATACAGGGTACTGGTGAGGCCACACCTGGAGTACTATGTGCAGTTCTGGTCTCCATACTTGAGGAAGGATATGCTGGCTTTGGAGACAGTGCAGAGGAGGTTCACCAGGTTCACCAGGGATGAAAGGGTTAACCTATGAGGAGAGATTGAGTCGCCTGAGACTATACTCTCTGGAATTCAGAAGAATGAGAGGAGATCTTATAGAAACATACAAAATTTTGAAAGGGATAGGTAAGATAGAAGTAGGAAAGTTGTTTCCATTGTTAGGTGAGACTAGAACTAGGGAGCATTGCCTCAAGATTCAGGGGAGAAGATTTAGGACGGAGATGAGGAGAAACTGTTTTTCCCAGAGAGTGGTGAATCTTTGGAATTCTCTGCCGAGGAAAGCTGTTGAGGCTTCTTCACTAAATATATTTAAGATACAGTTAGATAGGTGTTTACATAGTAGGGGAATTAAGGGTTATGGGGAAAAGGCAGGTAGATGGAGCTGAGTTTACGAACAGATCAGCCATGATCTTATTGAATGGTGGGACAGGCTCGATGGGCCGGATGGCCGACTCCTGCTCCTATTCCTAATGTTCTTACGTTCTTATCCCCTTTATCAACCCTACAGGTAATCTCCTCAAAGAATTCCAACAGGTTTGTCAGGCAATATTTTCCCTTCAAGAAACCATGCTGACTTTGTTCTATTTTGTCCAGTGTCACCACGTCCATAACCTTATCATTAACAATTGATTCCAACATCTTCCCAACCACTGAGGACAGGCTAACTGGTCTATAATTTCCTTTCTGCTGCCTTCCTCTATTTGAAAGAGTGCAGTGACATTTGCAATTTTCCGGTCCTCTGGCACCATGCCAGAGTCCAATAATTTTTGAAAGATCATTATTAATGCCTCCATAATCGCTTCAGAACCCTAGTGTGCAGTTCATCCGGTCCAGGGGACTTATGTACCCTTAGGTCTTTCAGCTTTTTGAGCACCTTCTCTCTTGTAATAGTAACTGCACTCACTTCTCTTCCCTCACACCCTTCAACATCTGACACACTGCTAGTGTCTTCCACAGTAAAGACTGATGCAAATTATCAATTTAGTTCATCTGCCATCTCCCTGTGTCCCATTATTATTTCTCCAGCCTCGTTTTCTAGCGGTCTTATATCCACTCTCATTTCTCTTTTATTTTTTACATACTTAAAAAAAGCTTTTACTGTCCACTTTGATATTGTTTGCTAGCTTGATTTCACATTTCACCTTTTCCTTCCTAATGATTCTTTTAGTTGCTCCCTATAGGTTTTTAAAACTCCCCAATCTTCCATCTTACTGCTAATTTTTGCTTTGTTGTATGCTTTTACATTGGCTTTGACTTTCCTTGTTAGCCATGGTTGTACTATTTTGCCATTTGAGTATTTCTTCATTTTTGGAATACATCTATCCTGGACCTTCCTCATTTTCCCCAGAAACTCATGCCATTGCTGCTTTGCTGTCTTCCCTGTCAGCATCTCATCCAATTTACTTTAGCCAACTCCTCTCTCATACCACTGAAATTTCCCTTACTCCACTGAAATACTGCTACATTAGACTTTACTTTCTCCCTATCAAATTTCAAGCTGAACTCAATCATATTGTGATCACTGCCTCGTAAGGATTCTTTTACCTCAAACTCCCTAATCACCCTTGGTTCATTACATAACACCCAATCCAGTATAACTGATCCCCGAGCAGGCTCAACGACAAACTGCTCTAAAAAGCCATCTCGTAGGCATTCAACAAACTCACTCTCTGGAGCTCTTTTACCAACCTGATTTTCCCAATCGACCTGCATGTTGAAATCTCCCATGACTATCATGACATTTCCCTTTTTGACACACCTTTTCTATTTCCTGTTGTAATCTATGGTCCACATCCCAACCACTGTTGGGAGGCCTGTATATAACTGCCATCAGGGTCCTTTTACTCTTGCAGTTTCTTAACTCAACCCACAAGGATTCAACGTCTTCTGATCCTATGTCACATCTTTCTACTGATTTGATGCCATTCTTTACCAGCAGAGCCACGCCACCCCCTCTGCCGACCTTCCTATCCCTCCAATACAATGTGTAACCTTGGACATTCAGCTCCCAACCACAACCATCCTTCAACCACGATTCAGTGATGGCCACGACATCATACCCGACAATCAGTAAAAGTGCAACAAGATCATCCACCTTATTTCTTCTACTCCGTGCATTGAATTATAACACTGAGTACTGTAATTGCTACCCTCTTTGATTCTGCATCCCTGATACACTGATATTCACCCTGCTGGCTGCCATATTATCCTATCATCTCCCTGCTCACCATCTGACTGCATGATATCTTTGATTTTTTACCATCCATCCTGCCTTGAGTATCTTCACTCCGGTTCCCACCCCCCTGCCAAATTAGTTTAAACCCTCCCCAACAGCTCTAACAAACCTGCCCACAAAAATATTGGTCCCCCTCAGGTTCAGGTGCAACCTGTCACTTTTGAACAGGTCATACCTCCCCCAGAAGAGATCCCAATGGTCCAAGAAGCTGAAGCCTTCCCTCTGCACTCAGCTATGTATTAATCTGCTAAATCATCCTGTTTCTACCCTCACTGGAATGTGGCACAGACAGCAATCCAGAAATCACTACCCTGGAGGTCCTGCTTCTCAGCTTTCTGCCTAGCTGTATAAATTCGCTTTTCAGGACCTCTTTGCATTTTCTTTCTATGTCTTTGGTACCAATATGTACCAAGACATCTGGCTGCTCTCCCTCCCTCTCCAAAATGCTGTGGACGCGCTACAAGACTCCCTGACTCTGGCAGCTGGGAGGCAACATACCATTCATGTGTCCCCTTCACATCCACACTATCTCCTGTTTGTTCCCTTGACTATTGAGTCCCCTATCACTACCAAGTGTGTCCTAATTAATGACTTGTACAACTATGTCATGATGTCCCAACTCGTGTAGTCAATGTCTCCACTGATAAAGATAACTGTGTCAAATACCTTCATCTCCCCTGTCTATCAGTGTTACCTAGTGTGGTGAACTACATATACCAGTCTGGGCACGCCCCCCCTGCTGACTGCTCCTGTGGCTCTCCCACAGACCCCGGTATAAAGGCGATTGGAGGCACTGCTCCTCCCTCAGTCTCCAGGATGTTGTGTGGTGGTCGCTTGCTGCTTGTGCTTTCTTCCAGCCAATAAAAGCCTACCTTAACTCACATCTCCGAGAGTTATTGATGGTGCATCACCTAGTTCAGGGAATTATATTGCTATAAGATTGGTTCAATTCTCACTGTTGTCTGTGAGGAGTTTGTTCGTTCTCCCCGTGACCGTGTGGGTTTCCTTTGGATGCTCCGGTTTCCTCCCATATTCCGAAGATGCGCAGTTGAGGTTAGGGAGTCGTGGGTGTGCAGATTCCCTACAGAGTCCATAGAGGGGAGGTTAGTTTCTGTGATGTACTGAATTGTTCTTGTGGTCACGGGCAGAGCAGTTGCTATATCAAAGCTATAATGCATCCAGATAGACTGTTAGTCGGACTTTTTATATGATAAGATGGACTCTTCACCCCACAACCTATCTTGTCATGGCCCTTGCACCTTATTGTGTGATTTAGCATGTTTTTCGACTGATGGTCAAAGTCAATTTATGGTTGTCTGGAAAGAAGGGAAACTGTTGTCCAGAGATGCATTGTGTTATTAATGAGACTAGCTTTAAACTCCCAGCAATTATGGTGAGGAAGCTAAAGAAATTAGAATTACACTTCAGAGCTAAACTGATAACTGAAGTGCAGTCAGGACACAGTAGCACAGTGATTAAAGTACTGCACTAATATCTGGAAGTCTAGACAATTGACCTGGAGATGAGAGCTCAATCCCACCTCTGGATTTAAATACAGTTCATTAAATCATTCAGCAAGACAAAGTTAGTTTCAAAGTTCAAAGTAAATTTATTATCAATGTATGTATATATCACCATATACAACTCTGAGATTCCTTTTCTTACAGGCGTTCACAATAAACTAAGAAATACAATAGAATCAATGAAAAACTACACACAAAGATTGACAAGGAACCTATGTGAAAAAGAAGACAGACTGTGTAAATACATAAGCAACAAATTATTATATTAAATAAAATAAATAATACTGAGAAAATGAGTTGTAGAGTCCTTGAAAGTGAGTCCAGAGGTTGTGTTCAGTGTTGACGTGAATGAAGTTATCCACATTGGTTCAGGAAACTGATGTAGGGTAATAGTTGTTCCTGAACCTGGTGATGTGAGACCTGCTGCTCCTGTACCTCCTTCCCGGTGGCAGCAGAGAGAAAAGAGCTTGGCCTGGACGGTGGGGTCCTTGATGATGGACGCTGTTTTTCTAGAGTCACTGCTTCTTGTTGAGGTGCTCAGTGATGGGGAGGACTTTGCCTGTGATGAACTGGGCCATATCCACCACTTTCTGTAGGCTTTTCCATTCCTGGGCATCGGTGTTTCCATACCGGGCCATGATGCAACCAGTTAGGATACTCTCCACTGTGCATCTATAGAAGGTTGTAAAAGTTTTAGGTGACATGCTAAAACTGTACAAACTTCTAAGAAAGTAGAGGCACTGCTATGCCTTCTTTGTAATGGAACTTACAGTCCGGACTCAGGCCAGATCCTCTGAAATAGACAATAGACAATAGGTGCAGAAGTAGACCATTCAGCCCTTTGAACCTGCACCACCATTCTGAGATCATGGCTGATCATCTACTATCAATACCCGGTTCCTGCCTTGTCCCCATATCCCTTGATTCCCCTATCCATAAGATACCTATCTAGCTCCTTCTTGAAAGCATCCAGAGAATTGGCCTCCACTACCTTCTGAGGCAGTGCATTCCAGACCCCCACAACTCTCTGGGAGAAGAAGTTTTTCCTTAACTCTGTCCTAAATGACCTACCCCTTATTCTCAAACCATGCCCTCTGGTACTGGACTCTCCCAGCATCTGGAACATATTTCCTGCCTCTATCTTGTCCAATCCCTTAATAATCTTATATGTTGCAATCAGATCCCCTCTCAATCTCCTTAATTCCAGCATGTACAAGCCCAGTCTCTCTAACCTCTCTGCGTAAGACAGTCCAGACATTCCAGGAATTAACCTTGTGAATCTACGCTGCACTTCCTCTACAGCCAGGATGTCCTTCCTTAACCCTGGAGACCAAAACTGTACACAATACTCCAGGTGTGGTCTCACCAGGGCTCTGTACAAATGCAACAGGATTTTCTTGCTCTTGTACTCAATTCCTTTTGTAATAAAGGCCAACATTCCATTAGCCTTCTTCACTGCCTGCTGCACTTGCTCATTCACCTTTCGTGACTGATGAACAAGGAGTCCTAGATCTCTTTGTATTTCTCCCTTACCTAACTCTACACAGTTCAGATAATAATCTGCCTTCCTGTTCTTACTCCCAAAGTGGATAACCTCACACTTATTCACATTAAATGTCATCTGCCAAGTATCTGCCCACTCACCCAGCCTATCCAAGTCACCCTGAATTCTCCTAACATCCTCATCACATGTCACACTGCCACCCAGTTTAGTATCATCAGCAAACTTGGTGCTGTTATTCTCAATGCCTTCATCTAAATCGTTGATGTAAATCGTAAACAGCTGTGGTCCCAATACCGAGCCCTGTGGCACCCCACTAGTCACCACCTGCCATTCCGAGAAACACCCATTCACCGTTACCCTTTGCTTTCTATCTCCCAACCAGTTTTCTATCCATGTCAATATCTTCCCCCCAATGCCATGAGCTCTGATTTTACCCACCAATCTCCTATGTGGGACCTTATCAAATGCCTTCTGAAAATCAAGGTACACTACATCCACTGGATCTCCCTTGTCTAACTTCCTGGTTACATCCTCGAAAAACTCCAATAGATTAGTCAAGCATGATTTGCCCTTGGTAAATCCATGCTGGCTTGGCCCAATCCTATCACTGCTATCTAGATATGCCACTATTTCATCTTTAATAATGGACTCTAGCATCTTCCCCACTACTGATGTTAGGCTGACAGGATGATAGTTCTCTGTTTTCTCCCTCCCTCCTTTCTTAAAAAGTGGGATAACATTAGCCATTCTCCAATCCTCAGGAACTGATCCTGAATCTAAGGAACATTGGAAAATGATTACCATTACATCCGCAATTTCCAGAGCCACCTCCTTTAGTACCCTAGGATGCAGACCATCTGGACCTGGGGATTTGTCAGCCTTCAGTCCCGTCAGTCTACTCATCACCGTTTCCTTCCTAATGTCAATCTGTTTCATTTCCTCTGTTACCCTATGTCCTTGGCCCATCCATATATCTGGGAGATTGCTTGTGTCTTCCCTAGTGAAGACAGATCTAAAGTACTTAATAAATTTTTCTGCCATTTCTCTGTTTCCCATAACAATTTCACCCAATTCATTCTTCAAGGGCCCAACATTGTTCTTAACTATCTTCTTTCTCTTCACATACCTAAAAAAGCTTTTGCTATCCTCCTCTATATTCCTGGATAGCTTGTGTTCGTACCTCATTTATTCTCCCCGTATTGCCTTTTTAGTTAAGTTCTGTTGTTCCTTAAAAATTTCCCAATCATCTGTCCTCCCACTCACCTTAGCTCTGTCATACTTCCTTTTTTTAATGCTATGCAATCTCTGACTTCCTTTGTCAACCACTGTGGCCCCTTTCCCCCCTTTGAATCCTTCCTTCTCCGGGGGATGAACTGATTTTGCACCTTGTGCATTATTCCCAAGAATACCTGCCATTGCTGTTCCACTGTCTTTTCTGCTAGGCTATCCGTCCAGTCAACTTTGGCCAGCTCCTCCCTCATGGCTACATAGTCTCCTTTGTTCAACTGCAACACTGACACCTCCGATCTGCCCTTATCCTTCTCAAATTGCAGATAAAAACTTATCATATTATGGTCACTACCTCCTAATGGCTCCTTTACTTCAAGATCGCTTATCAAATCCTGTTCATTACACAACACTAAATCCAGAATAGCCTTGTACCTGGTCGGCTCTCGTACAAGCTGTTCCAAGAATGCATCCCGTAGGCACTCTACAAACTCCCTATCCTGGGTTCCAGCACCAACCTGATTCTCCCAGTTCACCTGCATATTGAAATCCCCCATAACTACTGCAACATTACCTTTGTCACATGCCAATGTTAACTCCCTATTCAACTTGCACCCAATATCCATGCTACTGTTTGGTGGCCTGTAGACAACACCCATTAGGGTCTTTTTGCCCTTACTGTTCCTCAGTTCTATCCACACAGACTCTACTTCTCCTGATCCTATGTCCCCCCTTGCAAAGGACTGAATCCCATTCCTCACCAACAGGGCCACCCCACCCCCTCTGCCCACGTTTCTGTCCCTACGATAGCACGTATACCCTTGTACATTCATTTCCCAGGTCTGATCTCCCTGCAGCATGTCTCCGTTATCCCAACAACATCATAGTTACCCATTCGCACCTGGGCTTCAAGCTCATCCGCCTTATTTCTGACACTTCGTGCATTCAGATATAGAATTTTTAGCCCATTTCTCCTCTCTCTGTTTAAATCGCTGCCTATTGTGCTTAACCCAGCTCCCTGAACTCCCATCGGGCTATACGCCCCTTGAATTTTGTTGTCCTTCCTAAATTTACTTATTCTTTCAACACATTTAACTCCATGTTCCATCAGACCATCCCTCTGTACATGTGTCCTCCTTATCACTTGTTCCGCCTCACCTTTCTCTACCACACACTTAATATTCCAGAACCGTGTAGTCCCCACCTGTCCTTTATTCTTCATCTCGCTATCCTCTCTCGCATTCTGGATCCCTGCCCCCTGCAAATTTAGTTTAAACCCCCCCAAGAAGCACTAACAAATTTTTCTGCAAGAATGTTAGTACCGCTCCAGTTCAGGTGTAAACCGTCCCGTCGGAACAGATCCCACCTTCCCTGGAACAAAGCCCAATTATCTAAACACCTGAAGCCCTCCCTCCTGCACCATCCTCTCAGCCACGTATTAATCTTTATAATCCTTCTGTTCCTTGCCTCACTCGCACGTGGCACAGGTAGCAATCCTGAGATTGTTACACTGGAGGCCCTGCTCTTCAGCTTCGCACCTAACTCCCTGAACTCCCTACACAGGACCCCCTCACTCATCCTACCCACGTCGTTGGTCCCTACATGGACCACAACATCTGGGTTCTTGCCCTCCCTCTCAAGAATAACCTGCACCCGATCTGAGATGTCTCGGACCCCGGCACCAGGGAAGCAACATACCATCCGAGACTCCCGATCTTCCCCACAAAATCTCCTATCCGCCCCCCTGACTATAGAATCCCCTATCATTACCGCTCTCTTCTCTTCCCTCCTCCTCTTCCTAGTCAAGGGTCCAACCTCAGAGCCAGAGACAGGACCACTGCAACTTGTTCTTGGTAGGTCATCCCCACCAACAGTATCCAAAACGGTATACTTATTGTTGATGGGAACAGCCACAGGGGTGCTCTGCTCTCTCTGTCTGTTCCCCCTGCCTCTCTTGACTGTCACCCATTTGCCTACCTCCTGTCTTTTCGGTGTGACTACCTCCCGATAACTCTTATCTATCTCTGCCTCTGCCTCCCGAATGATCCATAGTTCATCCAGCTCCTGCTCCAATTCCCTAACTCGGTCTGATAGGAGCTGCAGCTGGATGCACCTTTTGCAGGTGTAGTCATCGGGGACAACTGTGTTGACCCTGACCTCCCACATACTGCATACAGAGCACACCACTGCTCTAACTGTCTCCCCCATTACCTGATCCCAGATTAGTCAGAATAAATGAAAAAAGTACCTACTGACCTTACCTTTTTTACCTCAGTAAGCACGTACTCAGGCTCACTGATTTCCTCTCACCAGTCCCCTTGTGCTGAAGCCTGCTGAGCCAAAGCCCAGCACTCTGCTCCCACGCGCTCCGCTGCCCGCTCCTAAAAGTGGGCCTTTTTTTAAACCCCGCGCTCACCACTGACGTCACCCACGCCTATGGAGTTTTACCTTCCTCCTCAGGTACTGTCCAGGTAGGTCCGACAGTCTCAGCCTACCTACAATGGCTGATCCTCCGATCCTCTGATCTCCAGTCGTCTGTCGACCTCGAGCACTCCTTGCTCCCGCTCCGCGGCCCGCACCGACATGATAACACAGAGGAATTTAAAGTTACTGACCCTCTCCATCTCTGACCCTCTGGCTCGTGAACTTCTTGTTTCCTCCTCCTGATGTCAATACCTTGGTCTTGCTGACATTGAGTGAGAGGTTGTTGTTGTGACACCACTCCGCCAGATTTTCAATCTCCTTCCTATCTGCTGATTCATCACCACCTTTGATTCAGCCAACGACCGTGGTGTCGTCAGCAAACCTTAAATATGGCATTGGAGCTGTGCTTAGCCACACAGTCAGGAGTATAAAGTGAGTAGTATAAAGTGAGTAGAGCAGGGACTAAGCACACAGCCTTGTGCTGCACGTGCCAGTGGAGATTGTGGAGGTGTTGTTGCCAATTCGAAGTGACTGGGCTCTGCAATTGCACAAGGAGGAGTAATGGTGTGCATGAAAATACCGGACTGTCCTTACACCTCCTCCAACCTTGCCTGCTGCAGCCGGTGCTCTCAGTGTCACGACCCCTCCATTGGTAAGACCCAGTACAGATGTTTCACCAAGCACCTGCATTTCATCTACCACAGTCGCCTGGATTCCCGGTTACCAGCCACTTTAATTCCTGTCCTCCCCTCGCCTCCCTTCCCACACTGAGCTGTCTATCCTTGGCCTCTCCACAGCCAGGGATAGGCTAGTCACAAACTAGAGGAACTACCCCCTGGGTAGTCTACAGCCCAAAGGCATGAACATTGAATTCTCCAACTTCAGGTAACCTGCCCCCTCTCTGTCCCTTTCCTCTCCTGACCTACCTAGTTCCTCCTAAACCCCCATCACCCTTTTCCTTTCCCCTCCCCCACCCACCATCTGCCCACCACCCACATACTACTCCCACTGGGTGACCTATCTCCTCCCTTCTTCCTAGTGTCCCATCTGCCCATCATCCCTCCCTTATCCAATTCCACTTTCCACCTCTGCAGTCTTTTGTTGCCTCCCGGTGTATGTGTGTGTACAGCCTGTGTATGTGAGAGAGGGAGATCTCCCTCCTGGCACTTATCCTTGCAAGTGCCACACCTGCCCCTACAACCTCCTCCCTCACTACCAGTCAGAGCCCTAAAGAGTACATGCAAGTGAGGCAACACTTCACCTGTGAGTCTGTTGGGGTCATCTACTGTGTCCGGTGTTCCCAGTGTGGCCTCCTGTACATCGGTGAGACCTGATGCAGATTGGGAGACCGCTTTGCTGAGCACCCACACTCCATCTGTCAGAAAAGGGGGAAGCATTGGCCACCCATTTTAATTCCACTTCCCATTCCCATTCCGACATCTCAGTCCCTGGCCTCCTCTATTGCCGCAATGGGAGCAAGCTCAGATTGGGAGAGCAACACCTTATTTTCTGTCACCATTCTCCATTCCTGTTTCCCTCTCTCTCCTCTCTCCTTGCCTGCCCATCACCTCCCTCTGGTGCTCCTCCCCTTTCTTTTCTTCCATGGTCTTCTGTCCTCTCCTATCAGATTCCTCTTGTTCAGCCCTGTATCTCTTTCACCAATCGACTTCCCAGCTTTTTACTTCACCCCTCCCCCTCTGCCAGTTTCACCTATCACCTACCACCTTGTACTTCCTCCTACCTTCTGCACCCACCTTCTTACTCTGACTTCTAATCTTTTTTTTGAAATCCTGATGAAGAGCCTCGGTCTGAAATGTTGACTGTTTACTCATTTCCATAGATGCTGCCTGGCCCAACGGGCCAAATAGCCTAATTCTGCTCCTAAATCTTATGGTCTAAGTATGCAAACAGGAGTGGGATAGACCACTCGACCCTTCAAGGCTGCACCATCATTTAATGAGATTATGACCATTCTAGCTGTAACCTTAAAACCAGATTCCCATCTACAAGCAGTAACCTTTCACCCCTTTCTGTGCAGTGATCCTTGCTGGCTCCAAGTAACAATCAAATAAATCTAATTACTTTGCAGTTCTTATACCCGAAGGGGAAAGTCTGAAAGAGGGCCGTGTTTGCTGCCTGAACTCCATTGCTGTGTGTTCTGGCTGGTGTTATAAGACACCCAGTCCTATAGGTGGTACTAGAGACCTGTTTCATTTTCTCTCAAGGCCCAGCTACCACAGAACATTATACTCTTCGACTCAAAACCTTTTACCGTCACCTCACCATCTCTCTGTACTTTTTTCCTCGTCTGATATGTTAGCAAATAACATTCTTGCAAGGGTTTGGAATATAAGTAAGAAAGAAGACTACAAAATAAAGCTTGACGGTGCTTGATTTTAATCTTGTAGAAAGCCCTTTTTGGCTTCAACTCACCCACAGACTTCCCAGTTGCAGACCTTTCCAACTCCCCTCCCCAATCCCGCACCAACCTGCCTGTCCTTGGCCTACTCCATAGCCAGGGTGAGGCTAAACTCCCACTACCTACTAAATGCTTCCAATGGCGTGCACCTCACATAGCCTCTGACAATCAAGCCCAGCTCTCGGCCTTCACGTGTGGCTTAACTACCAAGCCCGGCGGAACCATTGCTAGTGACAGGATAAGTGACAAAGGCGGGTTACTGGGACCTTAAAACCAATCGCTTCGGGCAGATGGGGCTTGTCAGCCGTGGTTGGCAGCTCACCTAGGAGAAGGAAAACTCTGATCTCAAACCACTGCTGCTTTGAGGCTAAACCCGCTCATGGGGAAATCTTCAGGAGTAAAACCTGAGGGAAAAATCCAGAGCTGGACTCCCTGAGGCAGTCCTACGTTGAGTTCAACACTGACTGGCAACTCCTGCGGCATCGCTGATGCCAAACTGAATCAATCTCTGCCGTTCCTTTGGATTCATCGACTGTGTGGAGAGGTGGGGGGTGGGTAGCCCGCTCCATGGGCAACGGCTTGCTCCCCATATTGTTCTGCCCCAGCTTGTGTATCACGTAGACAGCTGGGACACAACATCCATGGTCGACCATACATTACACACATACCTTGTATTTTACTGGGTTGCTTTTATATTTTTGATTATTATGTTTTTGTTTTTTTATTGTGTTGTTTATGCTTATTGTGTTTATTTTGCTGCATCGGATCTGGACTAACAATAATTTCATTCTCCTTTACACTTGTGTACTGAAGAATGATAATAAACAATCTTGAATCGCAAACTTGGGAGTTACTACCGTTCTCTCAGCTTTGGGGCTTTTCCACACCTGGAGTTAAGAGGGAGTAGACTTAACTGACTTGGAATATTTGTTTTTGTTAACTTAAAAACTTGCACATAAACCCACTGCCTGTAAGGCCATACTTTTGGCCATGATTAAGAGAAAGAACAGAGGACACACACAGCAAAGCGTAAGAAGAGGAAGGGGATTTCAAATTCCTAGGTGTCACTTTCTCAGAGAACTGGTCCTGGACCCCATCATATAAGTATAATTGTGAAGAAAGCACGACAGTGCCTCTACTTTCTCAGGACTCTGTGGAGATTCGGCATGTCATCGAAAACCTTGGCAAACTGTGTGGTGGAAAGTGTGCTGACTGGCTACATTATGGCCTGGTATGGGAACACCAATGCCTTTGAGTGGAAAATCCCGCTCAATTTGAGTGGATTCGGCCCAGTACATCATGGGTAAAGCCCTCCCAACTATTGAGCACATCTACATGAAAACGTTGCCATAGAAAAGCAATATCCATGATCAGAGATCCTCACCACCTAGTCCATGCTCTCTTTTCACTGCTGCCATCAGGTAGAAGGTACAGGAGCCTCAGGACTTGCACCACCAGATTCAAGAACAGTTACTACCCCCAACCATCAAGCTCCTGAACAAAAGGGGATAGCTACACTCATTCTATTTCTGGTGTCCCACAACCAATAGTCTCACTTTAAGGACTCTTTAACTTGTTCTTTCATGCTCTCGTTATTTATTGCTATTTATTTATATTTGCATTTGCACCGTTTGTTGTTCATTGATCCTGTTTACAGTTACTGTTCTATAGATTTGCTAAGTAGGCTCACAGGAAAAAGAACCTCAGCTGATACTAAGTTTCACTTTGAACTTTGAGGAAGGAGGTGGAAAGGCTCAGCAAGCATCCGCTTCCCTGGACATTCTCTGAAAACAGCAGCACAATGGGCAGAACTAATGACCCTCTCCAATTTTTCTCGATGCACCATGGAAAGCATTCTATGTGGATACATCACAGTTTGGTACGGCAACTGCTCTCCGCACGTGGCCACAAGAAACTGGAGATTTGTGGACACAGCTAAGCACATCACAGAAGCCAGCCTCCCCTCCAGGGCCTCTGTGGTACTGTGGCAGTTAGCTGAGCACTATTACAGCTAGGGGCGGTCTGCCGCTGCCTGTAAGGAGTTTGTATGTTCTCTTCGTGACCGCGTGGGTTTCCTCCCACAGTCCAAAGGCGTACAGTTAGTAGATTAATTGGTCATTGTACATTGTCCTGTGATTAGGCTGGGGTTAAATAGGTAGTTTGCTGGGCGGTGTGTCTCATTGGGCCTGTTCCGTGATGTATCTCTAAATAAAAATAAACAAAAATACACTTCTCACTGCTTTGGAAAAGCAATAACATAATCAAAGACCTCACCCGCCTCGGACATTCTCTCTTCTCCCCCTCCCGTCAGGCAGAAGATACAAAAGCCTGAGAACACATACTAACAGGCTCAAAAATAACTTCTCTCCCACTGTTCTAAGACTATTGAATAGTCCTCAGACAATTTTTAACTGTAGCTCGCTTGGTACCCGTGACAATAATAAGCCAACTCAGCCAGGTTCAACCCTGACCTCTGGTGTTGTCTGTGTGGAGCTCCCCTCCCCTTTCCCCTCACACCACAGGAGCTGCAGTTTCCTCCACATCCCCAGGACGTGGGTTGGAAGGTTAATTGAGACCCAGAAATAGTCCCTAGTTCGTGGGTGAGGTATAGAATCTCAGCGTGTGGATTTGATGGGAATGTGTGGGAGAGTGGAATTAAGTCATGCTCCACCATAATGGACTACTTAGGAATAAAGAAATACTGTGAGTAGAAGCTGGGTGTGTGCTTGGATAACCTGACTGTGGCTTACCAAGGTGCAACTTAGTGTCATAGAGCATTGTAGCACAGAAACAGGCCCTTCAGCCCATCTTGTCCATAGCCCTCCATTCCCCTCCCATCCATATACTTATCCAAAATTCTCATATGCTGAAATCAAAGCCAGGTCCACCATTTCCACTGGCAGCTCCTTCCACACTCTTATCACCCTGTGAGTAAATTTAATTTTTTTTTCAGAGCTTTTGAAGAATACACCTCAGGATGCTCTGAACACATCATCAGTGATGTAACCTGGGGTCATCGGGTGTTTCGGGTCTTTCAACACCCTCACCCAGGCGACCCAGCCATTGTTGATGAAGCCACGACTTGTGTTCAGGCAGCATGTGCTGCAGATCCCCAGGGACTTGCTCTCTTCATCCAGAGCCATCTTGAGGCTTTCTCTGCTGCCTCGATAATGTTGCCAGTGGCCCTCTGCCTCCTTGTGCCAGCGATGTCCAATGCGCTGAGACTGTCCAGCAGAGCCCTGGCAGCCCACTTCAACGGGCATGGACTTTGCCTTCCATCCCTACCTCTGACAGTCGCTGACCAGGTCAGCTTCCTCTCATGGCCCTCCTCCAGACACTCCTTCCACGGCGCTGTCAGCTCCAACAGGATGATGCCTCTGAGACCAGGAGGACGTCAGTGGTCTTGACGATGTGCTGTGGAAACTTTGGTTGTTTCTCTAGGTCAGTCACGAGCGGGCGCCAGACCCCTGTGGGTGGCTTTGCTCTTGCTCTCCAGCTCTCCCAAAGGCGCTGGCTCGATTGCAGGGTTGAACCCGTTTGCTGTTACTGATTCTTAAGAAGATTGCTTCCACCAGGGTCTTCGGTGCCTGGTCACATCTCCAACGGTATCGGCCCTCTCCAACAGCTTTTGGGCAGCAGCTCAGGATGTACTCCAAGGTTCCTCTCCTGGAACACAACAAAGGCAATTTATTATCAAAGTGTATATATATATATCCCTATATACGGCCTTGAGATTCATGTTCTTTCAGGTATTTACAGGAGAATAAAGAAATACAGTAGAATTTATGAAAAAATTCATAGCAAAGTCTGACAAACAACCAATGTACAAAATAAGACAATTGTGCAAATTAAATAAATAAGTAATACTGAGAAGATGAGTCGTACAGTCCTTGAAAGTGAGTCCATAGGTTGAAGAATCAGTTCAGAGTTGAGATGAGTGAAGTTATCCATGCTAGTCAGGAGCCTGATGGTTGTAGGGCAATAACTGTTCCTGAACCTAGTAGTGTGGGACCTGAAGCTATTATACTTATGTTTGTCTTAAATATTTCACATTTCACCCTTAACCTATGACTTATGACCTCTAGTTCTAGTCTCACCTAACCTTAGTAGAAAAAGCCTGTTTTCATTGACCCTATCTCGGCCCCATATAATTATGTATACCTCCTCTCATTGGCTAACGCTCCAGGGAATAAAGTCCTAACCTATTCAACCTTTCCCTATAACTCAGGTTATTAAATCCCTTAAGTGCACTTTCCGTGTAGTTTATTGTTGGGAACTGGGCCAGAGAGAGTCACTTATGTAGCCATGTGCATCCCTGTACTCTATGCCACTCAACTGGATGATTTCCACATGAAGTGGGGACAAGGATGGAGGAATCAAGAAGCTAAACTAATGAAGGTACAATATAATATGAAATCAGTGAAAAACAGGTTGTACTTAAAACACAAGAGTGAAGTGATTGAGACAAGAAAAAGACAAAAGAGGCTCGGAGTGGAAAACAGCGACGAGAGCAATCGAATGACCCGAAAGATTCTATGTCATGCTGTAACATTAAAAGAGTGGTTCTAGCGAAAAGGATTGAAAGCTTTGAAATAGAGTAAAGCTTTGAAAGAAATAAAATAAATGCAATATTTGGTTTTAGTGTTTTACAAGTGGTGATAAAAGTACAGGTTAGTACAGTACACATCCATCATGTGTCCAAATAGCTTCCCTTCATAGCTCTGTGCTGACAGCTGTGTTCACTTTGGCCGATGTCTCAGATCCATAGCCAAGCTACAAGATGAAGACATAGCAATAAAGGAGAACTGTTCCAGGGAAGGGAGGAGGCAGCCCAAAGAATTCTCCAGGCTTGGTTTCAATACTCTTCTTCCATCGTTTTCTGCCCAGCAAACATTCTACGCATGTGGAAAGCGTTGATGGGGCAGAGTGGAAAATTCTCTCCCCCAGCCACTCGTGGTGTAACTGCAAAGAGGCTCTTGACGTTTGTGTAAATCTCACTGCCAGTGGTGAAGTGGCGGAAATCCCTTGAACTGAGCTGGGCAGTTCGAGCTCAACGTATGAAAGCCAAAAGAACTGCAGATGCCTCATATCTGAAATAAAAGCAAAGGGTGCTACAAAAGACCGAAAGAAGATGGCGCCAGTGAACAGCACGACCAAGGGTGACATCCGCCAGCACGGCCATGAAACTATTTCTTTCATGTCTTTTATGTCTTCTTTTACTTTCAAACATGGTTTTGCTGCTGTTGGAGCCTGTGATCGACATGTTGGTTGTGTGTTTTTGGGTTGTTTGAGCAATCTGGTGCTTTGCTGTCTCCAACGGTGTTCGATGAGGTGTTGTTGAGGTGACGATGCTGTTGGAGGATGGCACAGGAGTCCTGAATCTTCGGCAATGTTTAATCGACAGGGCTTGTGGATTGGACTATGTACTTCACGTTATGATGTCTTTCTGGTTTCTGGTCACTCCCCTTTTGTGCTATTTTGGGTGATTTTGATCAGGGCGGCCCGCAGGTAACAAATAACACAGCGCTAGATTGAACTGAACTGAGCCGAACTGAATATGCCGGGACTCTTTCAATTTTGTATTTTATATTCTGTGTTTTTCACTCTTTTTTACCATTTGCGGAATTTGTTTTTTTTACACGTGGGGGGGGGGGTGATGTTGATGTTTTTCTTTGAACAGGTTCCTTGGTTTTCTTTGTTTCATGGCTGTCTGTGGGATGACAACTCTGAAAGTTGTATACTGCACACATACCCTTATAATAAATATACTTTGAATCTTTGAATCTTTGAAACACTGAGCAGGTCAGGCAGCTTCTGTGGAGAGAGGAACAGAGTCCCTTCATCAGAACAGAGGCATATCCAGCATTTTCTGTTTTTATTCAAGTGCCTGAGGATTTGTGGGGGATTCTGGACCAGGTTATATCCTTGTTGCTGGGACTCATTGAGTGAGATGCAGAGCTCCAGTTTGGGCAAGGATGGGATGGAGCTATCTTGATTCTTCGTCAGACAGAAGTGGTCAGAGGAGAGTGGTAGGCAGAAATGGAGATAATACTATCAGAGTCCACCACATTCCATTTCCTGGGAGTTAGCATTGACCAGAAGTCACTTTTCTCAACCACCACATACACCTTAGGCATTCCTTTGGTTAATAAGACAAATGTGGTATCCACAGACTCTTCCACAGATGGGGAAGGGGTGCATGATGGGATGGGCGGGTAGCTTGTGAGCTGGTGAACTCCTTCCACCACTTACACAGGGTCTCCATTTGCTCCTGATGCACTGACTCAAGGATCCTAATCCCATCCCAAATGCTCCTTTCCCACTTTAAATGGTTGTGGGTCAAAGATTCCCAGGAGTCTGTGAGGGTGGTGCATTTCTTAAAATCATAGATTCATAGAACACTACAGCATATAAACAGGCCCTTCGGCCCATCTAGTCCATGCCGAGCCATTAATCTGCCTAGTCCCTTTGACCAACACCTGGACCATAGCCCTCCATACACTTCCCATCCAAATTTTTCTTAAATGTTGAAATTGAACCTGCATCCACCATTTCTGCAGGCAACTCGTTCCACACTCTGACTGAAGATGTCCGCCATATGTTTCCCTTAATCATTTCGCCTTTCATACTTAACCCATGACCTTGAATTCTAGTGTCACCCAACCTCAGTGGAAAAAGCCTTGCATTTACCCTATCTATACTCCTCAATATTTTGTACACCTCTATCAAATCGCCCCTCATTCTCCTATGCTATAGGCTAGGGAATAAAGTCCTAACCTATTCAACCTTTCCTTATAACTCAGGTCCCCAAGTCCTGTCAATATCCTTGTAAATTTTCTCTGCACTCTTTCAATCTTATTGACTTCTTTCCCATAGGTAGGTGACCAGACTGACACACAATACTCCAAATTTGGCCTTCAGCATACCATCCCAACTCCTGTACTTAATACCTTGATTTATGAAGGTTGATGTGCCAAAAACTTTCTCTATGACCTGAACTACCTGTGACGACTCTTTCAAAGATGAATGGATCTGTATTCTCAGACCCCTCTGTTCTACCACATTCTTCAGTGCCCTACCGCTCACTGTGTAAGTCCTCCCAAAGTGCAACACCTCACACTTGTCTGCATTAAATTCCATTTTCAGCTCATTTTTGCAACTGGTCCAGATCCTGCTGCAAGCTCTGATAGTCTTCCTTGCTCTCCACTACATCCCCAATCTTGGCGTCTTCTGCAAATTTGCTGATCCAGTTAACCACATTATCATCCAGATCATTGATATAGATGACAAACAACAATGGACCCAGCACCAATCCCTGTGGCACACCACTAGTCACAGGCCTCCAGTCAGAGAGGCAACCATCTACTACCACTCTTTGACTTACTCCGCAAAGCCAAAGTCTAATCCAATTTACTACCTCATCCTGAATGCTGAATGACTGAACCTTCCTGACAACTTCACATGCAGGACTTTGTCAAAGGCCTAACTAAAGTCCATGCAGACAACAACTGCCTTTCCTTCATCAGCTTTCTTGATAAATTCCTCAAAATACTCAATAAAATAGATTAGACACGACCTACCACGCACAAAGCCACATTGATTATTCCTAATTGGTCCACGTCTATCCAAATATTTATATTACCGCTCCCTTAGAATACCCTCCAATAACTTGCCCACAACTGATGTCTGGCTCACCACCATACCTTCCCATCCTATAATTTCTTCAAGAAGTCAAGTCAAGTCAAGTCACTTTTATTGTCATTTCGACCAGAACTGCTATGTACAGTACATAGTAAAAATGAGACAACGTTTTTCAGGACCATGGTGTTACATGACACAGTACAAAAACTAGACTGAACTACGTAAAAATCAACACAGAGAAAAAAAACAACTACACTAGACTACAGACCTACCCAGGACTGCATAAAGTGCACAAAACAGTGCAGGCATTACAATAAATAATAAACAGGACAATAGGGCAGTAAGGTGTCAGTCCAGGCTCTGAGTATCGAGGAGTCCGATAGCTTGGGGGAAGAAACTGTTACATAGTCTGGTCGTGAGAGCCCGAATGCTTCGGTGCCTTTTCCCAGATGGCAGGAGGGAGAAGAGTTTGTATGAGGGGTGCATGGGGTCCTTCATAATGCTGTTTGCTTTGCGGATGCAGCGTGTAGTGTAAATGTCCATGATGGCAGGAAGATTATCTCAGCTGGCCTCACTTTCCGCTGTAGAGAACTGCTCACGGGGGATTAAAACAGAGCAAGCATTTCCAACACACCCCTGAGCTTTAAATGTTACTTGTGATTTTACAAAGCCATTTTCAAAATTATGTAAAAAGGTACCAGTAGGTTCCTTTTATTTCACATTTTCTGATTTCAGTCAAGTATCATGTTTTATTTTTGAATCACTGTTATCTTCTCTGCTGAGAGGATGCCAGCATTCACTTGTTATTCTTAGCTGCAGATTCCGGGTTGTTCAAATATGACAGGCACTGGAGAGTGCAAGAGAGTCTGCCAATGCCGGAGATCCACAGCAACACACACACAATGCTGGAGAAACTCAGCAGGTCAGGCAGCATCTATGGAAATGAACAAACAGTCAATGTTTCGGGCTGGGATGCTTCTTCAGGACTGGAAGAGAAGGGGGAAGATGCCAGAATAAAAAATTGGGGAGAAGGGAAGGAGGGCGAGCCAGAAGGTGATAGGTGAACTCAGGTGGGCCAGGTGGTGAGACTTTTGTTTTTCACAGTGGTAATACTAGCTATACCCATTAGTCATTAACTACACCGATTCATCTCTCCTGGTTTATAGTGAGCATGCTTGTTTATTTTCACAGGTTAACAGAGCCTGCTACCGGTTCATCTCTATTGTCCCAGGTTAATTCACTCTGACAGCCACTGGTTAATGTTATTAAGGTTAGAGCGGGAAGGTTACTTTTCCTGGTTAATTGCTACTGTCCCAGTTTAATCTACGTAAACTGTTCTATTTCAGAATCAGAATTATGCTTATTATCACTGACATATCTCATGAAATGTCTTGTTTTGCAGCAGCATTACAGTGCAGACATATAAAAATTACAATAAGTTACAAAATAAATAGATAGTACAAAAGAGGCGTAATGAGATGGTGTTTGCAGGTTCATGGACTGTTCAGAGATTGTACGTTGGAGGGGAAGAAGCTGTTCCTAAAACGCTAAGTGTGGGTCTTCAGGCTCCTGCACCTCCTCCCTGATGGTAATAACAAGAAGAGGGCATGTTCCAGATGGTGAGGATCCTTAATTATGGATGGCCTCTTGAGGATCTCCTCAATGGTGGCGAGGGCTGTTCCCATGACGGAACTGGCTGAATCTACAACTAAATAGAGTCTATTTAGACCCCGTTGACTAAGGCAACCTATGTTTAGGCAGTGCCTAAGTAATCTCTATCCTCCCTGATGACCTGACATGTCACCAATCCCTCTGCACCCATTGAGTTCTTCCAGCAGCCTTTTATGTCTACGTCGATCTTGTTTTATTCTCCACCTCTCACTGCCACTCTATCAGCCCTTTAATATAGCAACCCCACCCCCCCATGCCTTTGGGCAAGTGGTGCTCTCAGGGGAAACTCATGCATTACAGGGAGAACGTGCAAACTTCACACAGGCCACACTGGAAGTCAGGATCAAGCCTGGGACTCTGGATTTGGGACTCAGCCAGCTCCATCATGGGCACAACCCTACCAAGTGTTAAGGATATCTCAAGAGGTGGTGCCTCAAGAAGATAGAATCCATCATTAAAGACCCTCACCATGTGGGACATGCTCTCTTTGCCTTACTACCAACAGGGAAAAGGTACAGGAGCCTAAAGACACACACTCAGTGTTTTAAGAGCAGCTGCTTCTCCTCCCCCATGGGTTTTGCACCTACTATTTTCAGTCTTAGTCTTTTATAAAAATGATGGAAGGAAGGGATGGAGCAAGAGTTATTTGTCTTTTGCACCATTTATTTATTTTCGTGATGTTATGTCATTTTTATGTAATGCACTGTACTGCTGCCACAAAGCAGCAAGCATCACAACATATATCAGTGATAATAAACCTGATTCTGATTCTGGTTCTGTGCCTACTTCCATTTTGCATGGACCATTGCTGGACACTTACATATTTCCTGAATTGTTCACAGTCTGCTCAGATGAATAGCACCTCATATTCCACTTTGGTAGTCTCCAACCTGACAGCATGAACATCCACTTCTCTAACTTCCAATAACCACCCCCTTCTGGCCCTCTCTTTTCACTTATCCTACCAGATCCATCATCCCTTCCCTTTCCCCTCCCTGACCTCTCCATCTGGCCATCACCTTCCTCCAACCCCCTCCTCAATTCCTTCCATCTATTCCATGGTCCACTGTTCTCTCTTAATCAGATTCCGTCTTCCTCAGCCCTTTGTTACTTCCACCTATCACCTCTGTGATTCTGGCAAAATTCCCACTCTTCCCACTCCCTCACCAGCCTATCAGCAACCACACCTGCCCACCCCTCCCCCCACCTCGATCCACCATCACCTATCAGCTCTTGTTCCATCCTTTCCTCCCAACTTTTTGTACTGGCCATCTCTCCTCTTCCTTTCCAGTCCTGGTGAAGGGTCTTAGCCTGAAGTGTCAGTTGTCCATATCCCTCCAAGATGCGGCCCAACCGGTTTTGATCCTCCAGTATTTTGTGTGTTGCTCCAGATTTTCCCCACCTGTGGTCGCTTATGTCTCCTGTTTATGTGTTTTGTCTATTTTCCCTTTCTCCATCAATGCCTTGGTTCTCCTTTGCAGAAGACTGAAATATTCTCAGCATCAAGCTTTTTGGCACCGTTACAGTCCTTTTCCTTTGATCTAATATTATCTTTAAATTCTTTTGTCAGCCATGATGGATCACTTTTCCCTTTGGATTTCTCTGCTTCTAAAGGATGTATATTTGTTGTAAGCAATACATTTTTTTAATGTTGGTTATTGCTTGTTTAATGTCATACTTTTTAAATGTAGTTTACCAAGATAGTTATATTCAACCCGCACCCTCGTACAATTGTAGTTTGCTTTATTTAGGGTTCAGATAAAAATAAATTAACACCATGGACACAAGATTCTTTGAGAGGATCAAAGACTTAGAAAGTTTGTGAACAGGTTAACCCCTTAAATAATACACATTTTTCAAACACTCCTTTCAAACTGAGGAATGTGGTGTCAGGTATGTGTTATGGTATGCACACGACTGTGCCAATCTCCAGGGTTTAGATGCTCCAATGATCCAGAGTATCGATCGCTGGCATAGTCCCTATAAAGACGCTGGACCACTTCGCTAATTGACGGCCATGTTTTGGCGCCAAGATTTGGATATTTAAAGAGGATCTGAACCCAGGTTCGGGGCTCAATTGTCCACTCAACTTTGGTTTGGTCTGTAATTGCGTTTAGGATTTCCATCTCGTTTGGATTCTCATCAAGTCTCATCAGGTTGTCATCAAGAATCCTGTTGTTGCCTCAGCCTCGAAATCGTGTCTCAGTTCGAGTCTGGGATACTCCAGCACTTGGGTCCTTACCATCCTTGCCCAGGCCTCTCACATGTGCAGTATATACACTTCATAAGATACAGGAGGTACCTAATAAAGTGGCCACTACATGTATATTCATGATTTTCTGCTGCAGTAGCCCAACCACTTCAAATCTTGACGTGGTAAGCATTCAGAGATGCTCTTTTGCACACCCCTGTTGTAATGCCTGGTTATTAGAGTCACTGTCACCTTTCTGTCATCTTGAACCAGTCTGGCCATTCTCCTCTGACCTCTCTCATTAACAAAGTGTTTTTGTCCACAGAAATGCTGCTCACTGGATTTTTTTTTGATTTTCACACCATTCTCTGTAAACTCCAGAGACTGTTGTGCATAAAATTCCCAGGAGATCAGCGGTTTCTGAGATACTCAAACCACCCTGTCTGGCACCAACAATCATTCCATGGTCAAAGTCACTTAGATCACATTTCTTCCTCATTCTGATGTTTAGTCTGAACAACAACTGAACCTCTTGACCATGGCTGCATGTTTGTATGCATTGAGTTGCTGCCACGTGATTGGCTGATTAGATATTTGCATTAATGAGCTGGTATACAGGTACACCTAATAAAGTGGCCACTGAGTGTATATATGTAGGACATGGGCAAATAACTAGTGTAGTAAGTTGATAAGTACACATTCCAGGCAAATGAAACAGTGTTACTCTGGGGCTAAGGTGAAAAACACAGCACCAACAGTCAAATACAGCACAAGGCACACATAGCACATACAAGGCAGCAGTAAAATACAGTCACACAAAAAATATACAGTCCCAGTCCCTGCATCCACGAATGTTGCAGCAGTCTGCAGTTGAATAAAACACATCTTGTCTTCTGCCGAGTGAACACTGGAGGGCAGCAGCGACTCCAGCCTTTACACTGCGCCAGTCTGCCTCCAGCAGTCCAGTGGAGTGCACTGACTCTGACGCCTCTGTCCCGGGTGGATGCAAACAGGCTTGAGGCCTAGTCCTTGTTAAGGCTATACGGCCATCAGCCCCTGTTGTTTGCTAATCAGAGTTGCAGCATTCCACTTTAACAATGTCCAATAGGGTATTGCATTCACAAGAAAAGCAACTAAGATGATCACTCCTTGTCAGACTGTACACCTCCTTCACACACCTGACACCTACGACGCCTTGCAGACAGAGGCAGCAGCACCATCTGCACCAAGTCCGGCTCCTTCAGTTTCACCGCCAACCAGCAAGTTACTTAGCCCTGAAGTACTTTAATTTCTTAATATCCAGCAGGGTCTTGCAATCATAAAAAAAAATAGGTTTAAAAAAGACACCATCGCATTTGGTCGGCCCCGGAGAAACCACAGTGTCCAGGCACACCACCATCTTACCAGAAGTGAATAGTAATTACCCTGGTGAATTGTAATTGTGTAGTAATTACTCTGGTGAATCGCTTTTGGACTGCCTCCAAAGTTACGGTGTCTTTTTTAGATAATGGAACCAAAACTGTATACAGTGTTCCAGGTGTGGCCTCACCAACACCCTGTACATTTGGAACTAAACTTCCCTGTTGCTAAACTCCAGCCCTTTGGCAATAAAGGCCAGCAAGCTGTTTGCTTTCTGAATTACATGTTGGACCTACCTGCTAGCATTTTGTGATTCATGCACCAGAACACCAAGATCTCTCTGAATTTCACTCACGTGCAGCCTCTCTCTGTTCAGATAATAATCCACCATTTGACTCTTCTCACCAAAGTGCATGAATCAGAATCAGGTTTAATATCACTGACCTCACACTTCCCCACATTAAACTCCATTTACCAGGTTTTCACACACACACATTCGATCTATCTACATCCCATTACAGAACCACAATGTCCCATCACAAGATGCCCTCCCACCTGTTCTTATGTCATCAACAAACTCGAAAAAAAACCTTACATTTCATTCCCTCCTCCAGGTCATTAATGTATGTAGGCCTCCGTTAGTCTCAATAGACCATGGATTTGTACCTTGGAAAGTTTCCAGGGCGCAAGCCTGGGCAAGGTGTTTTTTATGGGAGACCGGCAGTTGCCCATGCTGCAAGTCTCTCCTCTCCGCACCACCGATGTTGTCCAAGGGAAGGGCAAGGGCCGATACAGCTTGGCACCGGTGTCGTCGCAGAGCAATGTGTGGTTAAGTGCCTTGCTCAAGGACACAACACGCAGCCTCGGCCAAGGCTCGAACTAGCGACCTTCAGATCACTAGACGAACGCCTTAACCATTTGGCCACGTGCAAACAGCATTAATGTAAACAGTGAACAACTCAGGGCCAAGAGCCGGTCTGTGGGGAGCTCCTCCAGTTACATCACTCCAGCCTGAAAAGCAGACATTTATTCCAACCCTCTGTTTTCCATGTGACAGCCAGTTTTCAACCCATTCCAACACACTTCCTCCAGTTCCTTCAGTTCTTGATTTATGCAGCAGCCTCTCATGTGGCACCTTGTCAAATGTCTTTTGGAAATCTAAATACATGATATCTGCAGGATATCCCACCCTTTCATCTGTCTATCATCCCTCCCTTTCACACCTTCAAATTACTTAAGCAAGTTTAGTAAAACCATATTGACCAGGCTTGATTATATCCAGATTTTCTAAATGATTAGTTATTTCCACTTTGATTATAGACTCTGACACTTTATCAACAATAGATGTTAAACTAATGTCCTCTAGTTCCTAGTCTTCTGTTCTCCTCCCCCTTTGAACCAGGAAGTCACACTAACTGTTTTCTAATCTCTAGTACTTCTAGGAGTTTAGAAAGTTATGAAACATTTCAACCAATGGGTTCATTGGTTGAAAAGAAACACTCAATCCTTTAAAAAACCCTTTGGTGTAGGTCTGGTGATTTGTCCATCTTTAGTCCTGTAAATATCTTTATCCCTTCTGATTGCAATTTTTTTGTTCAGTAGAGATCCTATGGCTAACTTAGCTGCCATCTTGCTATTTATATATTGAAATAAATTCTTAGTTTGGTTTAAAATTACTTCCCTCCCTTCTCATGAGTATTTTAGTCTTTCACTACTGGATCTCGAAATCTTCCCATCTTCTGGTCTACCACCAGCTTTTGCCACTCTATGTGCCCTATGTTTCAAATAAATGTTATACTTGGTCTTCTTTATTAACCACAGATCACGCCTCTTGTTAATGGAATCCCTCTGTCTAATTGGGGTAAATTCCTGCTGAATGTTAAGGACCAACTGTTGGAAATATCTGCCACTGTTCATCTACTGACATGTCTCTTATTTCCCAGTCCACCTTAGACAACTTCACTTTCATATCACCATAAAAGCCCTTGATTTAGGTCCTGTAGTGTATATTCTTATGTTTTGTGACTCCAAAACATAAAATTAATTGAAATAAAAACATGGGGAGACTGAGGATAATGCGTGTCTTACTTTTTGATTTTAATTAAGCGAGGCACGTAATGATGTAATGATGTATACCATTCACGTACTTTTATATCTAACCCATAATATGTAAACAACCCAAGAATGCTTAATCAAACAATATATTTACAATATTACTCAAATATTAAATGCACAACACTCCTCCTTGCTTAGTTATAAACTCCAAATAGAGTGCAACTCAACTCCAATTACCTCTGTAATTACGTAATTCTGTAATTCTGTAATTCTGTAATTACTCCAATGGTTACATATTAAATCCACAAAATAGTACATTTTTAATGGTCCCATTCAGGCCTAAAGATTTAACCTCTGTGGATGATTTCCTACTCTTGTGGGGTAACAGCTTTCTTGTCGGGGGAGGGGGTGCTCACTCAGCTTGGCAGGTGGTGGCAGGTGTCCTTTCTCAATGAGTACTGTCCCGTTGCTCTCACATGCATCATCATGAAGTGTTTCAAGAGGCTCGTCATGAGGCACATCAAAACCCTGCTGCCCCCCTTACTGGACCCCCTGCAGTTCACGTATCATCCCAACTGCTCAACAGATGACACCATCGCCACCACCCTCCACCTGGCCCTCACCCACCTGGACAAAAAAGACACGTACGTTCAAATGCAGTTCATAGACTTTAGTTCAGCGTTCAACACAATCATTCCTCAGCACCTGATTGGAAAGCTGAGCCTACTGGGCCTGAACACCTCCCTCTGCAACTGGATCCTAGACTTCCTGACTGGGAGACCTCAGTCAGTCCGGATTGGGAGCAGCATCTCCAACACCATCACACTGAGCACGGGGGCCCCCAGGGCTGTGTGCTCAGTCCACTGCTGTTCACTCTGCTGACCCACGACTGTGCTGCAACACACAGCTCGAACCACATCATTAAGTTCACCAATGACACGACCGTGGTGGATCTCATCAGCAAGAACGACGAGTCAGCTTACAGAGAGGAGGTGCAGCGGCTAACAGACTGGTGCAGAGCTAACAACCTGTCTCTGAGTGTGAACAAAAGAGATGGTTGTTGACTTCAGGAGGGCACAGAGCGACCACTCCCCACTGAACATCGACGGCTCCTCCATAGAGATCTTTAAGAGCACCAATTTTCTTGGTGTTCACCTGGCGGAGAATCTCACCTGGTCCCTCAACACCAACTCCATAGCAAAGAAAGCCCAGCAGCGTCTCTACTTTCTGCGAAGGCTGAGGAAAGTCCATCTCCCACCCCCCATCCTCATCACATTCTACAGGGGTTGTATTGAGAGTATCCTGAGCAGCTGCATCACTGCCTGGTTCAGAAATTGCATCATCTCAGATCACAAGGCCCTGCAGTGGATAGTGAAGTCAGCTGAGAAGATCATTGGGGTCTCTCTTCCCGCCATTACAGACATTTACACCACACGCTGCATCCGCAAAGCAAACAGCATTATGAAGGACCCCACGCACCCCTCATACAAACTGTTCTCCCTCCTGCCATCTGGGAAAAGGCACCGAAGCATTCGGGTTCTCACGACCAGACTATGCAACAGTTTCTTCCCCCAAGCCATCAGACTCCTCAATACCCGAAGCCTGGACTGACATCTACATCATTTATTATTCTATTGAAATTTGTCCTCTACTGTGCCTATTGTCTTGTTTATTATTTATTTATTTATTAATTATTGTACTGCCCTGCACTGTTTTGTGCACTTTATGTAGTCCTGTGTAGGTCTGTAGTTTAGTGTAGTTTTCGTGTTGTTTTACAAAGTCTAGTGTAGCCTTGAGTTGTCTCACATAGTCTAGTGTAGATTTGTGTTGTTTCATGTAGCACCATGGTCCTGTGGAACGTTGTTTCATCTTTATTGTGTACTGTACCAGCAGCTTATGGTTTAAATGACAATAAAAGTGGCTTGACTTGACTTGAGACGTGGATGTGGAACAATCTGAGGTTCAGGGGCCTCCTCCGTGGTGGTTGTAGGAGTTGGATCTGGGACTGCAGGAAGTGGTTCTGACAGCTCTGGACACTTCTCTTCTTCAAGTCGCTCTTGGCATCCCGAACAGTGCAGGGTAAGCTGCTCGATCTGCTGATCTATCCCAGGCCACCAGACAAAGCTTTGAGCCATTGCTTCCATTTTGACCATGCTTGTAGCTCCTCCAACACTTTGGCTCTCAGTTTTGGGTGGTACAACAGCTCTGAATCCCCACATAAGGCAACCCCCTTCTAGGGCAAACTCATCCTGGTGCTGGTAAAAATGAAGGAACTGGAGTTTCTGCTGCACACGCAAGCCATTTTGGGTGGCCATGTAGACCTGAGACAGTGTGTGTGTTTTTTTTTCTGGTGTCCCTTTGGATCATCTCTGCCATAATATGGAGTCTTTGATTTGCATTTGGGAAAATATGTCACAAGAAGTGTCCTCTTTTGTAAATTTTAGGGTATGTCCTTTTCCAAGGGTAAACCAGGCAATCCACCAGCATTTCCATGATTAGTCGTGCTCTTGAATTCGATCTTCTAATTGTGTCCTCCAAGAAACAGAGCCCATCTCTGCATTCGTGCTGTTGCTGTTAGTGGAACACCCTTCTGTGGATTAAAAATGGACACTGGTGGTTGATGATCAGTAATGAGGGTAAACACTTACCCATACAAATGCTGGTTGAAAGGTTTTACACCCCAAACCTGTCTCAAGGCCTGTCAAACTGTGCGTATTTTTTCTCTGTAGCAGTAAGGGAATGTGATACAAAAGCTATGGGGCGTTCACTGCCATTGCTCATAACATGCACCAATACCATAAGGTAAGGGGCCGCAGGCAAGCTTCACTGGGCAATGTGGATCATAATGTGTGAGTATAGTGTCTGATGTCACTGTTTTCAAAGCCAACTCACAATGATTTGTCTATTGCCATTTCCTCCTGATTTGTAGTAATGAGTTCAAAGGGTGGAGCAGGCTTGGCAGGAACTTGTTATACTAATTGACAAACCCACAAAGGACTGCATCTGCCACACACCCTTGGGTCATGGTGCGTTCACTACTGCTTGAATTTTCTCAGCACATGTGTGTAATGCTTGTACATCAATGGTGTGACCACAGTAAGTGATGCTTGGTTTGAAGAACTTACACTAGTTGTGTCGTGCTCTGAGTCCATAATCTTATTGTTTAAACACCGTCTTGAGATTTTGGAGATGTCCCTTGTCATCCTCACAGGTAACACTGAGTACCTGGACAGCCTTGCAGCACCTGGTCCATAGCTTACTGCCAGGTTCAGATGCTACTCCAAAAATAAGCCTATGATAGTGAGAAACACCTTGGACTCTTTCTCCATCTCCATCTGTAGGTAGGCTTCACTTTGCTGAAGTGTTTGCAAAGATCCTCTATCCTGGGCAGAGGGTATTGATATACTTTCAGTACCAGGCTGACGGTGACCTTAAAATCACCACAGATCCTGATGGATCCATTCTTGGTGGCTACTAGGAACATTGTCCTTGGGCTCCACTCAACCTTGGAAATAATTCATTCAGCCTCCATGTGATTTCACTTAGTGGCTACTTTATCACAGATAGTATATGGAACTGGACAGGGTTTGTAAAATTTGGGTGTGGCATTTTCATTTAACACTATATCACACTTGATATGTTTGAGTTTTCCAATGCCATCCTTGGACACTGCTGTGGCATTATCCAGCACCTTTCTTAATTCACTGTCAGTTGACTCTATAGGAGGGAATGTGGCATGGAGGGAAGGTGGATGGATCTCCAATCAAGTCATAGTTGTCTCAGCCAATCATGTCCCCATAATTCTGGGCCTACAGTTTTTAGCACATGCAATCCCAATGTGGTTTGTTGGTTGTTGTATTTACTGTTTTAAATATCATTCCCACAGGAGTTATCTTTTCTGAGTTCCTCGTTGGATATCTGCAGGTTTCAGTTCAGTATCTTTGAAATGCTGTTCAAACTCATTTTGTGGAATGACTGAAACGGCTGAGCCAGTGCCCAATTCCATTTTAATTAATTTTCCGTTCACATCTAGTGTAAGCCATATTGCTTGTCTATGTTAATTTTCACATTGTAAATCTCAAGGTTACTCAGTCCTGTCATTCTCATCATTATCAGATTTTTCATCAACAGCATGCAGATTAGTGCCCTTTTTGAAACTGCAACTTCACTTTTTATCATTTTCTCTTCCTTGTGCAGTCCATTTATTTTTGTCTGCCTGACATGCTCTTTGTATGCGTTCCACTTTGTTGCATTTCTGCAAGTTTGCCTTTAAGTCTGCATTGGTCAGGTGTGCATAAGCCCTTGCCACAATGTTACCTCTATTGTTTGGCCAGGCAGGTTTCTGTTTAGACATTGTAATTTTGTCCATGCTCACTTTTTTTCCTGACTGCAACTCAATTGTGTCTCTGGCTGTCATTTCAATTGATACAGCAATTTCAACTGTTCTTTCAAATGTAAGCTGTGCTTCAGTTAGTAGCCATTTCTGAATGCTTTCTTGTAAGATTCCACAAACTAAATGATCTCTCAGTGCATCATTAAGCCCATTATCGAACTGACAATGCTCAGACATCTTCTTCAATTCAGTCACATACATTGAAATGGGCTTCCTTTCCTTGTGATTCCACTTATGAAACCTGACGCATTCTGCAATCAAAAATGGCTTCAGTTCTAAATGTTCCTGCATTGTGCTCACAATATCAGCAAAGCTTGTTTCAAATGGTTTGGTTGCAACAGTCAAACGTTGAAGCAAACTGTATGCTTTTCTACCTATTACACTCATTAACACTGGCACTCGCTTTTCATTGGCTCTTTCATTTGCTTCAAAATACTGTTCAATTTATTCATCATACATTGTCCAGTTATCTGTTGTGCAATCCAACATGTCTATCTTTCCGATGTAGCCAGCCACTTCTGCTTTTTTATTTACAATTATTGTCACCCAATTATCACTGTTTATGAACCCCTTAACTTGTCTGTTTTCTGCCTTTTTTAAACTCGAACATCTTTCTCCTCTTGCGAAGAAATAAAATAATGTGCTGCAATTTTGTTTTAACTTGAACATCCCGCTGTGCTTTTTTCATAACTCAAATGTCTCGCTGCACATTTTTTAAAACCCAATCATCTCGCTGCACTTCAACGGGTAGGTAGTCATCTCAGGTTTGTTTAAAATTTCCTTGTCATCACTGTTATGTTTTGTAACATAAACTAATTGAAAGAAAAACCTGGAGAGAATGGGGATAATGCATGTTCTAGTTTTTATTTCACTTTAGTGAGGCATGCACTTATGACATGGTGACATAATGACAAACAGTATGATATTCATCTACTTCTACATGTAAGCCATGATGAATTATGCAATGAATGCTTAATCAAACACTATATTTACAATATTACTGAAATATTAAATATTTTAAATTGCACCTGAAATTCTGTCAGGTTGTGATCACTATCACCTGACAGAATCTTAATCACAAGATCTTTTATTAACTCTTCCAATAACTCATGCCAAAATTCAAAATTCAAAGTTTGTTCTGCACTTTGCCACACTACCTTTCCTTTGTGGAAAAGGCCCTTCAAGAAAACACTCTTGACTACAACTCCATCAAGCAGTGGTCAGCATGGGATGTCCTGCAGGTCCTGTGGGGTGGTTTCCTGGGCAGAGGCTGGTAGCAAGAAAGGCTCTCTCCATCAGATCCTTCCTGCACAGAGTTTCACTCAGAGTACATGATGTCCTCGGGATGTTATGATGAGGACAAGACAACTGTCCAGTTCCTTGTGGACTGTGTGCTTGCAAAGACACACTAAGAAAGGATGCAAGGTCGTCATCTGAGCAGCTGCATAACAGAGGACTCTCTGATCTATGGGCTGTTCCTGGGGACACACACCAAGTGCTGCTGGAAGGTCATCAGCTCGATGAAAGACGCTCTTTGATCTGCCCAAAATTTGTTGGCCTTCCAGCACAGCGAAACATTGTAAGGGAATGCTGTCGACTGGCACATTCCAGGGGTACATGCAGAGGGATGCACTGAAGTCAGTGAAACCAATACAAAATCTCTGTGGGAAGGGATTGCAATCTAAGGTCAACAGCCACTGGAGATTGAGGGGCTGGACAGTCAACCACCTCAAGGGTATCCTGGACTCACAAACACCTGAAGGGTATACTGTTCAAAGCGGCCATATGAGTAGCAATGATGCCTTGTACATAGAATGTATTAACCTGAAGGACCAAGATATTCATCAGGAACGCTGCATACTTAACATTGTCAATGATCCCTCCCAGCCGTCCGACAATCTCTTTGACCCCCTACCATCAGGCAGGAGGTACCATGGCATTAGGATGAGAAACAGCTTCTTCCCCCAGACCGTGAGACTACTGATCTCCCTGCCACCACTCAGGTCTCATCACGCATGGAACGCCAGTAGTGTTACACTGTTTACTTTAACTTGTGTTGTAAATGTACCTTGTGCTAAATGTAAAGCTATTGAAATATCTTTTTATTGCTTGTTCGTTTATTTGTGGTAATATTACTTTGGGTGTCGTACTGTGTTGTGCATCTTGGTCTGGATTTTGTTTGGTGGTACTGGCAATAAACTTGAACTTGAATTGGAACCATTTTCATGCTGTATGGCTAACACCACAAAGGTATAGACCTTCTGCAGATACTGGAACTCCAGACAAGCAAACACAAATGCTGGAGGAACTCACTAGGTCAGGCAGCATTTGTGGAGAAGAATAACAGTTGACATTTTGAGCCATGACCCTTCACCAGGACTGGAAAGGTATAAACCTCGCAGCACCAGGAATGTACAGACTGGACATCACCACGGAGGTAAAGAAAGTCCCACACTACTTTGTGTTTCTTGTATATTTTTCATGAACTAGGTTTATTTTTAAAACAAAACAATAACTTTTCACCTTTTACCTGTCAGGGAAGCTTTTATCAATGCCTTTTTTCCCCAGCTTCAGCTAAAAACGTCTGAGTTATAGTTCCTGCCTCTGCTGACTGTGCAAGATGGCCATTGTGTGGTCAGCTCGGAGACGTGGCTCATCAGGGCCTTTTTTTGTGCTGTGTTGCTCTAAATAAATCAATTTTGAGGATGATTTTAAGTGGTGGAGGATGCACTTTGAGAGGAAAGAGAGTGGAACAACAAGAGATAGGCCAAACCCTAGAGTCACGTTGTACAGGGACGATGTCAGAGGGAACTTCTTCATGTAGGAAAACTTCAGAATTCTCTCTCACCCAAAACCTAGCTGAGGTCAAGGCTTAATTTAAAATATCAGTACTGAGGTGAATAAATTTCTCTTTCATAACAGGATTTAGAAATGTGGAACCAAGGCAGGTAAATTGTGTGACTATAGAGATCAACCATGCTTTCATTGAATGACAGAACAGATTCAATGGGCTGAATGCTCTCCTTCTGTTCCAATATTCCCAGAGAGCTTCTGGTGCTTTTCACCTAATTAATTGTGTGCATTCTTGTCCTGAAAAGCAGAATGTAAGGATCCTTTCCCTCAGCTGTTGACAGGAGAAAGTAAATGAGTCAAAAATGGAAAAGCACAGGGAGAATTTGCAGAGAGATTTGCCAATTGCATTTAAGCTTATGGCATACTCATAAAAGTGGCCCATTTTGTGTTTCTATAAATAATTGTTCTTGCTATTTCCTCCACTTTTTCTGTCTGTACTTTAAGTCCTCCGGGAACTGGAGAAAAAGGCATTCACTAAACCCCGAGACTGGCAGCGAGAGGGCAGTCAGCTATATATAGCCTTCTGCATTTTGTTTTGGCTCTTGCTGGTATGCCACACTGTGCTTTTCAAGTAAAGACAAGGCAGGAAAAAACTGGGGCGTTCACTAGGCATATTCGTCCAGAGATGAGAATGAAAGAAATGACTTCCTGTTCACGTGGTGGGGACTTACAATACCAGAGTCTTTCCACCGCCACTGCCGCGTACACTGTGCGGCCTCATACTGGCGGAGACCTGGGGACATTCGATGGGGGTTTGTCAAAAGGTTCACCATTGTAACACACTGTATATGTTAACTCTTCCAGCTCCTTTCTCACATGTAATAAGTAAAGTAGAAGATGCGCGAATTTAGCAATGGTGTGAAACGTTATCCCACTGTCATATGCATTTCCCCTCTTTTTTCACCAAATCAGCACGTTCAAAAGCTTTCTGTTCCAAGGTTTAGTAATCACTTGTAATATAGGGAAAATTCAGATCAAAGTAAGATCCAATAAAGACCGTACGATCATTAGTTTACTTTTCACCTTAGAGTTCGGGACCTTTCAGGACATTTGGGCAGGCTGCAATCATAACTATCTATTACGCAAACACGAGGAAATCTGCAGATGCTGGAAATTCAAGCAACACACACAAAATGCTGGTGGAACACAGCAGGCCAGGCAGCATCTGTAAGGAGAAGCACGTCGGCCTGAAAAATTGACAGTTCTTCTCCCTATAGATGCTGCCTGGCCTGCTGTGTTCCACCAGCATTTTGTGTGTGCTGTTTGGTCTATTACGCATTTGGCAAAGGCCAATAAAATGAAGCAAGGTATAAGAAGAGATGTCATTGTTGGAGTGGACAGTATTAGAGTGGTCAGGCTTTGGCGCAACAGAACAGGTGAGAACAGGCAGAGGCTTGAAGTAAGTTTCTAATAAGATTTTTTTTCTGTCTTTTTTTGTCTATTAGTACATAGCTAAGTGTATTGAGAATGGATCCAGGGTTAGTGGTATGCTCTTCGTGTAAGATGTGACAACTCTGGGAGTCCTCCAGTCTCCTTAACAACCTCATCTCCATGAAGTGCATCAGGCTGCAGCTCCTGACCTTTGGCTCACATGGGAGAATGAGGAGGTGAGAAATAGGAGCTACAGGGAGATAGTCACCCATAGCCGAGTGACTGTCAGCAGAGGGAAAGGGAAGAGGCAGCCAGTGCAGCGTACCCCTGTGGCCATTCCCCGCAATAATAAGTATACCACTTTGGATACTCTTGGGGGGAGGGGTACAATATACCAGGGAGAAGCCGCAGCAGCTGATTTTTGGAAATTGAGCCTGGCTCTATGGCTCAGAAGGGAAGGAGTGGGTGGAGTGAGAACTGCAGCACTGACAGGGGAACAGACAGGAGGTTCTGTGGATGTGAAAGAGACACCCGGATGTTATGTTGCCTCCCAGGTGCCAGGGTCAGGGTTGTCTTGGATTGGGTCCACAGCATTCTAAAGGGGAAGGGGCAACAGCCAGAAGTCAAGGTACATATTGATACCAATGACATAGGCAGGAAAAGAGATGAGGCCTGAAGAGAGAATATGGGGAGTTATGTAGAAAACTGAGAAGCAGGACCTCAATGGTAGCAATCTCTGGATTGCTGCCTGTACCACGTGCCAGCAAGGGTAAGAATAGGATGTCTTGGCGGATGAATGTATGGCTGAGGAATTGGAGCAGGAGGCAGGGTTTCAGATTTCAGGATCATTAGGACCTCTTCTGGGAAAGGTATAAAAGGACGGGTCACACCTAAACCCGAGGGGAACCAATATCCTTGCGGGCAGATTTGCAAGAGTTGTGGGGGAGGGTTTAAACTAATTTGGCAGAGGGATGGGAACTGGAGGTTGGGGCAGTCGGTATACAAGAAGATGCAGTGTGTAGTGAGACTGCGCGGAAAGACAGGCAGATGGTAGATAATTTTGTTTTTGCGTGGCTGTATTTTACTGATATCTTACATGTGCTTGCTACCTTGTGTGTGTGCTATGCGTGCTTTGTGCTGTGTGTGACAGTTGGTACTAGGTTTTGCACGTTGACCCCGGAGTAACACCGTCTCATTCGGCGGTATGGTTGAATGACAATCAAACTTGAAATTGAATTGAATTGAAAATTATAGTCAGTGGGATGAGTTAAAGTGTAACACGGAAGCAAAATTGAAAAAGGTGATGAATACAGGACTGAAGGGTTTATACTTGAATGTACACAGTATAAGGAATAAGGCAGATGATCTTACAGCACAGTTGGAGATTGGCAAATACGATGTTGTGGGCATCACTGAGTCGTGGCTGAAAGAAGATTGTAGTTGGGAGCTTGTGGTGAACTACATATACCTGTCTGGACACGCCCCCCCCCCCCCCCCCCCCCCCGCTGACTGCTCCTGTGGCTCCTCCCACAGACCCCGGTATAAAGGCGATTGAGGCCTGAGCCCTGCCCTCAGTCGCCAGGATGTAGTATTGTGGTCAATTACTGCTTGTTCCTTCTTCCAGTCAATAAAAGCCGATATCTCGCCTCACGTCTCAGAGAGTTATTGATGGTGCATCAGAGCTCAACACCCAAGATACCATCTTGTATCGAAAGTACAGGTAGGTAAGCAGAGAGGATGGGGTGGAAAACCCTGTTGGTAAAAAATGAAATCCATTCCTTCGAAAGAGGTGACATAGGATTGGAAGATGTAGAATTCTTATCGGAAGAGTTAAGAAGCTACAAGGGTAAAAAGACCCTGACAGGAGTTATATAGAGGTCTCTGAACAGTAGCCAGGATGTGGGCTACAAATTACAATGGGAGAATGAAAAGGTACATGTCAAAAGGATAATGTTAAGATAGTCATGGGGGATTTCAATATGCAGGTAGAAATCAGTTTGGGGCTGGATACCAGGAGATGGAGTTTGTAGAATTCCTACAAGATGGTTCTTTAGAGCAGGTTGTAGATGAGCCGACTTGGGGAAAGGCAATTCTGGATTGGGTGTTGTGTAATGAACCAAATTTGATTAGGAAGCTTAAGGTAAAAGAACCCTTAGAAGCCTGATCATGGCATGACAGAATTCACCCTGCAGTTTGAGGGGGAGATGATAAAGTCGACTGTATCAGTATTACAGAGGATAAAGGGAATTACAGAGGCATGAGAGAGGAGCTGGCCGAAGTTGATTGGAAGAGGACACCATCAGGGATGATGGCATAACAGCAATGGGTGGGATTTCTGCGAGCAATTCGGCAGGCGCAGGACAGATTCATCTCACAAAAGAAGTGTACTAAAGGGAGGATGACACAACCTTGGCTGATGAAGAAAGTCAAAGACAGCACTAAAGCAAAAAAGAGGCATATGATGTAGCAAAAAATAGTGGGAAGTTCGAGGATTGAGAAGCTTTTTAAAACCAACTAAAAAAGCCATAAGGAGAGAAAAGATGAAATATGAAGGTAAGCTAGCAATTAATATAAAAGAAGATACAGAAATGTTTTTTCAGATACATGAAGAGTAAAAGAAAGGTGAGAGTGGATATCGGATCACTGGAAAATGTCACTGGAGAGGTAGTAATGGGAAACAAAGATATGATACATGAACTAAGTACTTTGCATTAGTCTACCAGTATGCCAGATATTCGAGAGTGTCAGGGGGCAAAAGTGAGTGTAGTTGCTATTACTAATGAGAAGGTGCTTGGGAAGCTGAAATGTCTGAAAGTAGATAAGTCACATGGACATGACACAAGAAAAAGCTGGAGGAACTCAGTGGTCAGGCAACATCTGTGGAGGGAAATGAACAGTTAATGTTTTGGGTTAAGACCCGTCATCAGGACCGAAAGATAAAGTAGAAATAGCTAGTATAAAGAGGTGGAGGGGAAGGAGGGAGCAAGAGCTGGCAGGTGATAGGTGGATCCAGCTGAAAAGGGTGATAGACAGATGGAGGAGGGGAGAGTGCAGATAGTGACAGAGGCTGGGAGGTGAGAGGTGGAGGTGACAAAGGGCTGCTAGAAGAGGAAGGTGGAGCATGGAACCAAATAATGGAGTTGGGAGAGCAAATGAGGGAACAGTGGGAGGGGTGTGTGGGTGACGGACAGATGGAGTGGGTGGGGGAGGGGACCCAGTGGGAGGGGTGTGTGGGTGATGGACAGATGGAGTGGGTGGGGGAGGGGACCCAGTGGGAGGGGTGTGTGGGTGATGGACAGATGGAGTGGGTGGGGGTGGGGACCCAGTGGGAGGGGTGTGTGGGTGATGGACAGATGGAGTGGGTGGGGGAGGGGACCCAGTGGGAGGGGTGTGTGGGTGACGGACAGATGGAGTGGGTGTGGGAGGGAACCCAGTGGGAGGGGTGTGTGGGTGATGGACAGATGGGGTTGGTGGGGGAAGGGACCCAGTGGGAGGGGTGTGTGGGTGATGGACAGATGGAGTGGGTGTGGGAGGGAACCCAGTGGGAGGGGTGTGTGGGTGATGGACAGATGGAGTGGGTGGGGGAGGGGACCCAGTGGGAGGGGTGTGTGGGTGATGGACAGATGGAGTGGGTGGGGGAGGGGACCCAGTGGGAGGGGTGTGTGGGTGATGGACAGATGGAGTGGGTGGGGGTGGGGACCCAGTGGGAGGGGTGTGTGGGTGATGGACAGATGGAGTGGGTGGGGGAGGGGACCCAGTGGGAGGAGTGTGTGGGTGACGGACAGATGGAGTGGGTGTGGGAGGGGACCCAGTGGGAGGGGTGTGGGTGATGGACAGATGGAGTGGGTGGGGGAGGGGACCCAGTGGGAGGGGTGTGTGGGTGACGGACAGATGGAGTGGGTGTGGGAGGGAACCCAGTGGGAGGGGTGTGTGGGTGATGGACAGATGGAGTGAGTGGGGGAGGGGACCCAGTGGGAGGGGTGTGTGGGTGATGGACAGATGGAGTGGGTGGGGGTGGGGACCCAGTGGGAGGGGTGTGTGGGTGATGGACAGATGGAGTGGGTGGGGGAGGGGACACAGTGGGAGGGGTGTGTGGGTGATGGACAGATGGAGTGGGTGGGGGAGGGGACCCATTGGGAGGGGCGTGTGGGTGACGGACAGATGGAGTGGGTGGGGGAGGGGACCCAATGGGAGGGGCGTGTGGGTGACGGACAGATGGAGTGGGTGGGGGAGGGGACCCAGTGGGTGGAGTGTGTGGGTGATGGACAGATGGAGTGGGTGGGGGAGGGGACCCAGTGGGAGGGGTGTGTGGGTGATGGACAGATGGAGTGGGTGGGGGAGGGGACCCAGTGGGAGGAGTGTGTGGGTGACGGACAGATGGAGTGGGTGGGGGAGGGGACCCAGTGGGAGGGGTGTGTGGGTGACGGACAGATGGAGTGGGTGGGGGAGGGGACCCAGTGGGAGGAGTGTGTGGGTGACGGACAGATGGAGTGGGTGGGGGAGGGGACCCAGTGGGAGGGGTGTGTGGGTGACGGACAGATGGAGTGGGTGGGGGAGGGGACCCAGTGGGAGGAGTGTGTGGGTGACGGACAGATGGAGTGGGTGGGGGAGGGGACCCAGTGGGAGGAGTGTGTGGGTGACGGACAGATGGAGTGGGTGGGGGAGGGGACCCAGTGGGAGGGGTGTGTGGGTGACGGACAGATGGAGTGGGTGGGGGAGGGGACCCAGTGGGAGGAGTGTGTGGGTGACGGACAGATGGAGTGGGTGGGGGAGGGGACCCAGTGGGAGGGGTGTGTGGGTGACGGACAGATGGAGTGGGTGGGGGAGGGGACCCAGTGGGAGGGGTGTGTGGGTGACGGACAGATGGAGTGTGTGGGGGAGGGGACCCAGTGGGAGGGGTGTGTGGTTGACAGACAGATGGAGTGGGTGGGGGAGGGGACCCAGTGGGAGGGGTGTGTGGGTGACGGACAGATGGAGTGGGTGGGGGAGGGGACCCAGTGGGAGGGGTGTGTGGGTGGCGGACAGATGGAGTGGGTGGGGGTGGGGACCCAGTGGGAGGAGAGTGTGGGTGATGGACAGATGGAGTGGGTGAGGAAGGGGACCCAGTGGGAGGAGAGTGTGGGTGGCGGACAGATGGAGTGGGTGGGGGAGGGGACCCAGTGGGAGGAGTGTGTGGGTGATGGACAGATGGAGTGGGTGGGGGAGGGGACCCAGTGGGAGGGGTGTGTGGATGATGGACAGATGGAGTGGGTGGGGGAGGGGACCCAGTGGGAGGGGAGTGTGGGTGATGGACAGATGGAGTGGGTGGGGGAGGGGACCCAGTTGGAGGAGAGTGTGAGTGACGGACAGATGGAGTGGGTGGGGGAGGGGACCCAGTGGGAGGGGTGTGTGGGTGACGGACAGATGGAGTGTGTGGGGGAGGGGACCCAGTGGGAGGGGTGTGTGGGTGATGGACAGATGGAGTGGGTGGGGGAGGGGACCCAGTGGGAGGGGTGTGTGGGTGATGGAGCGGGTGGGGGAGGGGACCCAGTGGGAGGGGTGTGTGGGTGACGGACAGATGGAGTGGGTGGGGGAGGGGACCCAGTGGGAGGAGTGTGTGGGTGATGGACAGATGGAGTGGGTGGGGGAGGGGACCCAGTGGGAGGAGTGTGTGGGTGACGGACAGATGGAGTGTGTGGGGGAGGGGACCCAGTGGGAGGGGTGTGTGGTTGACAGACAGATGGAGTGGGTGGGGGAGGGGAAGGAGACAGGTTGATCAGGGCTGGACCTCCGTTCGATATCCTATCCAAACAAGGCACTTTCTACAGTGCAGCACACCACAGGAGTATTGTTCAAGTCTCTGCAATGGAATGGAACCCATGTCCTTCTAAGAGATGAAAATACTGCCCACTGAGCCAATGACGACAGAAGAATAAAACCCTCCAACAGATATTATTAGTCAGAGCACTGGGTACAGGAATTGGAATGTCATGTTCCGGCTATATAAGACTTTGGTAAAGCTGTGTGCAGTCTGGTCACCCTGCTACAAGAAGGATGTCATTAAACTGGAAAGTGTGCAGAAAAAGATTTGCAAGGATGTTACCAGGATTGAAGGGTTTCAATTATAATGAGAGACAGGATTGGCTGGGACTATTTTACCTGATTTTATAAATCTTTATAAGGTCACCCCTCAGCATAGAAGGCTGAGGGATGACCTGATAGAAGTTATTAAAATCATGAGGGACAGTTTTCTCCCATGACAGGGGGGCCTAAAACTAGAGATCATAAGTTTAAGCTAAGACAGGAAAGATTCAAAAGAGACCTTAGATGCAACATGTACACACAAAGGGTGGTGGGTAGGTGGAACGAGTTGACATAGGAAGTAGTCAAGGTGGGTACAGTTATGACTTTTTAAAGACATTTGGACAGGTACATGGATAGGAAACACAAAAAGCACAATAGAAAACAACAAAACTCTTCCCACTTGTACTGATTCTGTTACAACAACCTCACTCATTTCCATTCTCAAATGGTTGTGCTTGTGACCACTCTGGAGAATTGAGCATAAAATCTTACACTGACGCTGTGGTGCAATGCTGAAGGAGCACGGAACTGTTACCTGCCAGACGAGACATTAAAGTAAAGTGCTACCTGTCCTCACAGGTGGATGTGAAAAAAATAACTACACTATTTCAAAACAGAGAAGGAAAGATCCCCTGGCTATCATTTTTCCCTCAATAATCTTCAGGAAAGATAGAATTTACAGTAAACACCATTTTGTGGCTGCTTGCAGCTTCTTGCTGAGTTCAAAATATTCACTAAAATTAAAAATAATTTTTTAAAATTATTTTTTAGCGGTTGAATGGTCGCTTTGATTGTGCAGCTTTGGAAGATTAACTGAGCATCATGGAGAGCTTCAAGGCAAATTCCAAATGCCAACAGTGCTTCAGGTCAGAGTGAAAGAAACACGAAACATGGGGTGGATAATAGGCCTGAGATCTGAGTGTGATCAAGTATAACAACAAAGATCTGGGAATACAGACCCATAATTCCTTGAAAGTGTCATCACAGATGGATAGAGTCATAAAGAAAGCCTTGACACATTGACTTTCATAAATCAATGTATTGCGTACAAGAGTTGGGGTATTAGGTTGAAATTGTATAAGATATTGGTGAGGCCTAATTTGGAGCATTGTGTACAGTTTTGGTCACCTGCCTATAGGAAAGATGTCAATAAGGTTGAATAAATGCATAGAAGATTTACAAGGATGTTGCCAGAACTTAAGGATCTGAGTTACAGGGAAAGGTTGAATAGCTTAGGACTTTATTCCCTAGAATGTAAAAGACTGAGGGGAGATTTGATAGAGGTATATAAAATTATGAGTGTTATAGATAGGGTAAATGCAAGTCGGCTTTTTTCACTGGGCTTGGGTGGGACTAGAACTAGAGGTCATGAGTTAGGGGTGAAAGGTCAAATGGTTAAGGGCAACATGAGAGGGACTCTTTACTTAGGTGGTGAGAGTGTGGAACGAGCTGCCAGTACAAATGGTAGATGTAGGTTTGATTTCAACATTTAATAGAAATGTGGATTGGTATATGGATGGGAGGGGCATGGAGGCCTATGGTCCAAATGCTGATTGATGGGAATAGACAGATTAATGGTTCGACACAGACTAAATGGGCTGAAGGTTCTGTTTCTGTGCTGCAATTTTCCATGACTCTATGACTCTATCCAGCTCTGGTGATTGTGGTCAAAATATAAATCTAGGCCCATGGTTTGTGGGCCTACATTAGTCAGGGGATTGAGTGCAAGAGCTGTGAGGTAATGTCGTAAGATTAGAAAACCTTAGTTGACCATACCTACAATATTTTGTTCAGTTCTGGTCACTTCATTATAGGAACGATATGGAAGTTTTAGTGAGGGTGCAAAGGAGATATACCAGGATACTGCCTGAATTAAAGATTATGTCCTAACGAGGATAGGCTGAGCGACCTAGGGCTTTTCTCTTTGTAGTGAAGGAGGATGGGAGATGACTTGATAGAGATGTACAAGATGTTAAGAGACATAGATCAAGTGGATAGCCAGAGACTTTTTTTCCAGGGCGAAAATGCTTATAAGAAGGGGCATAATCTTAAGGTGAATGGAGAAAATTATAGGGGGTTGTCAGAGGCATGTTTCTTTTTAACACAGAGAGTGGTGGGTGTGTGGAACATCCTGCCAGGGGTGGTGATAAAGGCAGATACATTAGGGGTATTTAAGAAACTCTAAGATATGCACATGAATGATAGAAAAATGGAGGGCTATGTAAGAGGGAAAGGTTAGATTGATCTTGGAGTAGGTTATAAGGCTAGCACAACATTGTGGGCTGAAGGGCCTGTAGTGTGCTATATTCTTGGTCAGACACCAGGCACAATGCTCCTGCTCTATTTCTATGCTTTGCCAAAGGTTAGAACCATAGAACACTACAGCACAGAAAACAGACCATTCGGCCCTTCTAGTCTGTGCCAAAACTTTATTCCACTAGTCCCATTTACCTGCACCCAGTCCATAACCCTCCATACCTCTCCCATCCATGTATCTATCCAATCTATTCTTAAAACTTAAGAGTGAGCCCACATTTACCACGTCACCCACATCTTTCTGAGAGAAGAGAATAACCTTCATTTAATAGATCCATAGAGTTGTACTATACAGAAACAGGCCCTTCAGCCATTGTGTCTATGTTGGTCATCATGCTTAGGTATGCTAATCCAACTTGTCTGCATTAATTCCATCTTCATCTATACTTTGCTCATTCAAGTACATGGCCAAATGTTGCTAATGTTCCAGTCTCCACCACCTCTACCAATAGCTTACTCCAGCTACCAATTACTCTTTGAGAAAAAAAACTCCTTCATACTCCTTGAAATCTCCTTGCTCTCACTGTAAACCTATGCCCTTTAGTTTTATATACATGTATCACATGGAACAATCTCAGGCTGTCTACCATATCTATGTTCTCATAACCTTATAACCTATGTTCTCATAGCCTCCTTCACTCCAGGGAAAACAGAGCCAGCCTATCCAGTCTCTCCTGATAACTCAAGCCCTCAATTTCTGGCCACATCCCTTCTGAGTCTTTTTTCCAGCTTAATGGGTCGCCCGACACTGACCCTTGTTGCAACAGATCTTTGCCAAGCCAAAAGAAATGCCATTAACATCAGATCAGCAAGTAGGTCTATTTTAAGCCATGGTAATCACTGAACGAGTTTCTAATGGCGTGGGCAAAGATAAGTGAAAATCTGGTTGTGCTTAGGCACAGAAAGGGAATACCAGGAACTTAACCTCCATTGTGCTTTCTCAGTTGGAATGGCATCAGTCAATTGGACACTTGGAATAAGGACAAGCTTCAACACTGCTGAGTAATCCTTTAAAACTGAGAGTTTGTGATTATGATCTCATAAACAAAGCTGGTTGCTATTTCTTCCTCTAAAGGCTGCTGGCAGCCTGCTCATAAACCAACTTTAAATCACTTCTTTTGCAAAACCTCCAAAATCAAACAAATGGCAAATTGAAACAGGCCCTGAGCCTAAAGGATATAGTTGATAAAAAATTAATCATTTCACTGGTAACCACTTTGATATCCTTAGGACAAAACACCAAACCAGAGATAATCTCATAAACCATGAATGTGTTGCAGGCACGCGAAAGCACCTCCTGGATTATACCCACACAATTACTCAGTTTTCCTTCTTGATCACAGATAGTTTATTTTGCATTATTACCTCAGTGATGGCCCAGTTACACACCACTCTAGCTTATTACCATGATATAATGTGTTGATGCACTCTTCTTCTGAACCAAGTACTCCCCAACAACCATACAGTGCAGAAAATTCCAAAGATTGAGGTCAGGCAATCTCTGGAATTCCCTACCCCAGGGAGTTGTGGAAGCCAGAAAATTGGAGGTATTTAAAGAAAAGGCAGATATTCTGCTCGATGAGTATAATCTTTTCTCTCATCTTTTTTTTCCAGTCCTGATGAAGGGTCTCGGCCCAAAATGTCGACTGTTTACTCTTTTCCGTAGATGCTGCCTGGCCTGCTGAGTTGCTCCAGCACTTTCTGTGTGATGCATAATCTCTTTCCTTGTGAGTTCCCAACCTGATGGCTAATTTTAATTGATTTTAAAATACATTAATCTGCTGAACTGGTGGAACAGAGTACTCTTCTCTACACAGATCTGATCCTAGTGCCAGCTCCCAGTCTGATCCCCATTCCCATTCCCTGACCACGGCTGTGCTATTACATCCATTGTTGGCTGTTTGGGATCTGGAGGTGATCAGATGGAGAAGGGAAGACTGCAGGTATACTTACACCTCCAGCACCTGTTACAATCCGCAAGGAGCCTGGGAGCCCGGATATCCAGATGCCAATATACTGACCTGGTTCTGTCTGTGGAGATCGGTGTTCACTGTCTCCATCTCCCAAGGGTGACATTCCTATAGTAACACTGTCTACCGAAGTCTGAGCACCAGTAAAGACCTGGCAAAGCTGGGAGGCTGGAGAGATCATGGCCATTGCTATCAGTATCCTGGGCATAGAACTTTTACACCAGCAATATCTTTCACCCCACTCCTCTGCCTTCTGGCCTATTGCCAGCTTCAGGCCCTTGAGAACTGAAGCCTGAAATAAAACAGAAAATGCCAAGAGGTACCCAGCAGTTCAGACATTGCTGAGAAAAGGAACAATGATAACTTTCCAGGCTTGTAATAAGAGCAAAAAACACTGATCAGGTCAGGCAGCAGCTATAGAGAGAAGAAAAAATGAATAACTCTGTTTCTTCTCCATTTTCCAGCATTTTCCCGCATATGGGGTAACACTGAGGGCATGTGCCTTCTCCCAGTGGTGGACACGTATAATAGTATTTGGGAGAAATCTCTGGAAAAGTCCTGAAATCTAGGTGACTCTCCCCATTCATATGGACGGTGGCCAAGGCTGGTTGGAATACCCCAACCATTGCCACAGACAGCTGTGGAGGCCAAGTCATTGGGTATATTTAAAACGGAGCTTGATAGGTTCTTGTTTAGTCAGGGCATCAAAGGTTACAGGGAGAAAGCAGGAGAATGGAGTTGAGAGGGATAATAAATCAGCCATGATGGAACATAATGGCCTAATTTTGCTCCTATGTCTTCTGGTATTATGATCTTATTAATTAATTGCTATTTGTGGGAGCTTGCTGTGCACAAATCGGTTCACTCCATCACAACAACGATGAGACTTGTAAAGTGCTTCATCAGTTGCAAAGTGTCTTGCGATATCCAGTGTCCTCTCTTTGCAATAAGCTAGCCCATTTAAGTTCCAAACCTTCTTCATCAATACAATCCTTTTTTCTCCTTTGTTGGCACAGGATTCTTTTTTTCTCTTGTTATGAATGTTCTCTGCTTTCTCCTGGTTCCACATTCATATGGTCTGTCTGATTCTACGCCAGGGAACACTCTGTTCAAAGCACAGTGGGAGGGTCTTCAGTGGTCTGCAATGTGTAAACAATGAGCAGTTTCATTATTAATGGTTCAGGTATCTTTGTCGAACATATGCACTCTATCATTCATTAGGGTCTGCGTACCTCTTGCAAAGCGGTAGGAATTCTTGAGTCATGCTCCTGTAGTGAGATGCCAGCACCACCACCTCCAAAGTGGGATTATGTGTCACTTAAACTCTTCCAGACACACAGAGGCCAACGAGCGCAGAGAAAATACAGCAACCCCAAAAACAGGAAGCCAAGCCACAGTGCTTTGTTGAGACACTTCCCAAAAGTAAGGTCACTCTGTTAAACTGGAGAATTGGAGTATGGAGGCTGGAAGCAAGATGTGGATTAGACTGGAAGTGAAATCAGATGGAAATGAATACGGCCTGGGTTGAGCAGTGCTTATCACTGCCCCCGACATTCCCAGCCAAAGAAGCTCTTCTGAAGAGTAATCACTGCTGGAATGTAGGAAATATGGCAGCCAATTTAACACAGCAAGCTCCCACGAATAGCATAAGACCGGAAGACATAAGGACATTGGATTCAATTCCCACTGCTGCTATGTGTACGTTCTCCCCATGACCGTGTGGGTTTGGTCCAGCATGTGGGAAGTAACCAGAGCACCCAGGGGAGACCCACAAGGTCACAGGGAGAGCATTTATTTAACCACGTGCCCCGGTTTCCTCCCAGATTCTAACAGGTTAGGGTTAGTGAGTTGTGAGATAGAGGGTTAGATAGAGAGAGTACAGAGAAGATTTACTAGAATATTACCTGTGTTTCAGCACCTAAGTTACAGGGAAAGGTTGAACAAGTTAGGTCTTTATTCTTTGGAGCGTAGAAGGTTGAGGGGGGAACTTGATAGAGATATTTAAAATTATGAGGGGGATAGATAGAATTGACGTGGATAGGCTTTTTCCATTGAGAGTAGGGGAGATTCAAACAAGAGGACATGATTTGAGAGTTAGGGGGCAAAAGTTTAAGGGTAACACGAGGGGGGACTTCTTTACTCAGAGAGTGGTAGCTGTGTGGAATGAGCTTCCAGCAGAAGTGGTACAGGCAGGTTCGATTTTGTCATTAAAAAAAAAATTGGATAGGTATATGGACAGGAAAGGAATGGAGGGTTATGGGCTGAGTGCGGGTCAGTGAGACTAGGTGAGAGTAAGCGTTCGGCACGGACTAGAAGGGCCGAGATGGCCTGTTTCTGTGCTGTAATTGTTATATGGTTATATCTTGCATGCCAAGTGACTGAACCTTCCTGACTAACCTCCCATGCAGGTCCTTGTCAAAGGCCTTGCTAAAGTACACTTAGACTACATCCACTTCATCAATGTTTGGCGGGTGGTTTGTAACTGGGAGCATGGTAACAGTGGGATCCATAGGAATAAGCACTCTGTCCCTATCTTTTTTAGGTCTATATTCATGAGTTAGGGGGAATGGTTGTGTGATGGAGAGTTGTGATGGTATTGGGTTCACTATCCACAATGCCCTAAATGCAAAAGAAAATTTTAAGCCCTATTCAATAGAGGTATCTATTGACACCCTCACTATAATGAGGATATATTGTATCCACCTACTCTTCAAAGACTAGCTGTCCAGGGTCTATGGAGAGGTCCATCGGCCAATATCCACTATCTGAGTGGCAGGTTCCCCCTCCCTGCTAACGAGGAGATACTTTCAGCTAGCAAAGTAGTTTAAACACAGTTTACAGTATTTTATTTTTAATCATACACAAGTTCAAGTTCAGTTTATTATCTTTCAACCATACACCAAATGAAACCACATTCCCCTGGACCGAGGTGCATAGCACAGTACATATAACTTGTGCACATATAGTAATATTACCACAGATAAATTAACAAATAATAAGGTGCATTTATGACACAAGTTACAAAGTAAAGAGTATAACATTACTGACACTTCATGTGTGATGAGATCTGAGTGGTGGCAGGGAGTAGTTGTCTTACAGCCTGGGGAAGAAGCTGTTCCTCATCCTCACAGTTCTTGTCTTGTCTGATGGTAGGAGGTCAAAGAGATTGTTGGATAGATGGATGGGAGGGATAATTGAGAATGCTCAGGGCCCTGTGTATGCAGCACTCCAGATAAATATCTCTGATGGGTGGAAGAGAAAGCTCGATGATCCACTCTGCAGTCCTCACAATCCTTTTTAGCAATTTGCGGTCAGATGCCTTGCAATTAAAAAAGATTAATTTTAGATAGGTAGAACTTAACGCAAATTTAATACTCGCAGAAGATTTCTGATCTATAGAAGATTTCTGCATTACTGAAGATTTATAAACTATAAAGGATTTCCAAACATGGGTTAATTCTGGCGAACTAACAGAACACACCAACAAGTTAAAGATGAGTGAGTCATCTATTGCAGAAATTGAAGGTTGAGGAATAATTCTTCCTTCTGTCACCCCATCTTTCTGTCATTCTCCTTGTCATCTCCAACAATCCCCAATGCTTTCTAACATTAATACGGTTTTGCTACTAGTTGACATTATCTGCATGTGATGATTTACAGATACTTTTGCTGGGACAAAGTAATTCACACAGATGGTCTGAAAGTTCTGGGGACAGAGAAGGGGAAGGGCAATGGGCTTGACCCATGAACAGGAAAGCCTACAAAAATTAGTGGATACAACCTGGTCCATCACAGAGAAAGCTCTCCCCACAGTTGAGACAAAGAGTCAGAGAACACTACAGCACAGAAACACCTACTTCATGCCTAACCATTAATCTGCCTAGTCCCAATTACTTGCATCTGAACCATAGCCCTCCATAACCCCCCATCCATGTACCTATCCAAACTTCTCTTATATGTTGAAATCAACCATACATCCACCACCTGTGCTGACAACTCATTTCACACTCTCGCGACCTCTGAGTGAAGAAGTTCCCCCCCATATTCTCCATATATATTCTACCTTTCACCCTTAATCCATGACTTCTAGTTCTAGTCTCACTCAACCTCAATGGAAAAAGCCTGCTTGCATTTACCCTATCTATACCCCTCATAATTTCGTATACCTCTATCAAGTCTCCACCCAATCTTCTACATTCTAGGGAATAAAATCCTAATATATTCAACCTTTCCCTATAACTCAGGTCCTCAAGTCCCAGCAACATCCTTGTAATTTTTTTTCAGCACTCTTTCAGTATTCCCTGTAGGTAGGTGACCAAAACTGCACACAACACTCTAAATTAGCCCTCACCAACATTTTATACAATTTCAACACAACATCCCAACTCCTGTACTTAATACTTTGATTTATGAAGGCCAATGTGCCAGAAGCTTTCTTTACAACACTATGCTACTTGCAAGGAATTATGGATCTGCATTCCTAGATCCATAAAGTTTATTCTCAGACTGGCAGTTGGTGACTAGTGGTGTTCCGCAGGGGTTGGTGTTGGGACCCCAACTCTTTACAATCTATATTAATGATTTGGAGAAAGGGACTAAGTGCAACGTATCGAAGTTTGCTGATCACACAAAGATGGAGGGAGTGTAATGAGTGCGGAGGACATTGAAACCCTGCAGGGGGACATAGATAGGCTGAGTGATTGGGCAGACATTTGGCAGATGAAATATAATACTGACAAGTGTGAGGTCTTGCACTTTGGCAGGAAAAATAATAGAGCAAGTTATTATCTAAATGGAGAGAAACTGGAAAGTGCTTCTGTGCAAAGGGATCTGGGGGTCCTGGTGCAGGAAACACAAAAAGTTAGTATGTAAGTGCAGCAGGTGGTCAAGAAGGCCAATGGAATGCTGGCTTTTATTGCTAGGGGGATGGAGTATAAGAACAGGGAGGTCTTACTGCAGTTGTACCGGGTATTGGTGAGACCACACCTGGAGTACTGCGTGCAGTTCTGGTGTCCATATTTAAGAAAGGACATACTGGCTCTCGAGGCAGTGCAGAGAAGGTTCACTAGGTTAATTCCGGGGATGGGTGGGTTGATGTATGATGAGAGGTTGAGTAGATTGGGACTCTACTCATTGGAGTTCCGAAGAATGAGAGGCAATCTTATTGAAACATATAAGATTGTGAAGGGGCTTGATCGGGTGGATGCGGGGAGAATGTTCCCAATGATGGGTGAAACTAGGACTAGGGGGCATAACCTTAAAATAAGGGGATGCCGTTCCAGGACTGAGATGCAGAGAAATTTCTTCACTCAGAGGGCTGTGGAATTTACTGCCCCAGAGAGCTGTGGAAGCTACTACACTCAATAAATTCAAAACGGAGATAGACATTTTCCTGGATAAAAATGGCATTAGGGGATACGGTGAGCGAGCAGGTAAGTGGACATGAGGCTAGGTTTAGATCAGCCATGTGATCTCCTGGACCAGTTTTCGATAGCCTGGATGGGTCGGAGAGGAATTTTCCAGATTTTTTCTCCTCAATTGGCAACTCGTTTTTTTTTCCCCCGGGTGATCACATGGGTTTGGGCGGGATGAATAATAAAATAAAATGGGCGGCATGGTGCCCTGTTGGTTGGCACTGTTGCCTTGTGGTATTCAGTGAAAACTAGAGTTAAGATTGGATCAGCCATGATCTTGTTGAATGGCGGAGCAGGCTTGACGGGGCCGATTGGCCTACTCCTGCTCCTATCTCTTATGTTCTTATGTTATATCTCACTGTTATACCACACTCCTTAGAACCCTAACACTCACCATGAAAGACCTACCCAGGTTGGTCCTTCTAAAGTGCAACAACTCATACCTGTCTGCATTAACTTCCATCTGGCATTTTTAGCCCATTTTTCCAGTTGGTCCAGATCCTGTTGCAAGCTTTGATAGTCTTCCTCACTGTCTACTACATCCCCAATCTTGGTGTTGTCCGCAAATTTGCTGATCCAGTTAACCACATTCTCATCCAAATCACTTAGATGCCAAACAACAAAGGACCCAGCACTCACTTAGTCACAGGCCTCCAGTCAGAGAGGCAACCATCTACTACCACTCTCTGGCTTCTTCAATGACTGAACCTTGTTGACCAACCTCCCATGTGGGCATTCTCAAAGGCCTTGCTAAAGCCCATGCAGAAGTGGGCCTTTCCTGGTAACTTCCTCGAAAAACACTATAAGAATGGTTAGGCATGAGTTACCACAAACAAAGCCATGTGGACTATCCCTAATCAGTCCCTTTCCCTCAGAATACCTTCCAGTAACTTTCCCACTGCTGATGTCAGGCTCACCAACCTATAATTTCCTGTCTTATTCTTAGAGCCTTTCTTAAACAGCAGAACAACATTAGCTATCCTCCAATCCTCAGACACCTCACCTATGGCTAACGATGTTATAAATATCTCTGCTAGGGCCCCTGCAGTTTCTACACCTGCCTCCCACAGGGTCCGAAGAAACACCTTGTCAGGCTCTGGGGATTTATCCACCCTAATTTACCTCAAAACAGCAAACAACTTCTCCTCTGTAATCTGTATAGGGCTCATGACTTCGCTTTGCCTCACTTCTACAGACTTTGTGTCCATCTCCCAAGTAAATACAGATGCAAAAGATCCATTTAAGATCTCCCCCATCTCTTTTGGCTCCACACATAGATAACCTGTCTGACCTTCCAGAGGGCCAATTTTGTCTCTTGCAATCCTTTTGCTCCTAATATATCTGTATAATCCCTTAGGATTCTCCTTCACCTTGTCTGCTAAAGCAACTTCATGCCTTCTTTTAGCCTCCTTGACTTATTTCTTAAGTGTTCTCTTGCATTTCTTATACTCCAGAGGCACCTTCCTGTCTATATCTGCTATGCACCACCTTTTTTTCCTGAACCAAGGCCTCAATATCCCACAAATACCAAGGTTCCCTAAATCTGTCATCCTTGCATTTATTCTGACAAGAACATACAAACTCTTTACTCTCAAAATTTCTCCTTTGAAGGCCACCTGCTTACCAAGTACACCTTTGGCAGAAAATAGCCTGTCTCAATCCAAACTTGCCAGATCTTTGCTGATACCATCCAAATTGGCCCTTCTCCAATTTAGAATCTCAGCCTGAGGACCAGACCTATCCTTTTCCATAATTATCTTGAAACTAATGACATTATGATCACTAGATCCAAAGTGCTTCCCTACACAAACTTCTGTCGCCTGCCCTCTCTCATTCCCTGATAAGAGATCTAGTATCACATTCTCTCTATTTGCGACTTCTAAGTAATGATTAAGGAAACTTTCCTGAGCGCATTTGACAAACTCTATCCGATCCAGTACTTTTACAGTATGGGAATCCCAGGCAATATGTGCAAAGTTAAAATCACTTACTATCACAACCATTTGTTTCTTGCAACAGTCTACAATCTCTCCACAAATTTGTTCCTCTAAATCAGGGGTGTCAAACTCATTTTAGGTCATGGGCCGGATTGAGCAAAATGCAGCTTCATGCGGGCCGGATCAGTCGGATGCGTGCGAACGCAGCTTTCGTTGCCTCCGTTTGTTCAGCCTGCTCTCATGTGTCTCAGTCTCTGCTATAACTACAAAGTGTTTCACTTTACAAATTCTGTTTCTTATGAAGAAGACTGCCGAACAAACACTAAAAACCCTGAAAACCTGGTACCTGAATAAACTCAGCATTAGCCATATCATACGCCATAGGCGCTTCGATTACTGGGGCCAGCTTTAATAGTAATTAGATATTATCTCGCGGGCCAAAGATAATTCCACAGCGGGCCGGATTTGGCCCGCGGGCCTTGAGTTTGACATATATGCTCTAAATCCTGTCGACTGTTGGGTGGTCAAGAATATAATCCCATTAATATGGTCATACCTTTCCTATTCCTCAGAATAAAGTCTCATTAGACAAGCTCTCCAATCTGTCCTGACAGAGCACTGCAGTGACATTTTCCCCAACTACCCTCTCCCTTTAATCCCTCCCGCTCCATCATGTCTGAACTAACGGAATGCCAGAACATTGATCTGCCAGTCCTGCCACAACTGCAAATGGTTGTGATAGTAAGTGATTGTAACTAATGACTACAATATCATGATTCCATGTGCTGATCCATGTCCTAAGCTCATCCACCTTTCCTACGATACCCCTTGCATTGAAATATACATAGTTCAGAACATTTGTCCTACTATGCTTGAACTTTTGATTCTTGACTTTATTTCTAGGCTTAACACAATATTTCTCCACAACCACTCCACTATGTGCTCTGATTCCCATCCCCCTGCAACTTGAGACTAGCCCCCTCCCCCCAAACCCCCGTGCAGCAGTAGCAAACCTTCCTGCTAGGATATTAGTCCCCCTCCAGTTCAGGTGCAAACTATCCCTTCTGTACAGATCCCACCTTCCCTGGAAGAGAGCCCAATGGTCCAAAAATCTGAAGCCTCCCCCCTTATTGCACCATCTCGTTAGCTACGTGTTAAACTGAATGATCTTCCTATTTCCGGCTCACTAGCGTGTGGGACGGGTAGCAATTCTGAGATCACAACCCTGGAGGACCTGTCCTTTACCTTAGCACATAACTCCCTGAACTCCCTAGGGAGAACCTCATCACTCGTCCTACCCATGTCATGGGTACCTACATAGACTATGACCTCTGGCTGTCCACCCTCCCACTTAAGAATGCTGTGGACTTGATCTGAGATGTCCCTGATCCTCACACCCAGGAGGCAACATACCATCCAGGAATCTTGTTCTCATCCACAGAACCTCTTGTCTGTACCCCTAACTAACGAATCCCCTATCACTACAGCGTGTCTCTTCTCCCCTCTTCCCTTCTGCGCCACAGAGGCAGACTCAGTGCCAGAGATCTGACTGCTATGGTTTTCCTCTGCTAGGTCATACCCTCCCCCCCAAAACATATTCAAAGCAGTACAGTATAGCTGTTATTGAAGTCACAGGGGTACTCTGCACTAATTGCCTACCCCTTTCCCCCTCCTCACTGTCATCCAGTCTCCTGCGTCCTGAACCTTGGGTGTAACTACCTTCCTGTATGTCCTGTCTATTAACCCCTCGGCCTCCTGAATGATCTGGAGTTCATCCAGATCCAGCTGGTCTGTTAGAAGCTGCAGCTGGATGCACTTCTCGCAGTTTTAGTCGTCAGGGACACTGGAGGCCTTCCTGCTTTCCCTCATCCTAAAAGAGGAGCATTCCACCATCCTGCCTGGCATCCCCACTGCTCTAAATGTCCAATAAGGAAGAAAGAATAAATGACGTAAAAATTCGACCTATGGCCTACGCTTCTCCTCACCAAAGCTTCGACTCCCCAATCTAACACTGGCCCACTCACACAATGACTGCTCCACTTAAAGCTAACTTCTTTTTATTGGGCAAACACGAGGTAATCTGCAGATGCTGGAAATTCAAACAACAACACACACAAAATGCTGGTGGAACACAGCAGGCCAGGCAGCATCTATAAGGAGAAGCGCTGTCGACGTTTTGGGCCGAGAGCCGATGGGACATCAACCGTCTTGACTTCACCACACCCTGTTCCAATTCCAACCTCACTCCTTCTGAACGCTCTGCTCTCCGCTCCCTCCGCACCCTCCGCACCAATCCCAACCTCACTATAAAACCTGCTGATAAGGGGGGAGCTGTTGTTGTCTGGCGTACTGACCTCTACCTGGCCGAGGCACATCGACAACTCTCTGATACCTCCTCTTATTTACCCATTGATCATGACCCCACTAAGGAGCACCAGGCCATTGTCTCCTATACCATCACCGACCTTATCAGCTCTGGGGATCTCCCATCCACTGCCACCAACCTCATAGTTCCCACACCCCGCACTTCCCGTTTCTACCTCCTACCCAAGATCCACAAACCTGCCTGTCCAGGTAGACCTATTGTCTCAGCTTGCTCCTGCCCCACTGAACTCATTTCTGCATACCTTGACACTGTCTTATCCCCCCTTGTTCAATCTCTTCCCACCTATGTTCGTGACACTTCTCATGCTTTGAATTTTTTCAATGATTTTAAGTTCCCTGGCCCCCACCGCCTTATTTTCACCATTGATGCCCAGTCCCTATATACCTCCATCCCCCACCAGGAAGGTCTCAAAGCTCTTCGCTTCTTTTTGGATTCCAGTTTCCCTCTACCACCACTCTCCTCCGTCTAGCGGAATTAGTCCTTACTCTCAATAATTTCTCCTTTGGCTCCTCCCACTTCCTCCAAACCAAGGGTGTAGCCATGGGCACCCGTATGGGTCCCAGTTATGCCTGCCTTTTTGTTGGCTTTGTGGAACAGTCCATTTTCCAAGGCTATACTGGTGTCCATCCCCCTCTTTTCCTTTGCTACATCGACGACTGCATTGGCGCTACGTCTTGCACACGTGCTGAGCTCGTCGACTTCATTAACTTTGCCTCCAACTTTCACCCTGTCCTCAAATTTACCTGGTCCATTTCCGACACCTCCCTCCCCTTTCTTGATCTTTCTGTCTCCATCTCTGGAGACGGCCTATCTACTGATATCTACTATAAGCCTACAGACTCTCACAGCTACCTGGACTATTCCTCTTCCCACCCTGTCTCTTGCAAAAATGCTATTCCCTTCTCACAATTCCTCCGTCTCCGCTGCATCTGCTCTCAGGATGAGGCTTTTCATTCCAGGACGAAGGAAGGGGCTTCCCTTCCTCCACCATCAACTCTGCTCTCAAACGCATCTCTCCCATTTCCCGCACATCTGCCCTCACCCCATCCACCCGCCACCCCACTCGGGATAGGGTTCCCCTTGTCCTTACCTACCACCCCACCAGCCTCCAGATCCAACGTATAATTCTCCGTAACTTCCGCCACCTCCAATGGGATCCCACCACCAAACACATCTTTCCCTTCCCCCCCTTTCTGCTTTTCGCAGGGATCGCTCCCTACGCGACTCCCTTGTCCACTCGTCCCACCCATCCCTTCCCACCGATCTCCCTCCTGGCACTTATCCTTGTAAACGGAACAAGTGCTACACCTGCCCTTACACTTCCTCCCTTACCACCATTCAGGGCCCCAGACAGTCCTTCCAGGTGAGGCGACACTTCACCTGTGAGTCGGCTGGTGTGGTATACTGCGTCCGGTGCTCCCGGTGTGGCCTTTTATATATTGGTGAGACCCAACGCAGACTGGGAGACCGTTTCGCTGAACACCTTCGCTCGGTCCGCCAGAAAAAGCAGGATCTCCCAGTGGCCACACATTTTAATTCCACGTTCCATTCCCATTCTGATATGTCTATCCGTGGCCTCCTCTATTGTCAAAATGAATCCAAACTCAGGTTGGAGGAACAACACTTTATATACCAGCTGGGTAGCCTCCAACCTGATGGCATGAACATTGACTTCTCTAACTTCCGTTAATGCCCCTCCTCCCCTTCTTACCTCATCCCTGACATATTTAGTTGTTTGCCTGTTCTCCATCTCCCTCTGGTGCTTCCCCCCCCCCCTTTCTTTCTCCTGAGGCCTCCCGTCCCATGATCCTTTCCCTTCTCCAGCTCTGTATCACTTTCACCAATCACCTTTCCAGCTCTTAGCTTCATCCCACCCCCTCCGGTCTTCTCCTATCATTTTGCATTTCCCCTTCCCCCCACTACTTTCAAATCTCTTACTATCTTTCCTTTCGGTTAGTCCTGACGAAGGGTCTCAGCCCGAAACGTTGACAGCGCTTCTCCCTATAGATGCTGCCTGGCCTGCTGTGTTCCACCAGCGTTTTGTGTGTGTTGTTCTTTTTATTGGCCCTTACCAAGTGCCCAATTATGCACAATCCAATGTCTCCTCAGGAACTACAGCACAAAAAAAGTGCCAACTATACAGAGCTCCGCCAGAAGAAATTAGCATCCACCATCAAGGACCCTCACCAACCAGGCCATGCTGTCTTCTCACTGCTGCCATTGGGAAGGAGGTATGTGAGCCATAGGTCCCACACTACCATTTCCAGGAACAGTTATTACTCTTCAACCATCAGGCTCGTGAACCAGAGGGGATAACTTCACACACCTCAACACTGAACTGATTCTGTAACCTGTGGACTCACTTTCAAGGATTCTACAACTTATGTTCTAAATATTATTTATTTATTTATTTGTTTATTATTATTTAGATGTTTTGCATTGCACAGTTTGTCTTCTTTTGTACATTGGTTGTTTGTCCATCTTAGTTTGTGCATAGTTTTTAATTGATTTGATTGTGCTTCTGCTGTGAATGCCCACAAGAAAGTGAATCTCAGGGTAGTATATAATGACATGAATTTACTTTTAATTTCAAAGACATGGGACTGAATGTTAAAATCAAAGGACTAGCAAATCAGGAATTAATATGAGAAGATAAACTGAGCAATCAGTAAAAAGAGGGCAGTGCAGCTCCCAAATGGGCGATTCACTCTGGTCATTCATGACGCTGTTACTAAGGAGATTTGTGATTCAACAAACTGACAGGATTTCCATTATCGGCATTTCAAATATAATGAAGACCTCTCACTCATAGGCAACAGAAACTAGAAAGAAAGGGACTGTCTTAGTGAGGGGAGACTTCCTCTCTCTGCCCTGTTGTGACTCCAACTGATGTCTTAATGTTACTTCCTTTCTTGTGATCTTAAGCCAATCAGAACAATTCTGGACAGTTTCTGACATCTCTGTTCATGAAACAGCACCAGAGTATCTGAAAGCAGTCCAGTGCTAGTCCCATGAACTCTGTCGCCTCTGCACAAACCTCTCAGGTCCTTTAACCCACTGTCTCACTGCTCATGGGGTAAATATTTTCTCCTGAACTCTCAACTGGGTTTACAAGTAACTGCTTTATATTTATGGTCACTAGTTAGGTTCTCTACAAGTGGAAATACTTTCTCCCTATCTGACCTACCAAAGCCTTGTTAACCTCAGTCAACCTCTCTTGGCCTCTTTCTCTGGAGAAAGGAAGCCTGAGCCTGTTCACTTTTAAAATCATCCATCTCAATCGTTAAGCATCACCTCCAGCACCATGTAAAGCTTGCTTGCAATGACTTCACTAATGTTGGGTAAGTAATAAATGCTGGTTTAAATCACCCTTATCTATTGGATAATTACGGGCTGAGGGAAATTTTAGTCCCTCTGGGGCATCCATTTTGTCCTTCATATCTTCATTTCAGGTTCCACTGGATTTAAATGTGTCCAAGGACATGCACCATAACCACACATGTGTGATGCACTGCACTGTGCACAGTGTCAAATATCCCCTAGTGTGTATAAGAACACAGGTGATATCCTGCACATGGGGCATACTACTCTTTGAGATCCCAAGCTGTCCACTGGTTCAGTTACTTGTTAAGCATTGTGAGAGCCATTGCATCACCATCCCCTCAGGCAGTGTGTTCCAGATTCTAACCACCCTCTGGGGAAAAATACCCCCTCAGATCCCCTCTATGCCTCCTACTTTTCACTGTATACCCACCTTGCTTTTGACACTCCATAATGGGAAAAAAATTCTTACTATCTGGCTATCTACTGCTTCCCTCATAATTTTGTGTCCCTTTGTCAGGATCACTTCAGCCTCCTCCATTCCGACAAATAAACCTAGCCTCTCCCATCTCTTCACATAACTGAAACCCTCCATCCCGGGCAACATCCTGGTGAATCTCCTCTGCACCCTCTCCAGTGCAGTCACATCCTTCCTACAGAGTGGTGACCAGAACTCCAGCTGTGGTCCGGCCAGTGTTTTGTACGGAAGTAACATGATATTCCAGCTCTTATAGTCCATAAACACAAGCGAAAATCTGCAGATGCTGAAAATCCAAAGCAACACACACACAAAATGCAGGAGGAACTCAGCAGGTCAGGCAGCATCTATGGAGAGGAAAGAAGGGAACGGATGTAGATCGGGGGACCACTTTGTTGACCAGCTTTGCTCCATCCACAACAGGGAGGATTTCCTGGTGGCCAACCAGTTTAATTCCACTCCATATTTCCATTCCAATGTCAGTCCATATACCCTCCTCTACTGCCATGATGAGGCCACTTTCAGTTTGGAGGAGCGACACCTCATATTTGTCTTGGGTAGCCTCGAACCTGTTTGCGTGAATATTGATTTCTCTAACTTTTGGAAATTATTCCCCTCCCCCTTCCTTTTCCATTTCCCATTCTGGCTCCCTTCCCTTCACCTCCCCCTGATGCCCCTCCTCCTTCCCTTTCTTCCATGGTCCACTCTCCTCTCCTATCAGATTCCTTCTTCAGCCTTTTAACTCACCTACCTATCACCTGCCAGCTTCCTACTTCATCCTCCCTTCCCCTTCTACCCACCTTCCCCCTCATCTGGTCTCACCTATCACCTTCCAGCTTAAACTCCTTTTTGTCTCCCCACTCTCTTATTCTGGCTTCCTACCCCTTCTTTTCCAGACCTGATGAAGGGTCTTAGCCCAAAATGTCGACTGTTTATTCCTTTTGTATATTCCTTGCACCTGTCAATGAGTTGTCCCCCAGAATTCCATCTGCTGGCACTCACTCAACTCTCTGTCTGATCAATATCATGCTCAAACCTCAGACAACCTTTCTCACTCTTCTTCAGGACCACCAATTTTCATGCCATCAGCAGACTTACCAATCCTACATTCACATCCAAGTCGTTGATGCGTATCACAATTAATAAGAGCTCGAGCACCAACCCATCACTGGTCACCAGATTTCCAACACTGCATCAAAGTCAAAGTCAAAGTCAAAGTGGAGTTTATTGTCCTCTGCACAAGTGTGTGCATGCACAGGTGCAATGAAAAACCTGCAGCCACATTGCAGGGACACAGCGTCATATAAGCAGAAAAAAATAAACAGTAAACATTAATTATACATGAATTTTACAAGAAAGGACAGAATTAGAGCAAACTACACTTCTCAACCTCTGAAGAAAGTAAAGACACTGGCATACTTTCCTTGTGATTGAATCTAGGTGCTGGGCCCAAGACAGATCTTCTGAATTTAAAACTGCTGACTCTCTCCATTGATATTCCCCCAATGTTGACTGACACATGTTCACCTCCTTCCCCTTCCTGAAGTCCACAATCAGCTCTTTAGTTTTAATGACATTGATCGAGAAGCTCTAATTGCAGTGCTACTCAACCAGGTGTCCTATCTTGCTCTGGTATCTAATATCTCCTGCTGCAGAAACCCCTGAAATCTCCATCTGTCATGTCTTTCTCTCCTTAGTGAATGCAAATAAGAAATACTCATTTAAAACCTCACTTGCATCCACTGACTCCATACACCAGTTGTCCCTTTGGTCCTTAATGGGTCCTACTCTTCCCCAGTTACCCTCTTGTTCCTAATATAATATGCATTGGGACTCTTCTTTCACTTCTCTACCATTGATATCTCATGGCTCTTCTGTCCTCTTCTGTTTTAAGCACTCTCCTACACTCTCCATACTTTGGGGTAACTCCTGGGATGTTGATGCCTGAAGGATTCAACATATGTAACACAGAACATAGACCAGTACAACACAGGACCAGGCCCTTCAGCCCACAATGTTGTGCCGAGCCCATTCAATTGGTAATCAATGCATACTCTCTGGTATTAAACATTTTAACCCTTAGAAAAAGATAATGTTTGTCTATCTATGCTTCTCATAATCTTATAAACCTCTATTAGATCTCCCTTCAGCCTCCGCCATTTCAGAGAAAATAACTCATGTTTGCCTAACCTCTCATTATAGCACATGCCCTCTAATCCAGGCAGCATCATGCTAAACCTTTTCTACACCCTCTCCAAAGCCTCGACACCTTTCCTGTAATGGGGTGACCAGAACTGTATCCAATACTCCAGATGCAGCCTAACTGGTGTTCAAAAAGCTGCAGCATAACTTCCTGACTTTTGAACTCAATTCCTAGACTAATAAAGGCACATATGCCATATACCTTCTTAACCACCCCATCAACCCGTGCTGTGTTGCCACTTTCAAGGAGCTATAAACGTGGACCCCAAGATTCCACTGTCATCAACACTGATAAGGGTCTTGCTCTTAACAGTGTGCTGTCTCTTTACATTTGCCCTACCGAGGTGCAACACCTCACATTTGTCCAGGTTAAACTCCATCTGCCATTTCTCTGCCCTTATCTGCAATTGATCTGTATTGTGCTGTATTCTTCAGCAGTCTTCTACTCTATCCACAACACCGCCAATCTTCATATCATCTGCAAAATTACTAACCCACTCAGGTAGGAGGTAGGGGTTAAAGGGTAGGGCTTAAACCATCAGGAAGGCAGGAAGGCGGTTCTGCAATGCTTTGTGGAGAGCGAAGGGCATGACAATACTCAAAAGTCATGGTCATCCACTCCAACCAAGGAAGGTTCCATCTACTTCGTACCACTGGACCCGGACTTCCAAGGTCGAGGGAGTGGAACCTCCCAGTGCAATAGCTTTTCCACTCTTTTAAAAACTCACCCGCACAGATTTCTTCCTGCAATTTACATGAACTGCATAAATCTAACTGTCAGGGTCGGATACAATGGACAACCAATCATTTAAAGGAAGTTAAGTAATGTATTTAAGACTTGGGTTTCATTGATAAAGGCAGTATTTAATGTCCATCCCTAGTTGGCTTGCAAGATCTACAGCGGGGTTCCCAACCTTTTTTATGCTATGCACCAATACCATTAAGCACGGGGGTCTGTAAACCCCAGGTTGAGAACTTCTGGTCTCGAGGAATATGAGCCAAATGCAGGAAAATGGGACTAATTCAGATCAACACATTAGATGGCATGGACAATTAGGCTGAAGGGCTTGTTTCTGTACAGTGTAACTCTAGGACTCTCTGACTGTGTTACATTGGTGGGCCTGGTGGGTCTGGAGTCTGATATAGTCCAGACCCAGTCACTTAACTGTTCAATGTACTCTGCACAGGAAATGGCTGCTTAAACATCTATTACAGATCCATTACTCTTTCGTTCTCTCATTCATTTTCCCACACACGCTCTCCCCTTTCTTTTTCACTCTCCCTCTCTCACTCTCTCCCCTTTCTTTTTCACTCTCCGTCTCTCACTCTCTCCCCTTTCTTATTCTCTCTTCCTCTCTCCCCTTCTCTCTACCCCCTCTCTCCCTCCCTATCTCTCTCCCTCTCCCCTCTTTCCCCCTCTCTCCCCACTCTCTCTCTCCCCTCTCTCTTCCTCTCTCTCCTCTCTCCCCATCTCTCTCTCCCCCTCCCAATCTCCCTCTCCCTCTTCCTCTCTCCCTCTCTCTCTCTCTGCCTCTCTGAGCTGATCCATCAGGACTTTAAAAGCTATTTTCAGCTATTTTTTACCACTGTTACCTCAGAGTCATCCACAGTGATCATGACAAGAGCACCTGCCAGTAACAACAATCAAGGCAACAACAAGCCTACTTCATTTCCCTGGGCGCAGCTCTGAAGTTAGACCATAAGACCATAAGATATAGGAGCAGAAGTAGGCCATTTGGCCCATCGAGTCTGCTCCGCCATTCAATCATGGGCTGATCCAATTCTTCCAGTCGTCCCCACTCCCCTGGCTTCTCCCCATACCCTTTGATGCCCTGGCTAATCAAGAACCTGTCTATCTCTGCCTTAAGTATACCCAATGACTTGGCCTCCATAGCCGCTCGTGGCAACAATTCCACAGATTTACCACCCTCTGACTAAAGTAATTTCACCGCATAAATAAACTGGCACTTTGGCCAATTGGACCCATCCCCCCTTCTCCCAGTTTCCACCATTAGTCTGGACAAATTGGAGCCAAAGCATCTCTTGAGCACCAGCACAAAATAGCCATCTTGCTCTTACTCCACTTGATTTTAACTGCCATCAAAGCTTATTAACTAACCCTGAAACCACTTGGCAATTGCCACTTTTGCATTTCTACATAAGTGAATATCACCTCGACTCCCTCCCCTACCACTAGCTGAGCACAGATGCAGCCTTGGGTAAAGGGAGGGATCGTTTGAGTCAGTGCCCGCCAAGGCACCATGTTCCCTACTCCCTCACGACTCTGAATTAGCTCCTCTGAAACATCATGAGCTAATCAAGAGAAGCTAGGTATGAACTCTGGGAGAGCTTAATATTGTTATGTTCTGGACAGTACCAAAAGCCCAGCATAAACAAGGTTTAAGCGCATGCAGAGAGATGTCTCTTCTCTTCATTCTTGTGGTGGTTTGTGGTTTTACTGCAGATAATCACTGCTGAATGCACAGCCCAGCTCTGTCAGTTAAAAGGCCAGCTAATGGAGGCACGCGGAGTTGGTTTGGCCACAGCAGGAGTGAGAGCAGGTTTTACTTTGCTGCAAATTCCTCCCATCGCTTTAAAACCAGTTTAAAAAAAATATGTATTTGGAAGTGGAAATTTTCCAATCAGGGAAGAGGGTGGAGTGAGGGGGTTTATGAGGAAGGGGAATATTTGTGGCTTTCTGTGCTACTCAGAGATTTTACAGTAATGTACTGTCTACATGCAGCAGGAATTTTTGTGTGTTTTGGTTTATTGAAATAATATGTAATCATTTCCACTGTCTCCACTCACTTCTCTTGTCTCAAGCAGAGTACAGGCTCTTCAGCCCACTGAGTCTGTGCTGACCATCAACCATTTATTTACACCAATTCTCCCCACTTCGCCATTAACTCCCCTCTGGATTCTAACCCCCCCCCACCTGCACACCAGAGGAAATTTACAGCAGCCAATTAACCTACTGCCAGGATATCAGGAGAATAAAATGGGATTAGAGCAAGATTGAAGGACATGGACACTTGATAGCCAACATAGACAGTGGGCTGAAGGGCTATACTCTATGCTTTATCCTTGTGTCCGTGTCGGCTTCCAATTTCTTTCTGTATCCCAAAGACATGTAGGCTGGTAAGTTAATGGGCTGTGGTAAACTATCCCTGGTGTGTACATGAGGGACAGAATCTGGGGAATGTGGGGAGAATAAAAGACGGGTTTATTGTCGGTTTAGTTGCTGGTAAGCATGGAGGGAGGGAGAAAGGGTCTGCTTCCATGCCACAACTCTCTTTCATTGATATTTACCATAGAACAAAAGGCTGAGGAAGGTTAGAAGTATTGTCTGCAAAAAGAAAAAACTGGTGTTTAATAGATCAAAGGAAGAAAGAATTTGAAGGAGAGGTTGAGAGAATAGAGTACACCGTGACCTGGATCAGTCTGATGCATCAGGGAGGCGGAGAGTTACCTGGACACTATGCTTCAGGAGTCAGTCACACCCAGTAGATTAACTACTTCAGGTCAATCTGTGGTCAGGGACAAGAGGTAGTGCTGAAGGAGCCTCAGCCCTTGAGCTTTCCCAAAAGGTCGAAGATTGTTGCTTCCTGTGAGGATGAGAGTGTGGGGAGGATGAGCCACCGTAGTCCAGGGAGCCTTTCAGGACGCGGGAGAGAAGAGAAACGTAGTTGTGATTGGAGATAGCATAGTCAGGGGAGTAAACACAATTCTCTGTTGCAAGGATCGAGAGTCACGAAGGCTGTGTCGCCCACCTGATGCCCGGGTTCAGGACATCTCATCTGACCTGCAGAGGAAATTGGAGAGAAAGATCCAGTTCTCGTGGTCCATGTGGGTACCAACGACGCAGAAAGAACAAGGGTAGAGGTTCTGCTGCGGGAACTTGAGCAGCTAGGGACTAAATTAAAATGCAGAACCAAGAAGGTAATAACCTCCATCTTCTATACCGCGGTTATAAGGCTATTGAACAGCCCTCTAGTATAATAAGATGGACTCACAATCTTCCTCACTAGGATGTTGCTGCTTATGTCTGCCTGCACTGCACTCTCTCTGTACTCTACCACTCTATTCTACACTCTGGTATTGTTTTACCTTGCACTACCGAATGCACCATTGCACTGGACAGTATGCAAGAGAGGTTTTTCACTGTGCTGTGCTGGGGGTAGACAGTTGTAGGTTACAAGCTGCTGCAGGAACTCAGTGGGAGAGGGACAGGCAGCATCTCTGGAAGCAGAGGGACAGTTGACACTTCGCGTCAAGACCCTCCATCGGGACTGGGTGTACAGGTGAGATGTTGTGCTTCCACAACACAGTTTTAGTGATGAAGCTTCAGGTTACAATGGTGAAAATTCCTTGGCATTTCTTCGGCAGTTTGAACAGGGCACGACTGCGCAAGCGCATGAAGATCGGCCTCTGAGACAGTGGGAGAGCTTAAAAAGCGAGCAGATTAACAGAGCGGGCGAGAGTAGGAAGGCTTTGGCTCGAGAGGCTTCGGCGAGCAGAGGCTAAGAACGAGCTTGCTCCCAGACAGGTAAGGCCAGGTAAGCTCCTTTAATGAATCTAATTAGCTTAGGAGTAGGTAATGGAGGCAGCAGTTAGGGCAGTTGAGTGCTCCGTTTGCAGGATGTGGGAAGTCAGGGCGAGCACAATTGTCCCTGATGACTACACCTGAAAAAGGTGCATCTAGCTGCAGCTCCTGACAAACCGAGTTAGGAAACTGAAGCTGGAGCTGGATGAACTTCGGATCATTCAAGAGGCAGAGGCAGAAATAGACAGGAGTTTCAGGGAGATAGTCACCCCTAAGAGTCAGGAGACAGGTAGTTGGGTGACTGTCAGGAGAGGGAAGGGGAATAGACAGGAAGAGCAGAGCACCCCTGTGGCCGTTCCCACCAACAATAAGTATACCGTTTTGGATACTGTTGGTGGAGATGACCTACCAGGGACAAGTTGCAGTGGTTGCGCCTCTGGCACCGAGACTGGACCCTCAGCTCAGAAGGGAAGGAGGGAAAAGAGGAGAGCAGTAGTGACAGGGGATTAGATAGTTAGGAGGATAGATTAGAGGTTCTGTGGGAGAGATCGAGAATCTCGGATGGTCTGTTGCCTCCCTGGTGCCAGGGTCTGCGATATCTTGGATTGAATTCTCAGTATTCTCAAGAGGGAGGGTGAGCAGCCAGATGTTGTGGTCCATGTAGGGACCAATGACGTGGATAGGAAGAAGGAGGAGGTCCTGCAAAGAGAGTTTAGGGAGTTAGGTGCAAAGTTGAAGGACAGGACCTCCAGGGTTGCAATCTCAGGATCGCTATCCGTGCCACGTGCTAGTGAGGCTAGAAACAGGAAGATAATACAGCTAAATACGTGGCTAAGGAGTTGGTGCAGAAGGGAGGGCTTCATGTTTCTGGACAATTGGGCCTTGTTCCAGGGAAGGTAGGACCTGTTCTGATGGGACGGGTTGCACCTGAACTGGAGGGGGACTAACATCCTTGTGGGAAGGTTTGCTAGTGCTGCTCCGGGGGAAGGGGGAGGGGTTTAAACTAGATTTGCAGGGGGAGGGGAACCAGAGTGTTAGAGCAGATAGTGAGGTGGAGGAGGATAAAGGTCATGCGAGAACTGCAAGTATAGTGCATGGAGTAAAACCAGATCTAACATATAGGGAGGCTTTGAGGAAAGAGAAGTGGAATAAAGGGTATAAAGGTAGTAAGGTAGAAGGGCTAAAGTGCGTGTACTTCAATGCATGAAGCATCAAGATTCAAGATTCAAAAACTTTACTGTCATTCCAACCATACATCAGCTCTGCAGGGCAGAATGAGACAGCGTTTCCCAGGGGCAGTGCAATCATAACATAACAAATGCAACACTAAATAATAAACACAACAATAAATAGTAAAACACAACAGCCACATGTCAGTTAAAATCAAGTTATAAGTGTCCAGTGCAAGTTAAAAGTGTCCAAAGCAGAGTCAGGTAGAGCAGCTATTTAGCAGTCTGACTGCCCGTGGGAGGAAGCTGTTTAGTAGCCTTGTGGTTTTAGTTTTGATGCTCCTGTATCGTTTGCCTGATGGCAGAAGAACAAACAGTTTATGGAGAGGGTGTGAGGGGTCTTTAATGATGTACTGTGTCTTCTGGAGGCATCGACTCTGAAAGAGGTCTTGGATAGAAGGTAGGGAGACCCCAATAACCTTCTCTGCTCCCCTAACCACCCTCTGCAAGGCTTTTTTGTCGGCAGCACTGCAGCTGGAGTACCAGGTTGTGATCAGGAACAAAGGTGATGAACTGAGAGCTTGGATACATACATGGAATTATGATGTAGTGGCCATTACAGAGACTTGGCTGGCACCAGGGCAGGGATGGATTCTCAACATTCCTGGATTTCAGTGGTTTAAAAGGGATAGAGAGGGGGGGAAAGGGGAAGGGGGTGGCATTACTGGTCAGGGATACTATTACAGCTACAGAAAGGGTGGGTAATGTAGCAGGAACTTCTTTTGAGTCAGTATGGGTGGAAGTCAGGAACAGGAAAGGAGCAGTTACTCTATTGGGAGTACTCTATAGGTCCCCTGGTAGCAGCAGAGATACCGAGGAACAGATTTTGGAAAGGTGCAAAAATAACAGGGTTGTTATCATGGGTGACTTTAACTTCCCTAATATTGATTGGCACCTGATTAGTTCCAAGGGTTTAGATGGGGCAGAGTTTGTTAAGTGTGTCCAGGATGGATTCCTGCCACAGTATGTTGACAGGCCGACTAGTGGGAATGCCATACTAGATCTAGTATTAGGTAACGAACTGGGTCAGGTCACAGATCTGTCAGTGGGTGAGCATCTGGGGGATAGTGATCACCACTCCCTGACCTTTAGCATTATCATGGAAAAGGATAGAATCAGAGAGGACAGGAACATTTTTAATTGGGGAAGGGCAAATTATGAGGCTATAAGGCTAGAACTTGCGGGTGTGAACTGGGATGATGTTTTTTCAGGGAAATGTACTATGGACATGTGGTCGATGTTTAAGGATCTCTTGCAGGATGTTAGGGATAAATTTGTCCCGGTGAGGAAGATAAAGAATGGTAGGGTGAAGGAACCATGGGTGACAAGTGAGGTGGAAAATCTAGTCAGGTGCAAGAAGGCAGCATACATGAGGTTTAGGAAGCAAGGATCAGATGGGTCTATTGAGGAATATAGGGTAGCAAGAAAGGAGCTTAAGAAGAGGCTGAGGAGAGCAAGAAGGGGGCATGAGAAGGCCTTGGTGAGTAGGGTAAAGGAAAACCCCAAGGCATTCTTCAATTATGTGAAGAACAAAAGGATGACAGGAGTGAAGGTAGACCGATTAGAGATAAAGGTGGGAAGATGTGCCTGGAGGCTGTGGAAGTGAGCGAGGTCCTCAATGAATACTTCGGTATTCACCAATGAAAGGGAACTCGATGACGGTGAGGACAATATGAGTGAGGTTGAAGTTCTGGACCATTTTGATATTAAGTCAGAGGAGGTGTTGGAGTTGTTAAAATACATTAGGATGGATAGGTCCCCGGGGCCTGATGAAATATTCCCCAGGCTGCTCCACAAGGTGAGGGAAGAGATTGCTGAGCCTCTGGCTAAGACCTTTATGACCTCGTTGTCCACGGGAATGGTACCGGAGGATTGGAGGGAGGCGAATGTTGTCCCCTTGTTCAAAAAAGGTAGTAGGGATAGTCCAGGTAATTATAGACCAGTGAGCCTTACGTCTGTGGTGGGAAAGCTGTTGGAAAAGATTCTTAGAGATAGGATCTATGGGCATTTAGAGAATCATGGTCTGATCAGGGACAGGCAGCATGGCTTTGTGAAGGGCAGATCATGTCTAACAAGCCTGTTAGAGTTCTTTGAGGAGGTGACCAAGCATATAGATGAGGGTAGTGCAGTGGATGTGATCTGCATGGATTTTAGTAAGGCATTTGACAAGGTTCCACACGGTAGGCTTATTCAGAAAGTCAGAAGGCATGGGATCCGGAGAAGTTTGGCTAAGTGGATTCAGAATTGGCTTGCCTGCAGAAAGCAGAGGGTTGTGGTGGAGGGAGTACATTCAGATTGGAGGGTTGTGACTAGTGGTATCCCACAAGGATTGGTTCTGGGACCTCTACTTTTTGTGATTTTTATTAACGACCTGGATGTGGGGGTAGAAGGGTGGTTTGGCAAGTTTGTAGATGACACAAAGGTTGGTGGTGTTGTGGATAGTGTTGAGGATTGTCGAAGATTGCAGAGAAACATTGATAGGATGCAGGAGTGGGCTGAGAAGTGGCAGATGGAGTTCAACCCAGAGAAGTGTGAGGTGGTACACTTTGGAAGGACAAACTCCAAGGCAGAGTACAAAGTAAATGGCAGGATACTTGGTAGTGTGGAGGAGCAGAGGGATCTGGGGGTACATGTACACAGATCCCTGAAAGTTGCCTCACAGGTAGATAGGGTAGTGTTAAGAAAGATTACGGGGTGTTAGCTTTCAAAAGTCAAGGGATAGAGTTTAAGAGTCACGAGGTAATGATGCAGCTCTATAAAACTCTAGTTAGGCCACACTTGGAGTACTGTGTCCAGTTCTGGTCGCATCACTATAGGAAGGATGTGGAAGCATTGGAAAGGGTACAGAGGAGATTTACCAGGATGCTGCCTGATTTAGAGAGTATGCATTATGATCAGAGATTAAGGGAGCTAGGGCAGAGGTATACAAGATATTAAGATGAATAGACAGAGTGGACAGCCAACGCCTCTTCCCCAGGGCATCACTGCTCAGTACAAGAGGACATGGCTTTAAGGTAAGGGGAAGGAAGTTCAAGGGGGATATTAGAAGAAGGTTTTTTACTCAGAGAGGGGTTGGTGTGTGGAATGCACTGCCTGAGTCAGTGGTGGAGGCAGATACACTAGTGAAGTTTAAGAGACTACTAGACAGGTATATGGAGGAATTTATGGTGGTGGGGGGGGGGGTGCGATATATGGGAGGCAGGGTTTAAGGGTCGGCACAACAATGTGAGCCGAAGGGCCTGTACTGTGCTGTACTATTCTACGTTCTATGAAAATGATCTAGACATGGTATTTATAATCACAAGAGATTCTGCAGACGCTGGAAATCCAAAGCAACACACACAAAATGCTGGAGAAACTCAGCCGGTCAGGCAGCATCTATGGAAATGAACTAACAGTTGACATTTTGGGCCGAGGCCCTTCTTCAGGACTGGAAAGGAAGAGGGAAGATGCCAGAATAAAAAGATGGGAGGAGGGGAAGGAGGATAGCTGGAAGGTGATGGGTGAAACCAGGTGGGTGGGAAAGGTAAAGGGCTGGAGAAGAAAGAATGTGATCAGGGAAGAGAGTGGACCATATGAGAAAGAGAAGGAGGAGGGACACCGGGTAAGAAGAGGTAAAAGGCAAGAGTGGGGAATAGAAAAAGAGGGGAGGAGGAGGGAAAACATTTTTTACTGGAAGGAGAAATCGATATTCAAGCCATCAGGTTGGAGGCTACCCAGATGGAATATAAGATGCTACTCCTCCACCCTGAAAGTGGCCTCATCACGGCACAAGAGGAGGCCGTGGCCCAACCAGTTGGAATGGGAACAGGAATCGGAATTAAAATGTCTGGCGGACGGTGCAGAGCGGCCCCCCAATCTACGATGGGTCTTGCCAATGTGAGGGAGCACAGCCGTTTAAAATGGTACTTAAAATGTTGACAGAATTCAATAGCTGAGATACCAAAAAAACAGTTCCTTCCTGGGGTACGTTCCAAAAGTCAAGAAGAACATTTTCCACACAGAGCACACTAGTAATTGCAAATCTCCCTGACAAATTGCAGATTCTGTGGGACATCTGGAGCTTGCAGTACTGATAGATTTCAATTCAGTAAGGGTACAAGAGTGGCCGCCGCCTCACAGCTTCAGAGAGTAGGTTCGCTCCTGACTTCTGGCCCTGTGTATGGAGTTTGTATGTTCTTCTGTGACCCTCTGGGCTTTTCCCCTGGGTGATCCGGTTCCCTCCCCACATCCCAAAAACGTGTGTGTTGGTGGGTTAACTGGTGTGCCAAGTGAAGATGAAACCATTTTCACTTATTCACCAAATCAGTTCAGAGATTTTCACTCTATGTGACAATAATAAACCAGCTCCAATTTTCAAAAACAGACAATGCAAGAAGGCAGGAATGGACCAATCAGAGGGCTCCTCTATAATCATATATCATTATAACATAGGAGACCATTCAGTCTATCGAGCATATGGCAGCTCACAAAGCAATTCCCTGCTTAATTTTACCTACTGCATAACCAAATCTCTCCCCCCAGATTGTATCCCTCACCCAGTAGCTCAGGTGTGCTGCCTTTGTGGTGTTTCTTGAGGAAGACTGTTGTGGGAACAGTGAGGTGAGCTTCCTGCCCTTTGAAACAGATAGGGCCTTGGTTTAGTGTTCCACTGAGAAGATAGCAAACCCCAACAAACCCCCGATGGCACAGAGATTATGGACTCAGATTGAGTGTGCACCACCTCAGAAAGTTAGTGCTGCCCGCAAGGCGGGAGGCTGCTTATATTCATTTTCTCTTCGTGGGAAACAGAAAGCGATTGCCAAACTTGCCATTGCCATACCCTGGGCCTATTGCTCAAAACATCTCAGTTCTCCCAGCTGGTCACTGGACAATTCAGGATCAAGGGCTTTCACACACACAAGCCATCAGGAGGAAAATAAACTTTATTCATAATTTTTAAAAAAGCATTTAGAAGAGTAAACTGTGCGATGCATGAAGTCATGCTTTATTACATTCCATAAAACTAGTAGGACTGTTGCCACTGGTGTGGCCCCCTGGGGTGGTACACTGCTACAATAATGGAGTGCTTCCTCACCCAAACCGGCCGCTCCCTGACCAGCAACACTACGGTCCTTCCCCACCAAGCCCTTGTGGTGATTTCACCGAGCTTCAGTGCAGCCTGCAATGTGCCAGTTGGCTGCGTTCCTCTGTGAACATCTCGATGTGCTGGCAGACCAACAAGTCTTGGGCAGATCAAAGGCAGTGTTGGTATTATAACAACAATCTTTTCCTCGATACCAGCAAAACAAAAAAACTGGTCATTGACACAAACACGAGGAAATTTGCAGATGCTGGAAATTCAAACAACAACACACACAAAATGCTGGTAGAACACAGCAGGTCAGGCAGCATCTATAGGGAGAAGCGCTGTCGACGTTTCGGGCCGAGACCCTTCGTCAGGACTAACCGAAAGGAAAGATAGTAAGAGATTTGAAAGTGGGAGGGGGAGGGGGAAATGCGAAATGATAGGAGACAGGAGGGGGTGGGGTGAAGCTAAGAGCTGGAAAGGTGATTGGCAAAAGGGATACAGAGCTGGAGAAGGGAAAGGATCATGGGACGGGAGGCCTAGGGAGAAAGAAAGGGAGAGGGGAGCACCAGAGGGAGATGGAGAGCAGGCAAGGAGTGATTGTGAGAGGGGCAGAGAGAGAAAAAAGAGAGAAAAAGAAAAAAAGAGAAAAAAACAATTAATAAATAAATAAGGGATGGGGTAAGGAGGGGAGGGAGGCATTAACGGAAGTTAGAGAAATCAATGTTCATGCCATCAGGTTGGAGGCTACCCAGACGGAATATAAGGTGTTGTTCCTCCAACCTGAGTGTGGCTTCATCTTGACAGTAGAGGAGGCCATGGATAGACATATCAGAATGGGAATGGGACGTGGAATTAAAATGTGTGGACACTGGGAGATCCTGCTTTTTCTGGCGGACCGAGCGTAGGTGTTCAGCGAAACGGTCTCCCAGTCTGCGTCGGGTCTCACCAATATATAAAAGGCCACACCGGGAGCACTGGACGCAGTATACCACACCAGCCGACTCACAGGTGAAGTGTCGCCTCACCTGGAAGGACTGTCAGGGGCCCTGAATGGTGGTGAGGGAGGAAGTGTAAGGGCAGGTGTAGCACTTGTTCCATTTACAAGGATAAGTGCCGGGAGGGAGATCGGTGGGAAGGGATGGGGGGGACGAATGGACAAGGGAGTCGCGTAGGGAGCGATCCCTGCGGAAAGCAGAAAGAGGAGGGGAGGGAAAGATATGCTTGGTGGTGGGATCCTGTTGGAGGTGGCAGAAGTTATGGAGAATTATACATTGAACTGGTCATTGGCTTTTTAGGACACACACCCTCCTGTTTAATCAACTGTCATGAGGTGGAGATAGCTGAGAGCTTCAAGTTCCTAAGAGTAGTTCGTGTAGCTACCATGGCCAGGAAAGTGCACCATGGTCTCTACTTCCTCAGGAAGCTAAAGATATTTAGCATGTCCCCGTTGACCCTCACCAATTTTTACATTTGCACTATAGAAAGCAACCTATCCAGATGCATCAGGGTTTGGCATTGCAAATGCTCGGCCTCAGACCACAAGAAACAGCAGAGTGTCATGGACACCACTCAGTGCATCACAGAAATCAGGGCACAAGAGATTCTTCAGATGCTAGAAATCATGAGTAACACACGCAAAATGCTGGAGGAACTCAGCAGGTCAGGCAGCATCTATAGAGGACAATAAACAGTCCATGTTTCGGGCTGAATCTTTCATCAGGACTGGAAAAGAAGGGGGAAGAGGCCAGAATAAGGTGGTGGGGAGAGGGGGAGGAGTACAAGCTGGCAGGTTACAGGTCAGATCAGGTGAGGGGAAAGGTGGGTGGGTGAGGGAGGGGTGAGTGATGTGAGAAAGTGGAAGAGATAAAAGACTGGAGAAGGGGGAATCTAATAGGAAACATCAGTGGATGAAGCGAAGGGCATGAGGGTAGGGCAGGAGAAGAGAAGGGGTGAGAGGACTACAAGAACAAAAAGGACATGGGGGTTAGAGGGGAGTGGCTACTGGAAGCTAGAGCTGTTCCTCGTCCAACCTGCATTTGACCTCTTAGTAGGAATAGAAGAGGCCATGGTCAGACATGTTGATGTGGGATTGGGAAGTCAAATTGGAATGGGTGGTTCAGCAGGAGTTCCTGGCCATTACAGCAGACAGGCCATCGAGCACCTTCAATCCAACAGCCAAGATCTCCCATTGCCATTCTATAACGAGAGGTCGGACAAGTTTGGGTTGTTTTCTCTGGAGCAGCGAAGCCTGTGAGGAGACCTGAGAGAGGTTTAAAAGACCATGAGAAGCTTTTTCCTAGGGTCGAAATGTCAAATTTAAGGATATGCATTTAAGGAGTGAGGGGAACTGTTCAAGGGAGATGAGGAGGACAAGTTGTTTTTGGATAGAGAGTGGCGGGTACCTGGAATGTGGTGCCAGGGTGGTAGTGGATGGAAACGTGATAGAGGTGTTTAACAGTCTCTTGGATAGAGCATTAGAAACATTTGAATTACTTTGACAAGAACAGGCCATTCGGCTGACAAAGCTTATCACATTCCTATTCACATTGTGTGTTAAAATAACTATTGGGTTTAGATTTGAAAGTCTCTAAGGTACTACTGTCAACTACACATCTAGGTAGTTTGTTCCATATGCCCACAACTCACTGGGTAAAGAAATGCTTCCTGATGTTAGTCTGAAGTCTCCCTTTAACCAGTCTCTGCCTATGGCCCCGTGTCCTCGATGAGGGATTAATTTTGAAGTAGCAGCTGGCATCCATATTTTTTATACCCTTATACGCTTCTATCATGTCTCCTCTCATTCTACGTCCATATAGCCTAAAAAGCTTTAATTCTTTCAATCTTTCTTCATCGCTCATACCCTGCAGATCTGGAAAGAGTCTCATTGCCCTGCTGTGGACTTTCTCTAGTGCCTTCACTTCCCTCACACAACATGGAGATCAGAATTGTACTCAAGGTGTAGCCTCACAAGCGCATTATACAGCTTAAGGAGAACATCTGCAGACTTGAACTCCACTGAGCACATTATATAACCCAACATTCTATTAGCCTTTGTAATCGCTTCTGTGTAATGTCTAGATGTTTACATTGACAGGAAGCCCAAATTCTTCTCACAAATGTACTTTCTAACTCAAGACCCCCCATTGTATATTTATATCTGATATTTCTGCTTCCTATGTGTAATATTTTACATTTACTTACATTAAGTTTCATCTGCCATTTATCTTCCCACATCTGGATTTTGTTTAGATCTAACTGCATTGATTCTGCTGCCTGGATGTTATCAGCCTGTTCCCCCTAATTTGGTGTCATCTGCAAACTTTACTAGTTTATTTGCTATGCACTTATCCAGATTATTAATGTAAATTAAAAACAGCAGTGGCCCCAAAACTGATCCCCACAGAACCCCACTTTTAACATCTTCTAGCTGTAAAAATAATCATCTCACCATAACTCGGTTTCTGTTTTTGAGTCAGTTCTGCATCAATTTGCATGCCAAGCCCTGAATCCCTACCTCCTGCTATTCGATTATCGTGGGGTACCTTGTCAAAAGCCTTCTGAAAGTCCAGGTAACTGATATCAATCACTCTATTGTTATCGTAATTGCCTCTTCATAGAACTCCAGCATATTAGTAAAACATGATTTCCCCTTTCTGAATCCATGCTGGCTTTTTGCTAACATGCCTGTTCTCATCATCTGCTTTTCCACTCATTCTTCAGTTAGTCCTGACGAAGGGTCTCGGCCCGAAACGTCGACTAACTTCTTCCTATAGATGCTGCCTGACCTGCTGTGTTCCACCGGCATTTTGTGTGTGTTGCATTCTTTATTAATGTTTCCATTATCTTACCTATGATACACGTTAAGCTTACTGGTCTATCATTACCAGGGTCAGTGCAATCACCCTTCTTGTATACCAGGACAATGTTAGCCCATTTCCAGTTCTAGGGGATTTCACCAGATAGGTGTTTATATATATAATTAGATTAGATTCAACTTTATTGTCATTGTGCCGAGTACAGATACAAAGCCAATGAAATGCAGTTAGCATCGAACCAGAAATGCAAGGAATAGTGTTATTTACAAAATAACTGTGAATAAAAAGTAAGTGCTACAGCACACAAATATAAAAGTACTGAGACAGTACAATATGGGTGCAATACTGCTTGGCGCTGTGATGTGAGGTTCAGCAGGGTCACAGCCTCAGGGAAGAAACTCTTCCTGTGCCTGCTGGAGCGGGAGTGGAGGCTCCTGTAGTGCCTACCGGATGGGAGGAGAGTAAAGAGTCCACGGTTAGGGTGAGATGCATCCTTGATAATGCTTTTTGCCCTGCCCTGGCAACGTTTATGGTAGATGTTCTCAATGGTGGGCAATTGGGTGCCGATAATCCGCTGGGCAGTTTTCACCACACGCTGGAGTGCTTTGCGGTCCGATATGGGACAATTGCCATACCACACTGAGATGCAGTTGGTGGGTATGCTCTCAATGGTACAGTGGTAAAAATCCGTCAGTATCCTGGGACAGAGGTGAGCTTTCTTGATGCTCCGCAGAAAATAAAGGCGCTGTTGTGTCTTTTTGATCAGGGACCAGGTGAGATCCTCAGAAATGTGGGCATCAAGGAATTTAAAGCTTGATACACGCTTCACTACAGCTCCGTTGATGTAGATGTGGACGTGAGTGTGGCTTCTAGCATGCCTGAAATCCACAATGATCTCCTTGGTCTTCTGGGTGTTGAGGGCCAGGTTGTTGTCGGCACACCATGCGGCCAGGTGCTGGACCTCGTCCCTGTAGGCCGTCTCGTCATCCCCTCTGATCAGGCCAACCACCATGGTGTTGTCTACGAACTTGATTATGGAGTTAGAACCATGTACAGGAACGCAGTCATAGGTGAAAAGGGAGTACAGAAGAGGGCTCAGCACACAGCCTTGAGGCACGCCGGTGTTCATGGTGAGAGTGGAGGAGGAGAGGTTGTCTAACTTAACAGATTGGGGTCTGTTAGTCAGAAAGTCCAAGGTCCAATTGCAGAGGGCTGAGCTGATACCAAGCTGGCGAAGTTTGGTGATCAGCTTGGAGGGGATCACAGTATTGAATGTGGAACTAAAGTCAATGAACAGCACTCTGATGTAAGAGTTGGGGCTGTCCAGGTGGGTCAGGGCAGAGTGAAGTGCTGTGGAGATGGCGTCCTCTGTTGACCTGTTGGTGCGATAGGCAAATTGATGGGGGTCCAGGGTAAGGGGCAGACAGGATTTCAGATGACAGAACCAGCCTCTCAAAGCACTTTGCAATGATGGGGGTGAGTACAACTGGGCGGAAGTCATTCAGGCCCGTGGCAGTGGAATGCTTCGGCACTGGCACGATGGTGGCGATCTTGAAGCTTGTGGGGACAACTGCCTGGGCCAGGAACAGATTGAAAATGTCGGGTGAAAACCCCGGCGAACTGCCCTGCACAGACTCTGAGCACACAGCCAGGTATTCCATCTGGACCAGCCGCCTTCCGTACATTCATCCTGCTCAGGGTGGCGCAAACATCGGAGGTGGAAAGTGAGAGAGGCAGTTCACCAGGTGGGAGATCCGCTTTGAGGGTGACCTCCTTGTTCCCTCGGTCAAAGCGAGCGTAGAAGTAATTGAGCTCATCAGGGAGGGAAGCAGAGCTGGACGGGGGCACAGTACTAGGTGGTTTGAAGTCTGTAATGACCTGTATGCCATGCCACTTGCGGCAAGTTGAAATGCCCCTCAATTCTCTGTTTGTTTGTGTGTTTATACTGAGAGATTCCCCTCCTCAGGTTGGCCCTGGCTGAGCTGTAAGCCTCCCGGTCTCCAGACCTGAAGGCTGAATCCCTGGCTTTGAGCAGGAGGCGAACCTCTCTGTTCATCCATGGCTTCTGATTGGGGAAAACTTTTCTTTGTTTTTGTGATGTCACTCTACCTACACACTTGTTGATGGGGTCAAGGACAGAGTTGGTATACAAGTCAATGTTAATCTGAGAGTCTGTGGTGGCGTGGGCAGCAAACGTGCTCCAGTCTGTGTGCTGGGATTGGTGCTGAAGAGCAGAGTCACTGACCTTTTTCAGTACCCTTGGAAAGATGTTGTCTGGCCCTGGAAATTTATTAACCTTCAGTCTTTTCAGCTGAAGCAGGACCTCACCTTCTACGATCTTCAGGGCACATGACTATGGAAGAAATAGAAGAATATGGACATTATATTAGTGGAAGCTGGACATCTGATTTCTAATCTAGTTCATCACAACATCGTGGACTGAGGGTCCTGTTTCTGTGCTGTAGAGTAATCAGATTAGACAACACAGAGACCAGTCCTTCAGCTCACCACATCCCTGCTGACTATCAGTCTCCCCCCTCGATAGAAAGAACCCCAATGATAATTTATCAGTGGTTTCACAGATGTAAAACAGAACTCTCTATGCACCGGAGATTAGTTATGAAAATGGCCGCAGAGCGACAAACACTGGGATAAAGCATGGAGAAGTATAAACAAATCTGGGCCAGCAATATTGGGCTTGGCTAGAGGGACGGTAAAGGGAGCCACAGCCGTGCATTCTTTCAGGATTTGGTCATGTGAGCATGAAGGATGAAGGATCAATGTTATTCACCATATGCATTTACATCTATTAGGAATTTGCTGTGGTGTGTTGGCGTGACATGCAACAAGAAACAGCAACACTCAACAATTACAAAGAACAAATAATCACACGAAAATAAGATGGAGGTTAAAGTACAGTAATGGAATAAAATGTGCATTAGTACATAATTACCAGCTTGTATTTACAATGTAAACAGCATTATAAAGAGTGGTTTAAAATGCTTACAGTGACAGGGGTAATAGGTAGAGGGAGGTGGAGGGTAACTAGAATGACTGATCAGATTAACTACCTGGGGGAAGAAACTTTTAAGATGGTGTGAAGTTTGTGCTTTAATAGCCCTGTAGTGCTTTCCAGAAGGGAGCTTTTGGAAAAGGCAGTTTGTTGGGAGGGTAGTGTCCACAATGATTCTTTGTCCTGGACACATCCAAGACCTGCAGTAATGGGAGATTGCAGCCAATGAATGTAGTTCTCTGATCTGACCGTTACCGTCCCATTCCTGACGACAGCATCTCCCCATCTCCACGAGGCTGAAGACTGTGGTCAGAGGCAACCCCAATGCCAATGAAGCTGTGAGAAGTGATCCGCCCAGGACTGATTGAGATGGCCCTCTTTCACCAGTCAGAACATACGAGGGAGGACATGATGGGGCGAAGTCACACAGTGTCCATAGCCCACTCACACATCTGGCACCAGTAAGTAAAAGCAAACAGGACGAACTAACACAGAGCAACACACACAAAATGCTGGAGGAGCTCAGCAGGTCAGGCAGCATTCTGTGGAAAAGAGTACAGTTGGCGTTCCGGGCCGAAACCCTTTGGCAGGTTTCAACTGTACTCTTTTCCTAGATGCTGCCTGGCCTGTTGAGCTCCTCCAGCATTTTGCGTGTGCTGCTCGGACTTCCAGCATCTGCAGATTTTCTCTTGTTTGTGAGCTAACATGGAGAATTGCATTTCAAGGTTTGATCAGAGACAAATAACGTGACTACCAAATACACCCAAGGAGAAGCTTTGAATGCCATTGGAGTAAGTGTCAAGGAATGCATATTGAATGGCATCCACAAAGACTGCAACAAGTTCACAACAACCTTTGAAGTCATTGTGGTGAAATATCAGCAGACACTCAGTACTGGGATGGGAATCCAGCAGTGCAACTTTGGACAAGTCCTACCAATAGAAGATCACGTCCCACATCACAAGGACTCCAGAGGAGAGAAGAGCAAAATAGCTGTGAATATTGGAAACCATAGATAAAAACAGAAAGTGATATAAACACTCAGCAGGTCAGGTAAAGTCAGCAAAGAGAGGAACAGACTTAGGCTACGTCCACACTAGACCGGATAATTTTGAATACGCCAGTTTCGTGTAAAAACGATAGGCGTCCACACTAAGCCTTTTAAAAAATATCTCTGTCCACATTGAAACGGATATTTCAGCGAACCTCCTCCTACTGCGCATGCGCAGGACACATCTACCGAAAACAAGCGACGTGTTTGGTGTCGAATCTCGCCGTGCGCATTTGTCCAGTTGCAGACTAGAAAAACTTAAATGATGGACAGCTGTTGGCTCTCGTGCAGGAGGACTTAAAGGTAAAAAAACAAATACTGGAGCATATGGAGGCAACCGACAGGGAGTTCATGGGCAGTATGACTCGGCTGACAACAAACATTGAAAAACTGACGAACTCTGTTACATTAATAAAGCACCTTGTTAAATGTATAAAACATGTCTGCATCAGTATTATCTTGTATTTCCATACAATGTTACATTAGGCTGTTACACATCTATTGTCAGGGAAGTACTTGCATAAATAGGTAAACCACCTTCATACAAGCAAGGACAGAAAACAGGGCAAAGTGAGGACAGTATACTTATTTATTCAGTAAGTTATGGGTCAAAGTATTTGGTGAGTACATTTCTAACTCTTCTGGCTTCAGTCTCGTTGCCGTCTGTTCTGAAATTGTTAGGTTACATTCAAGAAAACAATGAAATGGCGCGCTGCTGTCACCATCTGTTCTGGCACGTCATGACAGTGTTTTTAGATTTCTCCGGTTACCCCGTCCACACTGCTCCAGCCAATCCAGCATTTTCAAAATTACACACTCTGGAGAGCGTTTCTGAAAATCTCTGTTTTGGGGGGACAAAAACGCCGTTTTAGTGTGGACAGAGGGTAAAAACGAAGAGAAAAAGCTTCGTTTACGGATTTATCCGGCGTAGTGTGGACGTAGCCTTAATGTTTCAAGTTGAAGATGTTTCCGTGAAAATCTGTTTCTCTTTTCAGAGATGCTGCCTGACATTCTGAGTGTTTCCACCACTGTCTGTTTAACCCCACAGAAGTGTTGTCAACACTGGGAGATATGAACTATTCTCTGCTCTGGGGTCATCGGGCAGTTGGACTGCCAATCATTGTCACAGGCTACAGCCACAAACTGACTGTGTTGGACAGGGACTGGAAATAGAGCACATGGGGTTAACATGTTCTGTTTCAGCTCAATTCTTAGTCCAGCAGGAAAAGATAAAAAGCAGACAAGTCCTTCTTTTGCTCCAGAGTCATTTGTATTGACTTTGATTGAGCACATGGCAAAGAAAGAGACAGTAATCCTATCTAGCCAGGGGAAGTGCCTTGGTGGCCAGTAGTGAGAAAAGTCAGCACTAGAAAAGGGATGGAAGCCATGGAAAAATCGCTGAGCAGGCAGTTACTAAGAACTGACGCAATGCTACAGCTAGCAGTACCGTCGTCTCTCAGCTCCAGAGACCCGAGTTTGACCCCAACATCTGGCACTGTCTGTGTGGAGCTTTGCACATTCTCTCCTATGAGCCGATGGGATTTGCCCTGGGTGCTCCGATTTTGTTCCATATCCCGAAGGCATGAGGGTTAGTAAGTTAACTGGTTGCTGTAAATTGCACCCTTATGTGTAGTTGAGGGGTAGAGTTGATGGGAATGTAGGGTGGAAATGGCTAATACTGGGGTGGGGGGGGGAATAAGCTTAAGGTGATTGGAGGAAAGTAGAGGGGGATGTCAGAGGTACAGCAAGATTTTTTTACATAGAATGGTGAGTGCATGGAACACCTTGCCCGGGGTGCTGGTAGGGACATCAAAGACATTCTTAGGCACATGGATGATAGAGAAATGGGGGCTGTGTAGGAGGGAAGGGTTAGATGGATCTTGAAGTAAGTTAAAGGTCGGCACAACATCGTGGACCAAAGCGCTTGTACTGTGCTGTAGTGTTCTGTATTCTATGTTCCAATATAATGTAATATATAATGTACTCTGTAGGCTAAAGTCCTATTTCTATGTATTTGACCTGTTGACTCTATGAACATTCAGAGCTGAAAGACATGTAATGGTTTACCTGTGAGTTTCTGATGAAGTGAGCGAGTCAATGCTTGGAGCAAACTTTAAAAATCTCAGCAGCTGAGCCAGGCAGAGACAGATAAGGTCTTAGTCAAGGAGAGATGAGCTATACCAACTGACTGGAAGGAAGCTTATGCAAGTATCCAGCAGGTAAAAGTACCAAGGGTTTGAAGAACATTGTTTCACAGCTGCCAAACATCATTGTGTTCACTGGCCTCAAGAAATCCAAGACACCATAGGCATGAGAATTCCTACCTCTTCAGTTGGCTCAGAATCTTTGATTTGGAACTGGCAAGTATGGGGATGGTTAAACGTAAACTTGAGAAACAATTCTGAAACCACAAGCAAAAATATCAGGACACACTGGTGATCATCAGTGGGAGCAGGTCAGGAGTTCCATGGATTTCCAGCGTGCATTTGGTAAGGAAGACACAATAGAGAGAGTGTCCAAAGCAAGATGCCCAGGAACAGCATCATTTCAGAACAAATGCAGAGAAGTTGATAATAAACCATGAGGTGTGAGTGAGCATGGACTCCAGAAGAGGATGGAGTGCCAAAAGTTGCACTAAGAACTCAGAATTGGAAAATCCAGAGATAAAGTCAGAGCACAAGGGGTTGCGGTGACTAGCTATGGCGAAAACCAGGGAAGAACAATAAGGGATTGAGCAAAATCCATTCATGTCATTCACCATGCACATCCAGCCAGGGAACTCCAGACCGACAATACTCAATCCTGGTAAAATTAGCGAGAAAAACTATGACGGTTTTATTTGTTGCTGAGTAACTGAGATAACTGGCTCCAGACGATGAATGGGTCACAGTTACTGTCGACATGCCCCTGCCCAAACACAGCAGAAGCAACTTCAAATTGTTTTGCCATAGGCACAGGCCAAAAGAAAGGTCATAGAGGTCACAGAGTCATCCATTACAGAAAAGGCCCTTCAGCCCACCTAGTCCATGCTGACCATCAACCACCCATTTACATTAATTCTCTCACCTTCCCATCAACTTCCGCCAGATTCTAACCCTCACCCACATACTTAGCCAGACATAATTCCTTCAGCAAGCTCCACTGAAGAACATCAAGCTCAAAGAGAACTGCAAATACTCAGTTCTATCCAATTGGGAAGACCCTTGCTCTCTGCCACATGTACTTCTTCAATGGGTATGGTGCACTGATGAACATCTCTGTCAATGCAGAGTGACAGAGTGTGACACAACTGGAGGGGCAACACTGAAGGAGCACTGCACTGTCATGTCAACTCTGAGGCGTCACCAACACCCTGTACATTTGGAACTAAACTTCCCTGTTGTTAAACTCCAGCCCTTTGGCAATAAAGGCCAGCAAGCTGTTTGCTTTCTGAATTACATGTTGGACCTACCTGCTAGCATTTTGTGATTCATGCACCAGAACACCGAGATCTCTCTGAATTTCACTCACATGCAGCCTCTCTCTGTTCAGATAATAATCCACCATTTGACTCCTCTCACCAAAGTGCATGAATCAGAATCAGGTTTAATATCACTGACCTCACGCTTCCCCACATTAAACTCCATTTACCAGGTTTTCACACACACACATTCGATCTATCTACATCCCATTACAGAACCACAATGTCCCATCACAAGATGCCCTCCCACCTGTTCTTATGTCATCAACAAACTCGAAAAAAAACCTTACATTTCATTCCCTCCTCCAGGTCATTAATGTATGTAGGCCTCCGTTAGTCTCAATAGATCATGGATTTGTACCTTGGAAAGTTTCCAGGGCACAAGCCTGGGCAAGGTGTTTTTTTTATGGAAGACCGGCAGTTGCCCAAGCTGCAAGTCTCCCCTCTCCACGCCACCGATGTTGTCCAAGGGAAGGGCATTAGGACCCATACAGCTTTGCACCGGTGACGTCGCAGAGCAATGTGTGGTTAAGTGCCTTGCTCAAGGACACAACACGCAGCCTCGGCCAAGGCTCGAACTAGCGACCTTCAGATCACTAGACGAACGCCTTAACCATTTGGCCACGTGCAAACACCATTAATGTAAACAGTGAACAACTCAGGGCCAAGAGCCGGTCTGTGGGGAGCTCCTCCAGTTACATCACTCCAGCCTGAAAAGCAGACATTTATTCCAACCCTCTGTTTTCCATGTGACAGCCAGTTTTCAACCCATTCCAACACACTTCCTCCAACGTCACAGCCACAGACTCTGCCGCGGAGTCTGGGCGCCCTCGCAGGTGCACAACTGAACACATTCGATGCAAAGGAGCTGTATTTATTTAGTATTAATTACTGCTTCTGAGCCACAGTGATAGCGTTAGATTTTAGTTTGAGAGTTTTAGTTAGTAGCCATGTTGGCCTAGTGTTTATTATTTTTCCTTTTGTTCTGGGCAGTTCTCATTAGAATTCAATGAACTGTTCATTCTGCTGCTGTGTCTCTCCATCTGCCATCACCGAATCCCACGTCACTCCAGTACCTTGGGCTCTTGACTTATGCACCAGCCTCTGGACCCTTTGGGCATTGGACCCTTATCAAAAGTCTTTTGGAAATCTAAATACATGACATCTACAACTTCCCCGCTATCATTCCTCACCCTTACATCTTCAATGAATTAGCAAATCTGTCAAACATGCTTGATTCTTCTTAACACCATATTGACCAGGCTTGATTATATCCAGATTTTCATAATGATTAGTTATTTCCACCTTGATTATAGACTCTGACACCTTACCAACAATAGATGTTAAACTAATGTCCTCTAGTTCCTAGTCTTCTGTCTTCCTCCTGTTTTGAACCAGGGAGTCACGCTGGCTGTTTTCTAATCTCAGGTACTTCCAGGAGTTTAGTGAGTTAAGACACATTTCAACCAATGTGCTCATCATCCCCATGGTCATTTTTTAAAATCCTTCAGGTGTTATCCATCAAGCACTGGCGATTTCTCCACCTTTAGTCCTGTCAGTTTCTCTAGTACTTCATCCTTTCTGATTTTACAAGTTCCTCCCTCTTACTTGAGATGAACTCATCTGAGTGTCCTCCACGGTGAAGATTGATGCAAACATTAATTTAATATTTCTACACTTTTTTTCCTGATATGAAGGCACAAACTTCATTCACTAGAGCTCCCACATCTACCTTAGACACGTGCGTATATGCACACAACACATAGCCATGAAAAACTTTCCATTCATTTTCTCCTTTCTCATTAGTGTTTTAGTGTTCATGGCTGTATCTTAAAATTTTCCCATCATCTGGTTTACTACCAGCCATTGCTACTCTATATGCCCTACTTTTCAATTTAACATTACACTTAATCTTCTTTGTTAACCACAGATGGTGCTTCTCTGTCACGGAATCTCTCTGTCTAATTGGAGTAAATTCTTGCTGAATGTTATGAAGCAGCTGTGTAAATATCTGCCACTGTTCATCTGCTGACTTGTCTCTTCGCTTACTTGCCCAGTTCAACTTAGATACTTACAGCTTCACACCTCTATAATTGCCCTTATTATAAGTTGAAGGCCCTGGTTTATGTGGTGTTCACTCTCAAACTCTATGTGGAATTCTGTTTGTCTGTGGTCACTCCTTCCTTGGGGCACAAGATCTCTTATAAATCCTTGCTCATTATAGATAACCAAATCTAAAATAGCCTGTTCCCTGACATGCCACTCTAAGAAAAAGTGTTCAAAGCACTCCACAAATTCTTCTTCCACAATACCTTTCCCACTTTGATTCATATAATTTATATAGAAACATAGAAAACCTACAGCACAATACAGGCCCTTCGGCCCACAATGCTGTGCCGAGCATTTTCTGTGCCACTCCAGGTAGCAACACCTGCAGTCTCCTGGGTCTCAATGAATGCTCTTTTGCAAGGGGGCAGTGCAGGGGTGTTTGGCCATGCTGATGGAGTGGCCCAGTTTGGAGGACGGTGCAGAATGGAGCAGCTGGTGCGGTGCTGAAGGAATCCCGCTCGGTCACTGGGCGTGCGGTACAGGACGAGGTGGTGCATTAGGGAAGAGCTCAGTGGCACGAGCTGTACTGAGTGTTTGCTGCACTACAAGAGGCACGGTACTGAGCCGGGACAGTCAACTGCGATGATTTCACCTCAATATGCAGACTCACTGCTCATTAAAATCCAAACAATGGCTGGTATCCTTATCTCCACACCCGCTCAGACTATACAGTTTCAAAAGGAGGAAATACTGTACACACTGTTTTTAAGAAGGAAGAGCAGCAACACGGGCAAAATAAAACTTCATCCCTTCATTTAAATAGCTTTCTTCATTCTTATATCATTTTGTTACAGATTCATCTGGCTATGAGGTCGGTTTCTGTGTGCTCAATGGATGAAGTTCAGTGATTCTTTTGCGAGGACGCTGGCGGTTGTGTCCACCGTGATTCCTCTGTTTCGCCTCCATCTGGAGTCACTGCCAGTGGATGGTGTTTGGTGCTTTGGAGGATGACGTACTTTCAGTGGCTCTTTGTGCAACGTGCATTGCTGTAATTGTAGATCCTATCACTGAGGCAACCAGATGGCTAAGTGTTCTGTGGTTTTACTTGCTTGTCTATGCAGTTATTGCATTTTACAAGGATTGTACCCCCAGGCTGTAATGGTGTAAATCTGAATGTCAAATCTTTCTCTGCCTTTCACTTCCCCGTTGTTTTTCTTGTTTTTTTCATACCCACTGGGTGCTGATCATCTACCTTTTAGAGTTCTAGGAGCCATGACGAGGGGCATTGGCTGTCTTCATATTGATGGGTATGATGTGACTCTGTAGTTTCGTAAAACACAATGAAGCTGCTATAAATTTCTGCAGATACATCCTGGACAGCATTTTGACTGGTTGCATCACCACCTGGTGTGAAGATGCATCAGAAAAAGCTGTAGAGGGTTTCAGACCTAGCCAGCTTCATCACGGGCACTAGCCTCTTCACCATCAAGAACATCTTCAATAGGTGATGTCTCAAGAAGTTAGCATCCATCATGAAGGACTCTCACCATCCAGGACATGGCCTTTTCTCATTACTACTGTCAAGGAGCAGGTCCAGGAGCCAGAAAACACACACTCAATGTACTAGGAACAGTTTCTTCTCTGCCATCAGATTTCTGAACAGGCCACAAACTCGTGAACACTACCTCACTATTTTGCTCTCTTTTTGTGTTATTTATTTATTTTATACAATATTAATGTAATTTATGGTGATATTTTTGTGTCTTGCACTGTACTGCTGCACAAAACAACAAATTTCACAACGTATGTCAGGGATAATAGACCCTGTTCTGAAGTTCTTGCTTCCAAGGTTTGCCTTGACATAAGCTGTGCCAAGGACTTCCTTCAGTACTCACATAAATCTCCGTACTTTGGTGGCTTGCATAGGTGACAAACTTTCTGAGCTGTCAATCTGTCAAACGACAGTCAGTTGTCCATCCTCACCAAACAGCATACTGATGGCCTCTGTGGGTGTGGAGAGGGCTACTGGAGTGCGAGCAGTACTG